>NW_011888862.1:8070871-8110599 GCF_000151845.1 Pteropus vampyrus
CCATAGGATGTACTGCGGTGGCTGTAAAAAAAGTCGACACATCGTTGGATGTGCCTCCCTTCAAAAGGTGGACCTCAATCCCCTCCACACCTGCAGAACCGATGGTGTGCAACACCTGAGGCTGGTGAATACAAAGTATTGCAGCTCTCTCCCTCCCCCTCCCCTCTTTCTCTCCCTCTAGCATCTCTTGCTCTGGGGAAGCCAGCAGTCATGTCATCATGTCATCATGTCGTTTGGACACTCGAGCAGCTCTATGGGAAGGTCCACGCAGTTAGGAATTGAGGCCATGTGAGTGAGCCATCCTAGGAGAGCCCCAGCCAAGCTTTCAGGTGACTGCAGCCCTGGCTGCCATCCTGACCACACTCTCACAAGAGACCCTGAACCAGAGCCATCCAAGCCGGCCTCAATTTCTGACCCAAAGAACCAGTGAGGTAATATATAGGTGTTTTAAGCGGCTAAGATTTTGCGTAATTTGTTACATAGCAAGCGATAACTAACAGAAGTAGTACAGTATGTATAATTTCTAAATAGAGATACATAATTGGGGGTACCTGCTCAACATTTGTTTTGCTGATGGTGTCATTATAATAGCAAAAATGTTTAAAGGCCACTGTTGTGGATGAAGGTTGACCTAGGACGTCGGTTCTAGTTGCCTATAGAGGGGAGACTGGCTCAGAATCAGACGTCTTTAAAGAAGCAGACGGGACACTTGGGACATTACTTCTGACTCCTGTCCTCTGGAGGGCAGGCTACAACAAGAACAAGGTCTTTAGGATTTTCCCTGAGGCACTAAGATTTAGGAGGGTACAAAAAGTTAAATGATTTTCAAAGTTTGGGTGAAATTTTAAACCAAATCTACCCCAGAGACTGATGGAAACAGAGGGCCAGCTCAAGCGCAGGGAGCAGGCACGCTGTCAGACAAACCATCTCCAGGGGCGAGCCAGGGGGTCTAAACCTACCGGAGAGGCCTCCGCTCCTGCTGGGACTTCTTTTCCACCATCTCCCACGCCAGATGTTGATGTAGCCTTCTTCCTCTCGGTGTTCCGGGTGGGAGAGGACTTGTAAGAAGGTTTAAAAAGGCCAGCAGGAGCTACATGAGGACAAGCATGGAATACTAGAGTTACAGTTTAACAGCCAGAGAGACGGGGACATAGACAGAAAAAGGAGCGGGAGCAGGGAGTTGGGAAGCATACCATATTTCTGTTAAAATATGACAAGGACTCAGAATGCGCCATACTTTTTCTCATGTGCACAGAAGGGACTTCATCTTAAAAGATTCTCAAACTCAGTGCTCGAGAGTCCAGTTCATTTCTGGAGTTCCAAGCCTGGGCTTAGGAGACAGACCTAGCGCCGTCACCTAATAGCTGGATCATCTTGGGCAGGTTACTTAACCTCTCTAAATGTCAACTTCCTTGTGTAGAAAGAGTTAACACGACGGGCCTGACTGCTGTCCTTGCAAAGGCCTCCTTGCAAAGCTGGCCCTTGATTTCAAGAGTGTTCTCACCATTAACTGACTTCTCCTGCTTTCTTTCTGAGAGCCTGGAATTTGGGGATGAGCCTGGCAGGGGCTGCCTACGTGACCAGCCCCAATAAAAACCCGAGGCGCCGAGTCTCTAACGAGCTTCCCTGGTTGGCAACGTTGCACACATGTCACAACTCTCTGCTGCAGAAATGTGTTCTGTGTGACTATCCTAGGAGAGGACTCAGGAAGCTCGTGTCTAGTCTTCCCCAGACTTCATCTCATGCACCTTTCCCTTTGCCGATTTTGCTCTTCAGCCTTTCGCTGTAATAACTCACGGCTATGAGTCCTCCTAGAAAATCATCGATCCTGGGAGTTGTCTTAGGGACTTCCTGACGCATTCGCCTTCTCAAAATGGAAATATTTCCTACTTCCCAGGAAGTTTTTATTTGTTTGAGATATAATTCACATACCATAAAATTCATCCTTTTAAAATGCAGTGTTTTTTAGTATATTCACAAGGTCGTACAACCATAACTATAGTCTAATTCCAGAACGTTTTCAACACCCCCAAAAGAACCCCTGTAACCACTAAGCATTCACTCCCCTTTTCCCCTTCCCTCGTTCCCTAGCAATGACTAATTTACTGTTTCTCTGATTTTGCCTATTCTGCACATTTCATATAAATGGAATTACGTGATTTGTGACATTTTGCATCTGGCTTCTTTCGCTGAGCATAATGTTTTCAAGGTTCACCATGTAACATGTATCAGTAATTCATTTCTTTTTATGGCTGAATAATATTCCACTTTATGGCTATACCACCATTTTACTTGTCCATTCATCTGTGGAAGGACATTTGCGTTGTTTACACTTAAGGCTATAATGCATCGTGCTCCTCAGAATACTTGTGTACAAGCTTTTGTGTGAACACGTCTTCAACTTCCTTGCCTCTATACCTAAGAGTGGAATTGCTGGGTCATATGGTAACTCTATGTTTAACTTTTTGAGGAACTTGCCAGACTGTTCTCTAAAGCGACTGCACCATTTTTCATTCCCACTAGCAAAGTATAAAGGTTACAATTTCTCCACATCCTCACCAACACTATTTTCCTTTTTTCTTTGAATTTTGGCCATTCTAGTAAATGTAAACTAATATCTCATTGTGATTTTGATTTGCATTTCCCTAATAACTAATGGTATTGAGCAACTTGTCGTGTGCTTATTGACCATTTGTATGTCTTCTTTGTGGAAATAGCACAACTATTAGGAAACAGCTAGAACTAGGTAGAGGATTGACTCCACGTCATTTATATGTCATCTCAGTGAACACGCTATCATGGGAACTGAGACCAGACCTACCCTAACATGGACACGGCGTTGCTCACGTGCAAACAGAGAGTGCTAGCCTTCATTAATCTTGCCGTGATCATTTGATTCACTTTGGTCAAGGAAGGGCTGTGACAGTATGGCCCAGTGATTCTCAGACATCAGTGTGCAGGTCTGGTGGGGCCTGAGAGTCTGCCTTCCTGACCAGCTCCCAGGTGATGCCAATGCTGCTGGTCCATGGACCAGCCCTTGAGTAGCAAGACTCTAGATTATTTGTTGAGTGCTTACTGTGCCGATCACTGTGCTATCTCATTTAATCCTGGTGGCGATTTAAAATAACTCCATTTTATACATGAGGAAACTGAGGCTTAGAGAGATTCATTAACTTACCCAAGCAGTAAGAACTACTAAGTGGTAGAGTTTGTCATGGGAGTCCAGAGACTGTCATTTATGGGCTGTTTTGTGCCAAACCATCTCTTACAAAAAGTCTACTAACCTCCATAGCTCATGAAGTGGACTTTTCCCCTAATCCACACGCCCTCAATGATAAAATCATTTACTCACCTTTGTGACGCTTAAAAATAGCAATAGCAAGACACCGGTGGAGAGAAAATGTTATTAACCATTGACGACATTTCACGAAGCCAGCAAATGGGAAGCAAAATACAGAAATATAGGAATAACGCATAGGCCGACCAACACCACTTCTGCCATTTTCCTCAGTGTCACCACCTTGGCCTCTTTTACCTGAGTCACTGGCCTGCTCAGAGAGCATGAGTGTGCTTCTGCTTCTGGCTAAAGAAGCCTGTGTGGGTGTCAACAGTCGCATAACAAGAAAGTTTTCCGTGGGACTAAGGTGCATGCGATGAGCTGAGGGACGGAATCAAATAAAAATTTTAAAAAGCAAAATTAAAACAAAACAAAATGCTTAAAACAACACAATGCATGATGCAGATTAAGTTTTGGATGGTAGAACGAATGTGGAAATTAAAGATATTCTAGCAAAGGATGGCTTCAGAGTTCGTCAGAGTAAACTAAAATAAATGATGTGTCATCTAGAGTGTGAAAGAGTGCGTTAATCCTCGTGGGGGCCAGAATTCATTCGATATGTGATTACACTACTACCCTTATCGCTCAAAGAGAATTAGCCCATCTTCCACGACGTAATATGGACTCAAGAAACCATTTACTCACCAACTACATGCAGCATTGAAAAAGAGATTATTCCTGCAAAACACTTGTTTTAGGTCCCTCTGTTAAGAAATATTTCATAACAGACCGATTTCGTTAATGTACAAATATGCATTCTTTCATACTTTTTCCATGTAAATAAGGGCAAAAATTAAGTAAGCACAAAAATAAAAACAGCCCACTGATCATCAACTTTAACGGAAGGAATAGTATTCATAATCCAAAATTCAGTGACCGAAATGTCATTTTGATGGTTTTGGAACGTACTGTATGGTAATGGATTAACTTTTCCATTACTTTATATTTTGGGGGTACCCAGTAGCCAGTAAATGGTTTGAGAATTGAAACTTTTCAATTTATAATCCACAAGCAGGTAATTCCATTGCCAACAAAATATAATAACATACTGGTATCTTTACATACTAATCGATGCGAATATGAATTTAACATTAATTTGTAACCATGTGAATTCATGAAAACATGGAATACACTTGCTAATGGAACAGCTAGAGTTAAGAGTATGCAGATATTTTCTCATCTAACTCTAAATTAATTCAAGGTTTCCAGGGCTTACCCACGAACAACATCAGAGATCAGCCACACTGACACTTATGCGGTCTCTGACACACGGAGGTTCAAGGTCAATGCCATTGAAAAACAACCAGGAAGACACGCTGGCCTCCTCAAAATCACAAATATCCTTCTGCTCACCCTTTGGTGATGACTTGATGTGTTAAATACTCCACTGGCACCTGACACTTCTTCGATGCTTTAAAATACACGTTTGACGCATGAAGAGCTTCCCTCCCTTCCCTAACCTAACATACTCTGAAAGGTATAAATTCAGACTTTTAGTGACGCATCTGAGCTTCAGTTAGGACTCGGGTGGTTTTAAATCTATTCAGTTTCTGGAACTGGCACACATCCTCTACATATCATGTCTCACCTCGAAACAGAATGCCAGGAAAGGCCACCCATCCTTTTCCTATTTTAAAGGCTTCATATTAATTCCGAACTTCTGTTTTCAAAGCAGAAGTGCGCAGGCCTACATACCACAGAGCCCCATTTTTTCACACATCTGAGTTTCCCACATACCTGTGCCTCATCAATTCTGCTGTTTCCAACTAATCAACTATATCGGATCGATAACGGAGCAGTTATTATTTTAAAGGTCACATCTGCCCACTGGTCAGTTAATTCTGAGACAGGACAACTCCTGCATGCACTGTGGAAGATGGCATAGTCTCTTTCAGACCAAGAACAGCATTAACTCCTGTCTCTGTACAACACCAACCTGGCTCTAAAGGGCAATGCTACTTTCCAAAGTCCCATTAGTGAGGCCCTGGGGCTCCCACATTTAGACCACAAGACTAGGATAATGGAGGTATTTGCACAAGACTCAAGAGAGGCTCTCACAAAGACTGACATTAAGACGCTCACACTAGAAAGAAAACTGGAGAGACCAAATCTGCACGTTCACTTGCCTCGGTCGGGGGAATAGGATATTGCCGCGGTGGATGAAGACAGGCGCTTACTCATGGGAGTCTCCGTCTGCTTTGGCAAATTCATGGTTGATGTTGAAAGTTTGTCACATGCTGCAGAGAAATGTATTAAAGACATTGATATCCGCACCACCGTAGACTGAGAAATAACACATCCCAGCGTTCTTCCTGTCCTCATCCACACGCCTTCCAACCGCTGGGGCACAGCGCATTGCTTCCATCGTCCTGCTGCCTACCTAGCTTATCTGGAAATGTCCACAGCAGCCACCGGTCTGAGGCAAGGTCTTGTCTTCTATTTCTCAACTCTCTTCTTCTCTTTGATTCCAAATGTTCAACCTCACCTGACTGTTCAACTAAAGCCATGCTAATCCCACCAGCAAATCATTTCCTTGTGTCCAGGGGCTTTTATTCAGTATATTCAGACCACATGAAAACAAAACCGACCTGGACCCAGAGACAAATCACCACTGGAAAATGTCCTATGGTCTGACTGAGACTGTGTAAGCTGAAAATGGACTCTTTCTGAAGGTTATCTATAGCTCAGGTTGGAGAGAAGTCATTTGCAAGGCAAGGAGCTGTATTTAAAGTAGAACAACCTTTAGTAGTCGCTTTCTTCCTCGTACCAAGAGACGGGGGTCACAATGGCCTTCTGTCAAATGCTATGACTGTTTATAATTAGGATTTTAACATGTGGTCCCAGGTTTGATGTTCTTAATTTCCAGCCATTATTTTAGACTGGTTTCTAAATTAAACCATTACAGCGAACGAAGAGATGCTGACAGTGCCCTGCCAAGCCATACCAGAAAGAAAAGATGTGTGTCCTGGCTTTAAAGGAAGCAAATTCATTGATCGGATTATCAAAATCTACTCCTCCCCTCATGTTTTCGAATGAGAGAATCGCCATGTTTGACCACTTTCTCTGACCAAGTGACAATCTAAAAAAAAAGTTAATTAACTTAAGCCGAAGTAAAATTATAATAAATTCTGTTTTAGTATAAATAAAACATTTAAACTTAAAATCAGAGTTTCGATACACCTACTTTTCAAGTTTTCAGTACTTTTGCAACTACTTAATGTTCTAGAAAAAAAATGAACCATTAGAAATTACATAAAGCCATGTAATTGGAGAGGGGTACACATTTCTCTCTTTGCCTCAGGTTCCAATATTGCTCAGCAGCACGGCACGGGTCTTTAGAAATTCAGTATTTTATTCACCATGGATTATTCTGCAGTAATTGTGATTTATTTGAATATTATTTTATCTTGATTAATGAGATTTATGGTGCCCCCCTAAATTGCGAGCCCGAGTCCGGTACCGCACTCACCTGACCCTGGCCTGGATCCTGGGTGCGACTCCCAAGGGGTAATTATCACTCTATCTGCCCTTCTCTGTCGAGAGAAGGCCAGTGCCCACAGTACAGCTCACTCGGCCCATGTATCAAAGTCTGTGCTACTCAGTAAGACTAAGAAAGATTATTCTTTGTCAAAGGAATGCTGGAAACCAAGATTATTTATTCTTACTGCTATAAATTGATCTTCTGCATTGCTGGTAAATACTGTATCCCTCTTACATCTTTTTTCCTTGCCAGCCAAAGATGGGTTAAAGTTCTAAAATCATTATTCAATGGGAGCAAAGTTTTGCTAGTTCTGTTTTTGATCTAGATCCTAAGAATTTCCCACACCTGCATCGAAAGCAGAGAGCCTTCTGTAGAAATGAAATCAAGAACAAAGGCAACTGATCTTGTTTAGATCCCCAGGGTTAGGACAGATAAACCACTCCCTCTCAAACGCCTCTCCAGACATCCATCACATTAACACCCAGAACTCTGTGTGATCACAGGTTTTGGTAATCAGAAGTGATTGAAACACAATACTACATAATGCCCAAAACTGATGATTAATGAGTGTGAAAGATCTAAACACACACAAGTCAAACATTGACAAGATTTTCAAGGCAGAAGTTGGTGAGCTAAGGATGAAATGTCTCCAGGGCACTAGGATGCAAGGCATGCACAGCTCCACCGTGACAGAGAACAAAGAAATGTGGGCATGTCATTCACATTGCTAGAAAAAAGTTCTAAGGGGTCAGACTAAGAAATCAATTGTAAAGTGCTTGAGACAGACATGGTGATGGAGGAGGGTGATGAGAACAGTCATCGCAAAACGTCATGGCACTGTGATGCTCAAATATACCGTTGGTGGACTCGGCAGCAGCGGCAGTGGTCCCTGGGTCCGGAGGGAGGGTGCTGGCTGTTAAACCTAGAGGAGGGGGTGGGGCATTTTCTGATTCACCTATACAGCAAAAAATCAGAGCAAAGAGAGGTAAAAGGAAAAAGTCCCAATTTCTGGTTTACTTTAGTTTCTAATGAGGAAATTAGAAAAAGTAACTGAAATGAGTTGTTGACTTCTCAAAGACAGAAGAAAATAAAGTACATTCACTGACAAAAGATTAAAAGCACAATACAGCAAAGCCAAGAAATGTAAACGTAAACCCATTTGCGCTCAGTAAAAGCTAGTATATAACTCCTGCATTAAAGAATGACAAGATCACAGGAAAACAGACTCTGAAGACAGGAAAAAGCCACCCAGAGACTGGTAACAATCCATAGATTAAATTAAACACTTGAAAATTTAAAGATGAGTATGCACTGGATAATGGAATAAATAAGTCATCTTGAAACAAAATGGAAAGAGCAACAAAAATTAATAATGAGGAAGGAAAAACCCCAGCCGCTTATAGAGGGTAACTGCTGCCCAGGCTTTCCGGGTCATGCTGCAGCAGTGACTTAGCCTACTGCCATTGACAACCCCCCCCCCCCCACCCCCTACCCCCCGCCCCGCGCCCCGCGCCCCGCGCCCGTGAAATCGGATTATCCCTGGGCTTGCAGGCTGGACGGGGTTAACCAGACTGCATTCCTTTTCATTGCTTTCCTTTTGCTTTACCTCACAGCCCAGCGACGGTATCAACTGCTGTCTGCTAGCAAAAAGAATGCACAGAAATGCATATGCGGGAAGCTTGGCAGTTTGAAACATCGCATCTGAAAGAGGTACCTATATAGATTGGTACAAAGCATCCCCCAGACCCTATAGGCTGTGTCTAAGATCTCCCACCTGCCCTGGGGCCCTGCAATGCAGGGGCAGCCCTACACTTACCATCACGTCCTACTGGCCCTGCAGCTGGCGAAGGTCCCCACGAGCATTTCTTCTTCAGTTCCAGCTGCTGTGTGCGCTCTATGGATCTGCGCATCATCGCCTCCAGCCGTTCCTGCCCAGTTCATGCAAGGGAGAGCAAGATTAACCACCAGCCTCTCAGCACTGCCGCACCTCAGTGCTGGGGTGAGTCACCAAGTGGGGCTCTGTGCTCAGCATCCAAAACCTAGGCACACGTGCTCTCTGCCACACCAGGCGCTTCTCAGTGGGTGGAGAGTAAACAATGCAGCTGGTGCAGCTTTCTGCCCCAACACCTCATCCTTGGGCGAGGCTGCCGCATCCAGGCCTTGATTTGTTTAAGAATAATGCCAGACAAGCATTAACCCCTTGAGGCCTGTCTCAAGTCCCGGTTTGCCCCACCTAGCAGGAGAACTGGAATTGTGCTCTAGAACCAACCACATGCTCTCTAGTTGAAAATGCGTGAAGTGTTCTGATTTGCAAAGACTTAAATTTAAATATTATTTGAATTTTATAACCTTAAGCCTAACTTTTTGAGGGTGATACATGACTTTGAGATCTATTTTGCATTTTTATGTCAGAGCTTCTTAAAGGGGAATCAACCGTTTTCCACATTGTAACACTTTTCTGCTACGCAATTATCTGAGGGTAATGCTACATATTTCAAATTTTATTTTTTATTTTAATTCTTAATTTTTGATTACAAATTTTGGGGGTGACATTAATAAAACCAAGTAAGTTTCAAGCATACAATTAAACAGTGTGTCGTATGTATACTACATCGTGTGTTCACCACCGAAAGTTAGATTTCCTTCCGTCACCAAATATTTGACCCCCATATTTCGAAATTTAAGAGAGACAAGAGTAGGGAACCTTATAGAGACAAAAAAAGAAAACATCTGTGCATTTTCAGACTTAGATGAGAGAAGAACTAAACAGATTTTAGCCAGAAGAGTAAAACAACAAGCAGCCTTCTCTTTTAACAGAGCCTTTATCAAAAGCCCTCCCCTTCCTGCTATATTACCCCAATTGTCACTTTCATGACGTTGAGCCTGGCTGGTGGCAAATACTTCCCTGGCATTGGAGTTCCAGTTCTGCACTCCTTACTGCTCCAATGACACGGCAAATACCAAACCCTCTCCCTGCCTCCACTGGAGCAGACCAAAGCAAGGTAAACGGTTACACTGATACCCTTTGGCCTCCATAAAACCCACCACGAGGTGCTTCGGGAACTGGGCTAATCATAGCCCACCTCCAAAGCAAAAAGATAACTCTTTTCTCATGGCTTAAATAAACAAGCCAAATTAAGTTAGGGCAGCACCGACTGAGTAGCTGTGACTTAAGGACTGGGGAAAGGCTCCCTTATTCCACTTACTAGAAACAGAGAAAGGTCACTTAGGAGGGACCTGGATCTATCCCTTTGTCAACGCCAAAGGGATGGGAGGAGCATTCTCCCCATCTCAGCCTCATCTGCATAATTTCTCTTTGAATAGCACATTGCTAAGAGGCAGCCTCTCCAGGGACCTGTGAGCAGAAAAGGGATTTGTATTTGCTCTCGATTTTGGCTGAGGCCCTATAATCATGAGTGTGCGCTTCCTGGCAGAGTCCTGTCGTCACAACCCTGGCTCAGCAAATTCTGACGGCCAAGCCTGGGGGTCTGCCTGAGAAAAGTTGGGGGTGTGGACGGACCAGAACTTGACTATCAGACACTTGAAGTGTGGTCACTTTGAGACTAGAGCTGAATAGTAACTTCATTATATGGATCTAATATAAAGTATTTAACCGATAACCTAATTTAAATGTTCAAACCGTTCACCTCAGAGTGAATTTACTATTGAGAGGGTTCTGAGAGATTTCCTGCATGCTAAAAGGACTTCACAAGGTAGTCCCTCGTCTGCCAATGAAAAATAAGAATACCAAGATTTGTCAAGCCAACCTTACCACCGAGTAGCTATCTAGGGGCATAATTAGAAGGGAATGCTCACCCAAAGCCAGACCTACTCCTGGACTGATCAGCTACCTCTCCATCCAACCCCAATCCACTGAGCTCTTCTAAATTCCACCATTAGAAATTCATTCCTCTGAACCATAAGTAGGATTATAAAAATGAAGCTATCCCTAAGAGAAGATACAATCACTTTGTGTCACCCACGTTTGGACAGATGATGAAAAATAGGTGGTAACCAAGGGACTATGGAACTCAGAGTCGTCAGAATGGGGTGATTCAAACATGTCGAAAACAAAACTGGCCCACTTCACTCTTGTTAGTGGTTAATCCCACATAGGTCAGTGTGTGTGTGTGTGTGTGTGTGTGTGTGTGTGTGTGTGTGTGTGTGTGTGTGTGTGTGTGTGTGTGTCTTTCTGTTCCTTCATGTGATGGAATGAAAAGAATCCTGGCTTTGGAGGGGAGATATGGATTCAAAACCCACCTCTGTCTGCTGCCTTTTAGCCTTGTAAGCTCCGTTTAACATCATTGGGCATCAGTTTCCTACTGTATGAAATGGGGATATTACGTACATCAGCAGACCACCCAAGTCTGCAAGATAAGGACTAGCATAATAAGTCCTGAGCCAATGCTAACTGAACCCAAATTTGAAGGGGAAGATTAACAACAGGGCAGTTTACAGCAGTGGTTCCCAAACTAGAGTGAGCCTGCATCAGAATCCCCTGGATGGCCCACAGTACCACTGCTGGGCCCGGCCCGCAGAATTTCATTCTGTAGGTCTGAGGTGAAGCCTGCTGAGAATGTGCATTTCTGACAGGTTCCCAGGTGATGCTGGTGCTGCTGGTCCTGGGGCTGCGCTGCGGGAAGCACTGGTTAGAGGGAAGGCTGAGCATGAGAGAGCGTCTGAGAAAGTTCGGTCACATCAGAAGAATAGTATTAATAAATATTAGGGTTGCGTACTGCATAAACAGTTCCTGCCAAGCTCTGGTTCTCCTGATGATCGACAGAGGATGGAGAAAGGGCAAGGCAGATTCTCGTCCCTAGAATGTCCTCTTTTGGGTGGTGCTTAGTAGAAGGAAGGAAGGAAGGAGAATCCCACCCTTGACCCCTTGAGCTCTGGCCCTAGATCTGCCTGGATGAACCCAGAAGAGAATCATGACCAAGGTGACCCACTGAGCTGGCCGAAGCAGCATAAAAGGCCTCCGGCAAGGCACGGCCCAGACACTGCTACCCAGACAGCCGGCTCTGGTAGGAGTGGAGGGCTGGCTGTGTCTTTTCCAGTGCCCTTATTATGCACACGTTCTGGGGATGACAATGTGGGACAAGGCCCCAAATGGTCCTCAGCATGGTTCTGTAGAGGATCTTTCTCTCTTCTAACAGACACCCACATCTGACCAGAAAGGCCAGGTAGTCATCATGTCCCCACGACAGCCGATGCCCTCTGGGAGAGGCCGGCTCGCAGCTTAGTGAAGCTTTTGTTAAGTTCAGAAATTTCTCATTTTTATACTCGGCCTGGTGGGTCTTGTAAGGTATCAAGCAATAAGAATGTGTGAAGTTGTAATGTGTCGAAATATCTTGTAGAGATGAAGCTTCTCTCTGAAAGAGGCCTTTCCTGGGTGCCTGTTTAGCAGAGGAATGTGCAGTTGGCTTTGCTAGATCTCATTTTCCAGGGCCTCTAGTCAGGAGGCTATACTCCCCAAGTGGGCAAAAGATGAGAACATTGTGTTGTCAGCCCTAAGTCAGGGAGGTGACAAGGGCTTGTTCCAGAAGCTTGATTCCTGGGACATGTGAGGGTCGGAGGAACCCACCTTAAGGATAAGGCGGCCTATAGTGAGAGAATGAGCTCAGAGTCAGGGTGTCAAGTGGACACTGGAAACAGCCCTGCTTCTCCGGGGCAGGCCTGACCAACCTCCAGCCCTCAAGACCTCTGGGAGCCAGGCCGTCTGTGTTGACCACCTCTGTGTTGGCAGACAAGATGCCTCCTGGCCGAGTTGAGGGCTCGCCCGCACAGCTGTGAAGAGCTACCAAGAGCAACATCATGGCTGCCCTAGGGACATGGAGCCAGAACAGGGCTGGGGGAGGCGGGGAGTCGGCAGGCCTTTTATGAGCTCCTAATATCAGCTCTACAGAGGTAGGACTTGATGGGGCGACCCAAACACTTTCCGACAAGCTAGAGAAGCAAAATGGGCTGTGATGGAATGAACGTCTTCCAGCAGAGGCTTCACCCTGGTTGACAAGACAGAGTGTCACCAAAAGAAGTGAAATCAGCCACTGGGAAGAAAATGGAGAACCTCCACAGCCATGCGCCAAGCAGGCAGCAGTCCTTCCAAAAATCTCCAGTGAACCATGGGGGCAAATGCAGAGGGTTTTCTGAGGAAAGGGGCTCATGCAGTGTAGGCTTATCCGTTCTTTCCAAACATCACTCATGAGAATGCCAAACAGGCCTGTGCGTGGGCAGAGCGCCAAAGCTTATGTGCTTAACACGCCAGCCTGCGTATGGAAAGTCCCTAAGCTCTACCTAGGTCTCCCAGGGGGCCGTGAGGGTGGGAGCAGGTGGCAGAAGGAGCCTGCAGCTTCCTTGCGTTGCTACACGACCACGGGAGGCCCAGCTCTCAGTCCTGCCCCGTTGTGTCCAGGGACAAGAGGGAAGGAAGCCTGGCTTGTGTCTGTGCCGACGAGGACCGGATGACATCTCTCCTTCCCTGCCATCGTCATGTTAGAAACAAACGGGAGCACGCGAAGCAAAGAAAAAATGATCTGGAGGCGCAACCGCGAGATTCAGCTGCATCAGGACCAACCACCTGGCATGACATTCTCTCATCTGCAAGAGGAGGGAGTCTGATAGCTTGATTGAAAATGCTTCCGGCATTACTGTTTAATAAAGAAAAATTACAGACAGGGAGTGCCTCAAAGGCGAACCTCTGCGACACTGTCAGGTGTGTCAGAGGCTCGGGAAGTGTCTCTCATGACTACATAGCACCCCCTCCCTTCCTGGAAGCAGCAGTGACACACTCGCTCTGGAATCAGCAGTCCCGCAGGATGTCAGTAATCAAAATGGAGAGACCAGGGACAAAGGAGATAAGCTGTGAGTCAAGGATTGGAGGATGGGAAGAACACAGGAGAGTCCGGTGACTCAGGACAAATACATACGGGCTGGGAACGGGGAGATTGGGCCCAGGTTACTGCAGCAGCCTAGCACACTGTGGCTTTTTTCTTAGTCTACACACTGTGCCATAACCTTTTCTGGGTAGCTCCCTTTTGACCTTCTTTCAGACAAGGTCAGCTGAAGTCACGGAAGGGTCTTGAACATTTCTGACCATTACACTGTGGTAGGTGCTCTGCTGGGCACTTTCATAAAAGTCACCTCCTTTAATTCCTGTGAGCACTTCTGTTTTGGGCTAAAGGGACTGAGTTAGAGGGTTATGAGGGGCTATGTGACTTGCCGCTAGTTATCGGCTATCTAGTGGTAGAACTGAGATTTGCACAGGGAACGGATGAAGCCACACGGTGATCGGGGGGATGCAGCTAGCAACAGCGCACTGTGGCTAAGACCCCTGCTTAGACCTTCATTTGCTAAGAGGAACAAAGAAATCTCCGTGTAAATGAATGCTTTGTGGGCAAAGATAGGTGTAATTGTGTGTGCGCGTACGCACATTCATGTTTTTTTAAATTGAAAAAAAAAGAGGAAGAGGTAAAGCATTCAGACCATAATGTCTGAATGATAAACCATTCAGACATTAAAAAATACTGAGTTTATACAAACGTTTCTGTATCCTATAGTGTTGGCGACTAACAAGTGTCTATATTGTTCATACTAAATGATGAGTCATTATACCTTATGAATAAAATATGATCATCACCTGATACAAGGCTACGATTACGTCCTTAAAATATACTTGTTAAGAAAATGTGCACTCCAAATATGCTTTCTAAATATATTTTCAAAGTTTAGTAATAAAGGACTCTGCAGAGCTAATTACATTCCATTTGTTTCTTGAAAGGTAACTGGAGAGAAAGGTTGATTAAAGCAAGGAACCGCATTAAAACTTAAATATACTGGCATCTTTGTATTTGAAGGTAGACTACTTGATTTTCCAGTGGTAAATAACGGATCAAGTTCTCTTCTATCCTCATAGCCCTTCCTCTGGCCTCATGTCTGCCCTGCAGGCACGGACCCCCAGCATAACCCCCAGGCCTGCATCACCCAGCCCCTGTCCACGATCCCCTTCAGGTCCTAGAGTCAGAGAAGGTTAGGCCTGAAAGAGGCCTTGGAGACTGCTGAACCCAACCCCCTCACTTCAGAGAGGAACAATTCAAGGCCCAGTGAGGCCAACTGGCCTGTCTAAGGTCACAGAGAAAATGAACAGCTGAGCTGAAGGGATAAGTCTCTTCGCTCCTATTCTAGTGCTGCTTCCACTGTATTGTGTCACGCTGCTGAGAGAAGGCACGGGGAGCCACCAAGGAGAGAGCTTAGGCACAGATCTCTCTCATACCCCTGAACTGGGCAGGACACTCAGGCGCCCAGCGCACCAGCTGCGTGTGAGCCGCTGAGATGGCCTGCGGCTCCCAGGACCTTACCTCCTCCTCCCGGAGCTTCTGCTTCCTCTTCTCTTCCACGGCAGCCCTCTTCTGGTCCTCCCGCTGTCGTTGCTCCTCCAGCTTCCGCCATCGCTCCTCGATTTGCTTTTCATACTGGAGCTTGGCTCGTTTCTGTTTCTCTAGGATCTGCTGCTCCCGGGCAGCTGGGGGAAGGAAATCGGAAGAGAGGTGTCGTGACCAGAGCACCTCGCATTGTTTGGATTAAGACCAAAAACACAGAAGTGTGAGCGAGACCGAAAACAGAGCCTGGTAGGATCTTAGACTGCAGTAACCGAGATGAGGGGTTCTGGCACCTCGGCCACTAGCTGGGTGACCCTCGGCATGTTAACCATGTAACTGTTCTGCTTTGGTATCCCCCTCTGTGAAGTGGGGACAGTCATGTTTGCAACATCATAGTGCTGTGAAGACGGAATGAGACAATGCACAGAAAGTGCACAGTAAGTGTCTCTACACGCAGGAGCCACTGCTATCATGAAGTTAGACTCATCGCACTGTCTAAGCCATACACGGGTTGAGAAACGAGAGTTGCAAAGATCTGTTCATTCAAAACATGTTAACTGGGCATACACCAAGCAACAGACACAGGGCTAGGCAAGGGAGTGAACACATGAATAAGATCGGCCTTCCCCACAAGATGATTCCCAAAGGGGCCTTACCTCCACCTGGCTGCATCAGGGAAGGGTCCCCTGGAGGACAAGATGCCTGAGCCGCCCAGCAGGGGGCAGTCAAGGAGATCCTGAATGCTCCTCATTCGTCTCAATTCAGTGGGGAAATCACTACCCATCTACCTTAGAGCTCCCTGTGGGACATGTCATATTTATCCATACCTGGCCTCCAAAAGGTGAGAGCCTTTCTCAACCACGTTCCCCATCCTAACACAGAAAATGTCTTTAGTGCAGATTTTCTCAGTTCTCCTGAGGATGCCCCTTCTACACGCCCGAGCGCGCCCGAGTGAGAGCATGCAGTGGATGCCCAAGGTGCGGGGGCAGCAGCTGCTTCCCACTCTTCCCCATGCTATCTGCACAGTGCCCGGAACACAGCACGGGTTCACTGTTTGCTAAGTGAGTGCATGAATTACGTAATTGTGATTGTGCCAGAGGCAGTGGAGGTTTGCCCCTAATTCTCCAGATTCATCTAACAACTGTCCTAGTTCTCTTCCAATTCACTCACAAATCTCTAAGGCTCTGAGAAAAGACACCACCGTATCTCCACTTCCTTGGACCTAAACAGCAAAGGGCACAACTTACCGAGACATTTTTCTTTTTCTTCTCGTCTTTCTTTAGCTAGTCTCTGTCTCTCATCGGATCTTAAAAAGCCATCCATGCCTGCAAGAAAGAAAACACAATGAAACACTTTTTCACTCTCCCTGTTTGCTGAGTGCCAGGGTGGCTGGGTCCGCACTCGGGGTCTGGCCACATGCACACATCATCCGCCACCATTGCTTCATCCTCGGAGACCTGATCTGTCACTCTACATCACGCACATGGTCCGCCCTGGGAGCTGACGGGCAGTAGCCATGATTTCCACATTCACTCACCAGTGTGAGCCCTGGAGGACGAAGCTCTTTCCCTAGTCCTCTGTCTGTGGGCCTGGCCTTGGAGGGGTCAGAAAGTGTAACAGGTGACAGAGAGGCCTGGCAGAAAAGCCCACCAAGTCTCCCCCAGCCTGGCCCCTAGGGGAGGGAAGAAAGTGGGCACAAAAGTGGACACGACTATTACATAGATAATGAACATTCAACTGTCTGGAAGGAACCAAATGCCAAGGGAAACACATGAGTTCCTCAGGTGAGCTCTGAGAAGCAAAACGCTCGTTTGATTTCACTTCCGCTAAGTTTGCTCCAGTGGCACTCTTGGTGTTTCTGAATCACAAAGAAACAATATAATATACTCTTGTTTATCTGTCATTTAATTCCTACAAGAAATAAAATGGAACAAATAGTGGTCCCTCCCCCTCAAATGCCCATGAAGTATCCCAGGAGCTCCTCACCTTCAGACACCTTCCATAGGCCCCTGAAGGCTTTCTAGGTCAAAGAGTGAATAAACTTCATGGTTATTCTAGGATGAGAAACAATTTTCTGCTCTCATGAATGACAGCTGGTCGTTCGTATTATTTATATCATCTTCCAGTAGACTATCTGGGAGCAATACCGGCTGTAGTGTGAGTACAACCAGACTGGCTTTCCCAGTGCCTGGGTCCTCCTCTCTGGCAGGACCCATTATGAAGTCACACGCTGACTTCATAATGTGCCCCGCCCCTCTCAGGGAGGGGCTTGCCCTGCCCAGGGGAGGGATTTGGAGGACTAGTCAGCAGGGTAGGCTTGGGAACAGGGGGCTGGGATAGATGCAATACACCCTGGTTTGTCACCATCCCTTTTGCAGCCTGGATTATAGATCAGGGATATTAATGCTAGAGAGACAAGTACTAGAAAATCAACTGGGACCACAAGTGCTACTCCCCATGTGTGTTTTCTGTCAACTCTTAATTGTTACAAAGCTACCAATGCCACGAATGGTATCAAAAAAAAAACAAGGCCCAACTTCTCGCCTTATCACTGCTGCCCCCCAAATCAGCCCCAAACTCTCTTCCCAGTTTGACCTCAGCACTGCTCCCTTCTACGCACCTTCCAGCTCAAACCGTCCTTTCTCCCATCCACCTCCACACCTGTTTAAACCCCACCCACCTTCAAGACCCTATAGGTCCCCGGATTCCAGGGTGCACTGTGCTCCCACACCGCCGTGGAACCATAATTTCATTCTGTTTGGTTGTTTTGTTCTCCTGTCAATCAGAATCCCTGGGGAGGGAACGGCTACCGAGCCAAGATGGCTTACACATCTCCGGGTCACATGGCTCAGACCACTTCCCCCCCCCCCCCCCCCCCACGCCACAACAGCCCTGTGGTATACACTCAAAGGCAGGCATGTAGTCAGTAGAAGGGGAGCAGTGAGAAAAAAAACTCAGGTTCTTCTTTTCTCTAAACACTTTGAGGTTCTAGTCTCTACCTCAAGAGTTTGCTTAGTAAGAATATGCTGCGTGAGAAGCTACAAAGATAAGTCTAGGAGCCCTGGTCAGCGCTCACATCAACTCGTCCACCCCCTCGGGACCTGCTCCTCACTCTGTACTGCCCATGCGGCCCTCCAGATGTTAACAGGCCTGCCCCCACTGAAAGTGCTCTTCACACAGAAGAAAGAAAGAAAGAAAACTGAGGGGAAAGGGCCACACGCATTTGAAACTGGTCACATTATCTTGAGGCTTTACATACAGAAGGCTCTTAGTTCCTGAGACATGCATGATTCTAAGCTGCCCCCTCGTGGGCATTTGTAAGAGTCACACCTTCCAACGTTTCCAGAAAATCTTGATTATCATGCTTGCTCAAAGTCCTCATCACCTGCTTCATCATAACAGGACGTGACAACTGGGCAGTTACTGTGGACCAAGTGTACTGCTTGGACTTACTCGGCCCAATCCCTATGATGACGTAGGGATTGGGCCGAGTAAGTCCAAGCAGTACTATCACAACCCTCATCTTACAGGTGCAGAAAGGGAGGCACAGAGAGGTTAATTAACGTGTCCGAGGTCACACCATCAGAAGTGGAGAAGCTAGATTCCCATGCAAGAACTAGACTCCAGAGCCCACACTCCTTACTACTGCTTCCCTATGTGGCTCTCTGGCAAAGGAGGAACTGTAACACCTTGATCTTAGTGCCTAGGAATGAAAGTTCTGACCCCATATCCAAGGCAGGAAACAAACCCCATCCTAGTCCCAGGAACGAGCCTATGAATTTGGGGAGAAGTGTGAGTCTAACTCATCACAGAAGTATCAACAAGTACTACTGTGAGCCAAGTACTGGCTGGCTGGGCACGCATGGGGCCACTGCCTGGGCAGGCTAATTATTTGCTTCCTCTTAAATTGATGGTTTGAAAATGTTTGCTACAGGATGTTTTAGAGAGGCTGATGCTCCTGGGTGGAGAAGGGGCTAGGCAGAGAACCCTGGGGACAACTGTGGCAAGCAATTCTGCCTTGGCACCACTGAGAGGGGTGGAATGATTTGAAAAGCCCAACGTGGGTAAACCTGGGGTCTCTGTGCTATATCGCATGGCAGCCATGAGCCATGTGCGGCCATTTAAATTTAAGATCATCAAAATTAAATGTAATTAAAAGCTCAGTTTGTCTACGGCCATGCTACCCTGAACAAGCCCAATCCCGTCTGATCTCGGAAGCTAAGCAGGGTCGGGCCTGGTTAGTACTTGGATGGGAGACCACCTAGGAAGACCAGGTGCTGTAGGCGTAAAAAAAATAAAAATAAGGGATTGTAAGCTGACAAGGTCCTTGCAGTCTGTGAAATCAACCAACGGTTGCCTTGCCTTCAAAATAAAAAAATGAGAATAGAACTACCATATGATCCAGCAATTCCTCTTCTGGGTATTTGTCAAAAGAATATGAAAACGGTAATTTTAAAAGATATGTACACCCCAAGTTCATTGCAGCGCTACTTTTATTTTTTTATTTTATTTTATTGAAGGTATTCTGCTAAGTGAAATAAGTCAGATGGAAAAGGCCAAGAACAGTATGATTTCACTCATATGTAAAATATAAAACAGAGAAAGAGAAACAAACAAACTAAAAACAAATTCATAGATACAGATAACAGATCGATGGTTACCGGAGGAGGAGGTGGGTGGAGAGAGGGCAAAATGAGTAAAGGGGGTCAATTATATGGCGATGGATAGGAACTAGAATTTTGGCGATGAGCACGCTATAGTGTATACAGATATAATGTTCTATATCTGAAACTTAAATAATGGTACTAACCAATGCTACTTCAATAAAAATAAAAAAGAACTGTCAAGGAAACAATTAACTCACATCTCCAACTTCCACCTTGTGACTCCTGATGACCCTCCAAGGGCCTTGCTGAGAGGCCCTGGGCTCATCTTGACGGAAGGAGGGGTGAAGCACAAACCAGACAGCCCCTATTCGTTAGGGGCCATGGACTTGACCAGTTATTACCACCATAGCAGCACAGCCAGAGGAATCGAGGGAGACTGTGATTAACAGACCCAGGGCAGGTAACCGTAATACCTAAACACTAACAATACCAGGCGACCTCCTCTAACGACATGGTATACTCAATGCTGAATTCAGTTCCAAAAGGAAGCCTTCTTCCTGTATGGGTCAACGTCCTAAAGTGTTTAGTTTTCCTACGCAATCGTCCTTTGGCCCTTGTCCCTTGGATTATATGTGTACACTTATTGTCTTCATTTGTTAAATCAGAGACCCAATTTTATCTTTAAATCCCATGAGAACAAATGGACAACAGTGTTTGCCAGGGGGTAGGGAAGAGGGGCTATAAAAGGGCATCATGAAGGGCCCTTGAGGTGATAGGAATGTCACTATCTTGACTGGACCAGTGTCAACATCCTGGCTGTGACAGTGTAGCACATGCTGCAACTCGGCACCACTGGGGGAAACTGGGGAAAGGAAGGGTACGTGTGACCTCTCTGTACTACTGTTTATAACTGTATGTGAATCTACGATGACCTTAAAATAGAAAGTTTAATTTAAAAACTTCTGGCCCAGTGTGAAGTCCTGGAAGAGACCCAAATACAAAGAGGGAGCAGAAGAGGTGTCCCACCCCGGAGGAGAACAAAGGGCACCCATGTCAGAGGCACCCCTGCCCCGTTCTTGATGCAGTAATGCTTCCCCCCTGGACAACCGCATCCGGGTAATGTGCACCCCTAAAATGGAGGCCTTTTCCTGGACAACTGATCCCTTCAGGAAATGAGAATGAAACAGGGATACTGAGCTGCTAAACTACTATTTTACGTTAACAGAACAGCACAAAATTCCATGTTCCACTGATTTGCTCTTGCTTGGAGTAACTTCCTGTTATCCTTGGGCTGCAGCAAAACATTTTGAAAAACTCATTTTAAAATGAATTTCATTACCCTGAGGCACTCTTCCACTAGAATATTAATGAGATGATATTAGTCAATTATTCATGTTACTGGTAATAACCATTATAGAAATACAAAGTTTTTAGGGGAAGCCAGCTGTGTTCGACTTTTAAAAATTAATTGCATCAAATGAATTTTAACGTACCCTTCCGTGCAACTGCAATGTCCAGAAAAAAAAGAAAGGGAACCAGGAATGAAGAGCTCATCAAATGGGGAGTCCAATGTCCACCAGGCCCTCCTCCGGGAATCCTGCCCTCTGCGGACCGCAGGGCACTGACACATTTACACCTGCACGGCGACTGGTTTGTGTTGCGATGATCTGTCTAAGCACAGGGACACCAGTTCTCAACTGTGGCTACACAACGGAATCACTAGGCAGCTTTAAAACTTACAGGTGCCCGCGTCTTCCTCCCAGAGGCTGACCTAGTCGTCACAGGTGTGGCCAGGGCGTTGGTGCTTTAGAAGCTCCCATGTGACTCTAGCGTGCAAGCAGCAGGACCGAGGACTGTCCTCAGCCTGCTCCTCCCTCTGGAGCACTGGAACCGCCTGGAGGGCTTGTGACCTCAGACTGCTGGACGGCACTCCCCGGAGTTAATCCCATCTGTGGCCTTCTCCCAGGTGTCCCAGGTTTCTGGTTTTACTTTTTCCTCTCAAATATCCAGATGATATATCTGGTTCCACGAAGCATTTTTTAAATTAAGTTTATTGGGATAACACTGATTAATGACTATGTAAATTTCAGAATACAACTTTGTAATCTATCTGTATACTCTATTGTGTGCTCAGCCCCTGAAGTCTAATGTCCTTCTGTCACCATATATTTCACCCCCTTTACTCTCTCCATCCTTCCCTGACCCCCCCTTCTTTCGGAACTGTATCTCTGAGTTCATTTTTGTTTTGTTTGTTGCTTTTTGTTTTATATCCCAAGCAGGAGTTAAATCATATAGTTCTTGTCCTTTTTCACCTGACTTATTTTGCTTAGCATGATACTCTCAAGATCTAACACGTTGTTGCAAATGGCAGAATTTCATCTTTTTGATGGCTGAGTAGTAGTCCATTGTATATATGTCCCACAGCTTTATCCAATCATCGGTCAAAGGACACTTAGGTTGTTTCCATGTCTTGGCTATTGTAAATAATGCTCAATGAACATAAGGGTATATGCGTCTTTACAAATAAGTGTCTTCAAAACTTTTTGGTACATACCCAGAAGACGAATTGCTGGATCATATGCCAATTCTATTCTTAACTTTTTGAGGAGCCTCCATACTGTTTTCTATTGTGGCTGCACCAATTTACATTCCAGTGCACAAGCAGTGCACAAGGGTCCCCTTTCCTCCACATCCTCCCCAACACTTGTTTCTTGTCTTATTGATAACAGCCATTCTAACAGGTGTGAGGTGGTATCTCATTGTGGTTGTGATTTTCATTGTCCTTACAGCTAGTGATCCAACAAAATAGTTTTAATAGAATGCAAATGTATGTGGTTCATTTGAGTATGTAAAAATCATATATCCCCGTAAAGTGTCTTTGCCACATGATCTCAAGAGCTTCGTTATTATATTCTGTAAAACTGGGGAGCAAAAATGAACATTGGCAGGTTGAAAGAAAATTAGTCTGCTAGTGTTTATTAAAAAAAGGGGAGAAAGGATGAAAAAAATTGCCAATGATGATAATATGTTGTAAGAAGCACTTATTGTGATTACGTGAAATTATGTATGTGAAGGTTTTCCATTATAATAAATGCTCATTAAATGTTAGTGGCTATTTGGGGGGGAGGCGTATTTTGAGATTAAAGAAATGGAGACAAAAAGTCAAGTGACCCACCCAATGTCATATTAAGTGGGAAGACTCTCATTATCTTTCTGACCCTTTAATCCATTGTGACTTCTCCTAGACTCTGCTGCTGTCCTAGGGGGAGGGGAGACAGGATCGGATTCAGATCAATGAAGGGTGGTATGGTGGAGACCAGGCAGGGGTAATGGTATACAAACAAATCTGCTAGAAAATCATAGTCAAAGCTTCAAATCTCATTGAACTCCAGTCCTACCGGTGGGACCTCAAAATCAACTGACAGACTCTAGAACCCTTTTCATCTTTGCATGAGGGTATACTGCTTTTGTTCAGAAAGTATCACACATTCCTGCCTCCTATTTTCCATTAAAATCTCAAAACCAATTACAATCCCAAAGGGTCAGTAAACTTTCCCTTTAAATTTCTTTCCTTGTGAAGCTAAATCTCAGTTCCCAGCACCTTCTGCCAGCATCCATCCACACCTCAGAATGACTGCTTTAATGCAGTGGACTGTGATGAAACCAACAACACTAACAGCTAAAGAAGATTCTTGTCTGGAAACCTGATTTCTCTCCAAAATTAAATTCATATCCATTAAAGGCACTCTGAGAATATTAATAAATCAATCCTTAACACTGTTAAAATCAGGGCTTAATCATAGCAGTGTACACTGCGCAAAAAACCCTGAAAAGTAAATTTAATGCATGATTGGCACTTTCAAAATCCCGAATCATGGATTTTCAGGTGGAAGAGCTCCCAGGGGCCCGCTTCAACCCTCTACGTGCTTCAGGACAGAGATGGGTGCTCCCTCTCTGCCGCCAGAAAGAGAACTGTCTTTCCACTCTCAGCTTCCTCCATTCTGCTCATCCAATATGGAGGCTCAGTTTGGGGTTTTGTTGCACAGATGGAGAATGCAGGTAGAAAGGGTTTCAGGACTGCAAGAAGTGAATCAGCTTGGATTACTGACACTGGAAAGTGGAGCAAAAGCTGCGTGAGAAGGCAAAAGAGAGAAGGAAGTGACAGATGGGGGACAAGGGAGTCAGGAGCCATGTTAGGCTGCCTCTGAGGAGGATTCTGCCTCGGACTTGAGCGCGGGAAGGCTTTTGAATGACTCTCGGAAGGTATGGGGTGTGTGTGAGTGTGATATTGGGAGCCAAAGGGACAGGCAGAGCTGCAGGTCAGAATTCAATCTTGACACTTTCCTCATTTCCAGTAAAGATATGAATTGGTTTTATTCTGTTTTGACCACTTAATTCTATTTCTTTAGCAACCACATGGGGTTCTGGTATGTTTGGAATATTTTAGAAACAAATACCTAGACAAGAACTACTTTTAGGAGAACTCCGGGGTTTCAGAGAACCCTTCAGTGGCCATTGATTCCATTTTCTGTCTCTGATAAGAGCAGACCTAGGTGGCTTCTACAGCAATTTGTGTCTTTGGAAGATGCTATTTCTTCCAACAGCTTAATAACTCAGCTGAGAATTTGGGGCGGGGAGAGGGAGCACTAATCCAGTGATTCTCAGGCTTTAACACACATCAGAAAAAATCCCCTGGGGGGGCCTGTTACACAGAGACTGCTGGGCCCTACTCCCAGAGCTTCTGATTCAGCAGGTGTGGGTGAGGCCTGGGAACCTGCATTCCAAGTTTCCAAGTGATGCTGATGCTGCTGGTCGGGGGAATATATGTTGAGAACCGCTGATCTAATCCATTTCTCACCCACTATAACCCAGGTACCAAAATATATAAAAATATATATATATATGTATACAGATACCAAAAAGTCCTTGGAAAGAAAGAAGTGAAGTTGGGAACTATAAAGATATACACAAAACTACGCTGTTACGTTTTGGTGAAATACGCTTGCTAAATTCCTAGAGGTTTCCTTTAAAACAGCTAACTGAACTACATATTCTAGAAAAATGCAGATATGATAAGAGTATTACAAAATGACTCGAATGATTTTCTTAAATCACAATTGCACGGCTAAGAGAAAAACCAGTTTTTGGTTTTGCTTTTTAAGTGTAGAACTGGGTGAAGTCGAAACAATCATGAAGAGCCGAGCACTCTGACATCAAGGTCAAACATAATGAGAATGAATCTGCTCCTCCTCGCCTGGGATGCTGGCATGTAATCCTCACCAATCTGCCACAACACCCTCTGCACAGTTACTGGAAGAAGGTACGCCAGCCAAGTCCTATAGCGACTGCTCCGGTTCACCTGTCCTGTAAAATGGAGGTGACAGTGGTGCCTGTCTTATAGGCGGGAGTTAGAGATCAATTGCAGGCACCCAGCGCACAGTGGGAGCTCAACAACTTGATCTCTTCCATGCTAGCTACTCTAGCCCACTTGTTCCTCCCCTTCCTGAGGTATCTTATATACATGCCTTCACATCATGCATGCCACCTTTCCTAACAGGTGATGAGACAGTGCACGCAACACTGCCAGGGTAAAACCAGAGCGGGCATCCTTTTTCCATAAAAATTATAGTAGAACAGGGATGTGTCGCATTAAGTTCCTCATCTTCTGCCAAGGGTATCAATTACTGATCACTGTTTGTGTCTACACATGTAGACACATGCCCCTTCTGATAAATCAGCAGAAATGAGATCGATCCTGTCTTTAGCAGGATAAGTAACACCTTACTAAAAAGAAATAAAAAAGAATACATAGGTGACACAAACACTAATTGTGACGGTGGTATATGACCACGCTGCTCTTCACTATTTTAATAGTAAATTGCCTAATTATGTTCATACACATGTATTTAGCTGTCCCAGGAACTCCTGCGCCAGCAATTCAGATAAGCTCCCCAGAACCAAATGAAAAAGTGCCAAGTTACAAAATTCAACTGCACCCAGTTTTGGGAACTGTACACATATTCATGGGCCAGAGTGTCTTTTTCTAAAGGTATAATTTATTAAGCACCTACTTCCTGCCAGGCATTACACCCTCCAAATGTTATTTACTATTCACGATAATCCCAGGGATTGGGAGGCATCCCCATTTTACAGATGAGGGAACTGAGACTCAGAGAGGTTACGACATCTGTTCAAAGTCACAGCTGCTATGTAGCAAAGGTTAGATTTAAAGCCAGTCTGGCTGACTTGCAAGTTGATGGCATCGACTCAATACTCAGAGGGAAGGAAGGGCACTAAAGCAAAGAGCACTGACCTAGGGATCTCGATGTCCAGAAACTGGGAGCTGTTCTTACCAGGACGCATGATGGAGCGTGGTAAGAAAATAGGCTCCGCCTGGGCTCAGGTGAATCCCCGCTCAGCACACACTAACAGTGTGACCACTGAGGAAGCTTCTGAGCCTCAGTTTTCCCTTCTGTTAAATAGGGATGGCAGTAGTACTTGTGTTGTAATGTGAAGCTTGGAGAAGAATATACATAAAGCTGTTAGCACATATTAAATGCCTAATAAATATTAGCTAATGGCATCAGCGTCATCATTGGTTTAGACATGGCCCTTACATGGGAATGTAAGTGCAAGTGCTTTTAGGCCACAGTAAGCTCTCAGAAAGTCTAAGCAGTCAACTCCCGCAGGAGTTCCTGGGACAGCATTATCAGCATTACCATCACCCTGCCACCATTGTGGTTACTACGACAACCTAGAAGTAGCCCCTGATCCCCCTCAATCTTTAAACCCTGCTTTCCTCCAGCAGGGGACCCATGGGGCATCTCAAGAACTCCTGCTCCTGCCTGGGACGCTGGCAGGCTGGGCCCATTAGAGGACCACTCTGCTAATGAGGGGAGCCTGGGCCAAGGCAATGTACACATTTGTCAAAAATCACCACACGGCACACTTCAAGTATGTGCGGGCTAGTGTATGACATCTATTTTTAATGCTACAACAACTGCAACAAATAGAACAGGCAAAATTCTGTGCTGGCTGACCTGCCATATATCATTAGTTTAGTGCCCAAGGCTACAAAGAATAACTCTGGAACTCCCAGGCAACCACATCCTCACTGTGGCCCCGTGAAGAGGCTGGGGACTCGGACTCCAAAGGCAGCATGGAAGACAGGAGGTACGCCTTGCTAGGGCCGGCGTGGAAACTGAAGTCACCTGCAGAGGCCCAGGGATTGGCTTGAGATGCAGGGCTACCAATGTCTAAATGGCCTGGCGCTCTCTACAGCCACCATAAAATTGTCTCTATTGGATCACTTCCCCATTCGTGCGGAAAGCTTGGCCCTGGGGCTTCTTATTGGCCCTATCCATTTGGCCTGCCCGACGGGACCCAGTCAAGGGACCTTGAGTAAATCCCTGCACATGTCAGAGCCTTAGGCTCCTCTTCTGTAAAGTGGGAACACTACTACCTACTTTCCGGGGTTATGGGGGGCCTTGTGAAAACACTTGGCAGTGGAGCAGTCACAGTTGGCTCTCTTCCCCTGATGAAAAATGAGAACACACACCAAACAAGTTGTGGCAGAAGCTCACTGGGGCCCTGAGCCCCGGGCTATAGAATCATAAACTCCACATTCCAGTCTTCCGAAGAGCCCCCAAAATTCCCCGAGAAAACCCCCCACGACTTCCTAAGAGGTCAGAGTTTCCATTCTAAGACTTGCTCTGCCCTAGCTGATAATTCACTTCAAAGGTGGGATGGACAAAGTCAAAGGTAGCTAAAAGAAGGAATGGCTACAAAAATTCACCTTAATTACTGACTGAACACTGTGATGTACAAAGTTAACTCCCGCCCTGATCCTCATGTGAAAGGCAGGCGTTACCTGGATTCCTATGTTACTGCAATAAGTTAAATTACACACATGTATCATTTCAAAAGGACCCAATATGCACAGCATATTTTATTCACAACATGATTTGCTAGTTAAACGAAACCTACATAATTTTCTCTCTACCTTTCTGAGTTCTTGGCTGGGAGTCCCTGTAATACAAAGAAAAATTTAATAACATATATGCCTCCTGTATACATGGGAGAGACAGAAAAACAGTAAAATTCTCCAAGGTGGCCCAAGCCACCACCCTAAATATCATCTTCAGCTAAAGACAAAAGAAAGATGGGGTGGTGGTGACAATTCATGGAGGGTGAGAAGAGGAAATGTTTGTTCTGCCCTGCAGATAAGTCTCTCAGGTGAAAAAGGTATCTCTGGTCATAGTTCTCTTCCTGATATAGGCCCCCTTTCTAATGTTCATTTCCTTTTTAAATATAGACTTCTACTGTCTTCAGAGCTTCTCTGGGGTCTGCAGTTTCTCAAAATAATCCTTATGCAAAAGAGACATTATTTTGGGTGGCATATTCCGCCCCTCCCCCAATAGTCAAGCACAGAGCTCGCCAAGGTAACCGAGTGGCTCCGTGCTGAGGTCCACCCGCCCAGCCTTCTTCACTGTGTGGTGTCCGCATGATCATCCCCTTTCTTCTCCACCTCCATGCGCCCCTGCTCTGTGCATCTCTGGTCATCAGAACTGCCTACAGCCACAGGAACTGGAGTCTACCCATCTGATCAAGGGTGATCATAAAAAAACAAACAAACAAACAAGGAAGTGAGAGCTGGCACCAGAAAAGGGAGTGAACGTGGACAGCAGAGCAAGTGTTAAGGTTTCTACCATGGACAGGGCACACATGGCCAGGTGTATAAACTTGGGCTCAGGGTCCTTCAGTAATGCAGTGGCTCTGACATACCCATGGTAAGTATCGTGAGGCTCGCTTGATGCAGGGCACCAACCAAGGAGAAAGCTCCCATCTGCAGACAGAAGGACCCTCCCACCCCCGCCTCCAGCAAGTACGGAGAAGGCAGCTAGGTCCAGTGCTGGGCAGAGAGCCCCGTGAGCCAGAGGGCCTGGGTCTCATTCCCTCAGAGATCAAGGAGCATCAATGGAGAGGGAGAGAGAAGGAGCAAGGGCGGAAGGGGAAGGGGAGAGGGAGAGAAGGAGAGAAGGAGGGAGGGAGGGGGGGAGAGAGAGAGAGAGAGAGAGAGAGAGAGAAAGTGAGTATGTGTGTGTGTTGCTCAGAACACTGCCTGCTGCATAATCACTGCTCAAGAAATGTTAGGCATGTTATTTCCGAGCCTAACCCAGCCAGGTCTGTCCTTCAGCTGCGGGGCAGAGGCAGGTTCTGGGGTTGCACACAATGGGAAGTGGCTGTTTATAGTGCAGGCTGTGTAATGTGAAAACACTAACCCCCAACTCATCACCCTGAGAAAGGACTCAGAAAGTCCTCAAAGTCCTTAACATCTGGAAAGAGGACCAGAAACGGGGAAAAGATGATGATTCTTCTTTACTTTTTGCAGCAACAAAGTACAAGAAACTGACAAACATCTCTTTGAAACTATGGACAGTATCCAGCAGGTAATAGCTGGTAAAGAGAAATTAACTATGGTGTTCCCATTATTAGCACTGTCATTTACTGTTCTCTTCAGGGCGATGTGTGTTTAATGTCCACAAAAGCCAAAGATGCATAGAGGATCCCAGAGGGTCACATGAGACCCTTCTGGCCAATCCTCATGCCACTCTTGATGCAGTTACCCATAAGGTCCCTACTGCTGGAAGAGCTGTGTCCTTGAGCATAGGCAAGACAGGCCGGAGTGCCCCTTGTCCCAAACTCCTTATTTTGTCCTCATTTTCTATTTCCACATACCGACATGCTTATAGGCACTTGGGGTCCTTCCACTCTCACTGTTACAGTGTTGGCAGGAGCCTTCAGGACCACTCTTGAGGACAGCCCGTTGGGTCTCAGGCTGCCTGCTCCCCCCGTCTACCATCTCACTAGGCACCGGACCTCAACCAACCAAAGTGAACTCCCCTGCCCCGGGCCCCTCTATTCCCAGTTTCAGCTCACGGCAGCTCAGCCCCATGTCAGAAACGGCCCCAATTTCACCAGGAATTCGAGGGGCCACCGACAGAGCCACTGAAACCGAATCATCAGTTTGGTACTCAGACCTGCTTCCCCACCAGCTGGCCTTGGTTCCAAAATGGTTCCTTAGTTTTACAACAAAATACAAAGGGGAAATAAAGAGGCTAGAAAATAACTCTAGACTTGCAAACAATTTGGAGCCGTATTAAGAATTTTCAAAGTTGCAACCTCCTGTTCATTTTCTCCCTGAAAAACACTCCCAACAATGTTGCTCAACCCACCCCAACCGACAGGCCAGGCATCTGGCACCTGCAACTCAGACATAATTCTTGAGCAAGGACATCTTCAAGGGTACTTTGAGGCTCTGAGGCAGAAACAGCTCCCCGGCTGAAATGGATTCTTTTTAAACTGCAGGAGCAGCACAAGACGTTTGCACCCCCTCTCACCGCATTCAGGGCAGTCTGGCTGCTTTTTATACAGCCTTGCCGATATTGCCAGCTTGTTGATTACATATGCCTCAGCTCAGCCCCTCCAAGCCTACCCCTCACCCCATTCCCCCTAAACACTTCTTTGGAAAAACAAAAGGCACTAAATCTTAAAGTTCTACTTACTGCTGCCAGTGGTCAAAAGTTTATTTTAAAAATAGTAAGATTACAGATTGGGATACTGACATGAGAAAAGGTAAAATGTGAGAATCTTGATGTTTGTTTCCGTGAAAGAATTTTGCAAAGGAAGACAAGGTCTTCAGAGGTGAATTCTCAAGGTTTATGGACATGTGCAGGCTTCTCTTCTGGCTGTTTCACAGAAAAGGCCCCTGTCATTGAAAACAACACAGGAGAAATGGTCTTTTGTGCACTACAGCTCTGTCTGAGCATGGGTGCCTTGCCTATTGTGGCTGTCACTGGTTCTTTCCTTGTTTCTCATTGCAGGAAGATAAAAACTAGTAACGTATGTATTCTCAAATCCTGCCTGCTGCCTTTCACTCGCAAAACCATCATCAAAGAACAAGAATGCTATCGAAGCATGCTAGCCCATCATGGCAATGGGATTTGGGATTCACTCCATTATTTTAAATTAGCCAAACTGTCACACTTAAAGGTCACTGCATACACTTCTTTTACAGCTGACAGCAAACCAGTGCTTAAATGGCTACTGCCTTTAAAAACAGCACGCTGCACAAACCTTAAACTCTAATACAATGGTTCTCAACCAGGGGTGACTGTGCCTCCAGGGGACACTTGGTAATGTCCAGAGATATTCTGAGTTGTCACAACTGAGATAGGGGCATCTAGTGGGTTGAGGTCAGAGGTGCTGCTAAATATCCCACAGTGCAGAGGACACCCCCTCACACACACACACACACACACACACACACAACAAATAATCATCCAGCCCAAAATGGCAGCAGTGCCAAGGTTAAGAAACCCTGTTCCAGTAAACCCTGTGGCATGTGACAAGCAGCAAAACCTCCTTTACACTGTATACACCTTGGTTCATGCCAAATCAATATACAGCATTAAAAAAAAGCTAAAAAATGACAAATACGCAATAAACAATTCCCGTTCAAACATCTGTTAAAAATTATAGCAATTTGTAGTAATATCTATTATATTACAAAATTCTTCTTCAAAAATAGACAATCGATCCACTTCTTATAGGTGTTCAACACCATCAACAGGCATAATTTACTCCCCCAGACAGGACTGTGTCTAAATGCATCAATAGTAATGGTAAGGGTTTTATAACAATCATTATGGAAGAAACTGGCCCAATGCCGCTTTCTTGGACGGCACTGCAGTGAAACCATGGTGCAAATCTGCAACAGAGACAAAAACAACCCACTGTCTTTGGGACTGGGAGTGAGAAGGCTTACAAGACAGGGTCACCCCCCGTGACAGCCCACCAGAGAGGCAAAACCTACTCCACCTGCCTTTACATGACCTTCACAGTCCCTCCTGCAAACAAGTTCCCTCCTAAGGACTTTAGTATGAATTATACCCTTAATCTTAACCCTGCTGATGAAAGCGATCCATATTGTGTCTTAACAGCAAATATCCTGCCCACTTACCAGGGGCACCAGGGAACAGAGATGGAGGTGGCCCTGATTCCTATAAAATCCAATAAGCATTTGAAGGCTGGGTTTACTTGATTTGATCAGCACTTAAAGGAAGTCTTAAGTATTTGATCAGAGTTATTACAAAATATAGCATTTCCCTTTGGGCACCTATCACAGAGAATCAGTAAAATATAGGCTGCTTCACGACTGCAGCCACGGCATCCCTTTTTATAGTAACAGGAAGGATGCCTGTGTTCCCAAGGCAACCTGAGGTTTTACTCATCAATACTGCACCGAGTATTGTCACTGAGCATAGCAGCAATCTCTTAGAGCTTCGAAACTGGAGCCCAGGGTCTGATGTCCTACACACACCATAGTCGAGACAGTCACCAAATGTCAGAAACAAAGGAACAGGTACTGGGGTAACTCACTTTCTAAAGTTTTTCTCCAGGTGATCATTCAAGCTGATGACAAGCCAACTGTCCAATTCGATCTAAGGCCTTCACTCTATGCAGAGAGGCAGCCACCAGGAACACATAAAAGCCATAGGCAGTTCCAATACACGGGGGCCCTGAGATGTGACTTAGTCCTTCTCAGAGCCCTCTTCCCACTGTCCTTTCGCCCTGCCACTCACACCGCGAGGGCCCACTCTGTACCCAATCCTGTTCTCCCAGCCCACTCACGTGAGTCCAGGAACCAACCCCCGGAAACCCTGTCCCGCCATTTCGACTACACAGTGAATGAATAATCCAGATGAGTGTTTATGAGGATTTTAACAAGAGGGAAATGGAAAAGAAAGGATGGATTCTAGCCCAGAGAGGTAAGTGCTACGGACATATGCAACTGAATGCACATAGGAAGAGGCAAAGGAAGCCTGAGTTTCTGGGCCAGGGGAGCTGGAAGAATGGTGGCACCATTTACAGAAATGAGGAAGTAGCCCTGGGAGACTCGGGGGGAAGGTGATGAGTTAAGTTTGGTTGTTAAAGAATTTGGGGAGCTTGGAAAATAGCTAAATGTGAGATTTCGCCAGTAGCCAGTTTAGAAACTAATAATAATAATAATGATGGTGATAAGCAACCTCGATTGTGCCAGGCCCAGTCCTAAATGCTTGACATGTCTAAACTCATTTAATTTTCCGATTTTCCCAACAAATCTATGTGGTAAGTACTATTATTGTCCCCATTTCCCAAGAGGGAAAAACTGAGAGGTTAAACACTTTCCTGAAATCACACAACTGGTAAATGGCAGAGGCGAGATGCAAACTCAGGCGGTCTGACTCTAGAACTACAGACGGGAGGGTGATGGTTGCCTGCAAGGTGAAAGGTAAGGCCTTGCCTTAAAGGCAGTGATCACAGAGGAAAATACATTCCACATTCACAACAGAAACCTGCAATAGGTATTCAACTCGGCTTCTACCACATCTAAGAAAAGGACTTTTAGAACCTGCCTTGGACAATAAAACATCACAAATCTTGCCCTCTGTATTTTAAGAAATTGCACTATTTCAGACACATGTGACTAAGTATTGCTGAGCAAAATATCTGAAATCATTTCACCTCTCCGCAAACCATCACGGTCTAACCCACAACTAGTCAGTCCAGGTGTAAAAATACATACACAAATCAACTTGAGGATTTAGAAAGGTCAAGATTCTTTTAACTCATAGATTCAGCAACTAATTTCTACAAGTTCAAGTGCCTGTAAATATACGATGCATTACTATGTGACAGATATATACTAAAAATAACTTCTTTGTGTAAAAGCAGTTCTGTGCTTGGCAGTCATGTCATAGGGTCCTTGGCATAATACAGAGCCGCTTTTAGCCTAGTCTGAGTACTGCTTCTGCAGCGCTGGTCCAACTCAAGTATGGGACTGCACGCGGTAGGCAGCAACCAGTACTGAAATAGAGGGTGTGGGACTGACTGTGAACAGGCAACATGGAATGTTTTGAGATGATAGAAGTGTTCTAAAACTTAATTGTGGAGATAGCTGCACAACTACTTAAAATGGGTCAGCTTTATAGTATGTAAATTATACCTCAAGAAAGCTGTAATAGGAAGAAAGGGAGGGAGGAATAGGGAGGAGAGGAAAGGAGAGGAGAGGAAAAGGAAGAGCAAAGCAAGCACAAACACAGGCAGGGCAGGCATTTGTGAAAACCTGTTTCAGCTACAGCGACACATACACTGTAACATGTGTTCCTAATTGTGGACTTACTCACGATCTCCAAAGCTGGAAAGCTCCTGCTTCAGGGCAATGACCTTTTGGGAAGTGCTGTGCAACTCTGGTGGGAATCCCCTGGGGATCTCGTTATAATCCAGGTTCTATTCAGTAGGTCTGGGGCCGGGAGAGAGTCTGCATTTTGAACAAGCTCTCCTGGCTGGCCTGTGAACCCTACTGTGAAAAGCAAGGACCTTGGGTATAAATGGAAGCTGAGCTGCTAAGAATACATAGACTTATATCGTAGTTGGAAGGATCCTTAGAAAAATCTTGTATGGTGTTTCCCAAATGGACATTATCGTAAGAACCTTCCAGGGACACTTATTAAAAATACAGATTCCCGTAATCAAGACAGTATAGTATTGGCATAAGGCCTGACACATAGATCAATAGAACACAATGAAGAGTCCAGAAATAGACCCATATGTATATGAGCGATCAAGTATTTGACAAAGGTGTCAAGGTAACGCAATGGGGAAAGAACATTCTTTACAACAAATGGTGCTGGAACTGGACATCCACATGCAAAAAAATGAACCTCGATCCACACCTCACATCATAGATAAAAAATTAATTCAAAACGGACCTATAAAACTTCCAGAAGGAAACACAGGAGAAAATCTTCACAACCTTAGGGTAGGCAAGGATTTCTTAGAACACAAAAAACTTAAAGTAGAAAAGAAAAAAAATCGGTAAGTTGGACTTCATCAAAATTTAAATCTTCTGATCCTCAAAAGACACCATTAAGAAAATGAAATGGCTTCTACGGCCTTGCCACCCTAAACATGCCCGATCTCGTCTGATCTCGGAAGCTAAGCAGGGTTGGGCCTGGTCAATTCTTGGATGGGAGACTACCTAGGAATACCGGGTGCTGTAGGCATAAAAAAAAAAAGAAAGAAAGAAAAGAAAAAAGAAATGAAACGGCAAGCCAGACAAGAAGAAAATATTCACAATACAGATGTCCGACAAAAACTTGGAGCCACAATAAAAAAAAAAAGTTTTAAAAAATACTCAAATCTAATGTAAAAAAACTATTGACCCATCTCACTTGTGAATAAAGATGTGAAAGTCTGAAAATATAAAAACATCTTACAGCTAAATAAGCAAACAATTAAAAAATATGCAAAATATATGAACAGACACTTCAAATACCAAGAAGCAAATGAAAAGGTGCTCAATAGCCTTTATTATCAGGGAAATGGAAAGAAAAACCACGATGAGACAGCACTATACGATCACTAGAATGGCAAAAAAAATTGCTTAAATACCACAAAAAAACTGACTGAACCAAGTGCTGGCGAGGATGGCAAGCAACCAGAACTCTCCTACACTGCAGGTAAGAATATAAACCAGTCCAACTAGTTGGGAGAAGAGGTTAGCAGTTCCTTTCCTAGTTCAGGCAGACATTTATCACATGACCCAGTAACCCGCTCCTAGGGATTTACCCAAGAGAAATGTAAACACCTGTCCACAAAGCGGTTTGCACATGAATGTTCACAGTATCTTTGTCTGTAATGGCCAAAAACCGGAAACCAACCAATTGTCCATCAGCAAGAGAATGGCTAAAATGGCAACACAGTGAAAACACTAGTACTCGCACACATTTGTCAAAGCACATCTGTTGGTACACTCAAAACGGGTGCATTTTCTTGTATGCAAGTTATACATACAAATGTATGGATGTCCATAAATTATGTATATACTAAAGTTAGTTTAAAACATACAGACTCCCAAAGTCCTCCTCAAACCTGGTGAACCGGCATCTCCCAGGAGGAGGCAGACAACCTGACTTCCCAAAATCCAGCCCAGATGGTTGTCAGGGTTGGACAAGTGAGGGGAAATACTGTTTTAGTCCACATCATGGGAGCAGAAAAGGGAGGTGTAGTGAGATGAAGTGGCTTTATGAAGGTCCCAAACAACTAGTTAGCAAGTGCCCCTGCTCACAGGAAAGAGTATATATACATCAATACTTTACCTAACAGCAAACGTGAGGAGGACAGAGCAGGACAGGGAGGGAAAGAGCGAGCAGTACCCACAATATGGCCCGCTTTGTCCACATAGCATTTAGCAGGCCATAATAAAAAGCAGTAAATAAATTATTTCCATTTAAGACAATAAGAGTCCAGTTCATATTAATAATTCATTTAAATGTCGTTCTGTCTACATCTCAACCTGCCACTCGGATGCATCCCAGGGTCTGAGAGCTTGAACACAACCATTTCCCAGGAGACTCTGCCCTCCTGCCACACTGAACTCCTGTCTCCTGTTTGCAAGAGCCAGGGTCTCTCCCACCTCACCTCCAGGTCTTTATACAGGCTGGGCCCCCTTCCTGGAACGCCCTCCCTTGACCCCAGAACACACACTTGAGTACTGTCAGATGAGTGGCTACTTCCTCCAGGAAGCATTCCCTGCTCCACCCAGGTACCCCAGGAGGGAACACTCCATGTGTCCCCACGGCCCCTATTCCTCGTCATTGCGGTTGTGATGCTCCAGCTCCACCATGTCCTTTTATCTTGTCTACTACTGCTTTCCCAGCACTCGGCCCAGAGCAGGCTCTCTGCAAGTGTACGTGGTCTGAACATCTCAGATGTCATTCCATCCACATATCGGTGTGACCCTTACGTCTGGCGTCTTTTCCACCTGCTTCTAACTATTGGATAAAAGAATACTTTTCCTCATTGGAAACAATTAAATAGTATACCTGTCACATTCAGTTCTGAGGGGAAAATAACTTCTAGGGTTTCCCGTGGAGTGGCGGGTTGTAGGGGCCTCGAGAGGCTCAGGCAGGTGCTTGCAGACCCAGATACTGACATCCCAGAGCCCGGGCAGTTTGACTGGGGCCCCCTGGAAAGAGCATCATCAAACCAATTAAGCCAATAGATCAGTGTCACAGCCACTGGTATGACTGGCTGCCAGTGTAGACAAACCTGGTCCACATCCAGACATGGAAAACTGACTGGTAAATGCCAGCTCTTTCCTCATTGCCCCAGATGGGATCAGTTTTAGGAAAGTTAGGATGGCTTAGACCAGTGGTTCTCAAACCTGAGTTTGCATCAGAATCACCTTGGGGGCTTGTAGAAACACACATGCTAGGCCCCGACACCCAAAGATCCTGATTCAGTGAGGGCGGGGGTGGGACCCATGCATCTGCACTTCCGACAAGCTCCCAGGTGATGGTCATGTCACTGGTCCAGAGACTACACTTAAGCGCAAAGACTTCTGTGATCTCATTTATCATGAGGCACTTAGGAAGAAAGAGTCTTGGGGTTCCTTCGGTGGCAAGAAGATGAAGGACTCAAGATTCTTTTGCTTTTCTGTTCAGCCATCTTCACTGTGTCCGCCGTCATGACTACCAGATGACTGACAGTTCCAGCATCGCATTCTCACAGGAGAGCAGGCAAAGTGGAATGAAGAGTGTAGGCGCCAACACAGGGAGGAAAGGGTTCTCTTCTCATGCTCGTTCCTCTTTAAACCCACAAAGACCTCCAGTCATCTTCCCCTTAAGTCTCCTTGGCTAGTAATGGGTCACATGGCTGCGAGGGAGCCAGGAGAGTGACTACATGGCAAAGGGGAATAGAACCACCAAGAATGACTTAGGCCTGAAGTGACTCATAGCTAGGTCCCACTGCTGTCTACCCCCATTCCTCAGCTCTGTAAGAAGAGAAGAATGGCTGCTGGGTATTGATGCTCCTGTGTGAATGCCCCACTGCCAGCCAGGAAGAGCATGTTCCCCAACAAAGCTTCTACCAGCATGCTGCTAAAAACCAATCTGCCTCCACGCAACGGCTATTCAACGAACTTAAACAGCTCGCTCGGCTTCCTTTCTCCTTATAAAATGAAGTTAGTTCTCTGCCTTTGCCACAGGGTGGAGGGGAGAACTAAATAAAAGAATGGGTTTGTCCATTTTTTATCTTTACCAGACTGAGTTCTGGAAAGCCAGGGACCGTGTTGGCTCTATCACGCATCACAGGTTGGTACAAGTCAGGTGCTTAAAAAACGTGGAGTGGACCAAGAGCTTCTTTTAATCATCTGTCCTTAGACTCTGTCAAGGCCATTAATAGAAATACCTTCTGGGGATTTTCACACTGAAGGCGATGCTGCTGAAATAGAAGCTAGAAGGAAATGAGGACTAACACAGATGACAAGTAGAAAAGGCTAGCTGCTGTAAAAACGGCACGAAGAGTGTTACAGGCTTGTGATTCAATTAGGCTCATGTTTAGATGGGATGCTCAAAAGATATTGCCATGGAGGAATGGGTGTGCGGGTCAGCAACCTCATCCGCACAACACGCTGTAAGGGTGACAATCGGGTTGCGAAAGTTTCTCCTGCCGACCTTGACCAACTGGATGTTGAGAATGTTGAGGCCACTTCCGGGTAATGACTTGAGTCTGGCATGGGGTGGACAGGATAGGGGAATGTCAGCATATGTGTCACACATGTTTTGTTCTCCCTAGATGAAATAATCAAGGGATGTTTACTGTGACCAAAAGAAATTGACTGGCCTGGTATTTGGTGCTCATTTGAAGATGCCACAAAACTAACTCGCCAATCCTTTCTAGGCCTAGAACGGCTGGTCGACAGCTCTGACCCATGAACGGCAGTGTGGTGCCTGCTTTAGGTGTATTTTTTCTGATTCTTAATACAACCTCAAGAAATAGATGTTATTGATCCCATTTTACTGACGGGAAACTGAGGTCCTGACAAATTTTTTCCCAAGACAACACTGAGTTAAGGGGCTCAGGCTAATTATCTAAAGATGCCTCTGGGAGGCACTTTAATGCCTGGCCCCTGGCCCTGTCTTGGGGTCTGAAGGCTGAGCCTGCACCAGATTCCGTCGACTGGTCATCTAGAACCAGGTCAAAAGTGATCCTCCCCGGCTAAACCTGATATGGTAGGGGTCCCCAACCCCTAGGCCACAGACCGGTATTGTGGAGGCCTTAGGAACCGGGTCACACAAGAGGTAAGCAGTGAGTGAGCGAGCAGAGCTTCATCTGTATTTGCAGCCACTCCCCAGCGCTAGCATCACCGCCTCAGCTCCACCCCAGATCATCAGGCATTAGGTTCTCGTAGGAGCACTGGTCCCTGATGCCAAAAAGGTTTTTGCACAGAAAAGCAAATCATCAACAAAATGAAGACAACTTAGTGAATGAGAGAAGATATTCATCAATGATACATCTGGTAAAGGGTTAATATCCAAAATTTATACTCATACAATTCAACACCAAAAAAAAAAAATCTAATTAAAAAATGAGCAAAGGACCTGAATAGACATTTCTCCAAAGAGGACATACAAGTGGCCAACAGACATATGAAAAGATGCTCAAGGTCACTAATCATCAGAAAAATGCGAATTAAAATCACAATGAGATATCACCTCATGCCTGTCAGAATGACAATCATCAATAAATCAACAAACAAGTGTTGGTGAGGATGGGGAGAAAAGGGACCCCTCATACACTGCTGGTGGGACTGCAAGTTGGTGCAGCCGCTATGAAAATCAGTATGGAGGGTCCTCAAAAAATTAAAAATATAACTACGTTATGACTCAGGAATTCCACTTCTGGGTATGTATCCAAAGAAACCCAAAACACTAATTTGAAAAGATATATTCCTATCTATGTTCACAACAGCACTATTTACGATAGCAGAGATATGGAAGCAACCTAAGTGTCCATCAATAGAGAACTGGATTAAAAAGAGG
>NW_011888862.1:8111744-8146404 GCF_000151845.1 Pteropus vampyrus
GGTCCTCAAAAAATTAAAAATATAACTACGTTATGACTCAGGAATTCCACTTCTGGGTATGTATCCAAAGAAACCCAAAACACTAATTTGAAAAGATATATTCCTATCTATGTTCACAACAGCACTATTTACGATAGCAGAGATATGGAAGCAACCTAAGTGTCCATCAATAGAGAACTGGATTAAAAAGAGGGTGTACATATATACAATGGAATATTACTCAGCCATAAAAAAGGATGAAATTTTACCATTTGTGACAACATGGATGGAACTAGAGAGTATTATGCTAAGTGAAATAAGTCAGAGACAAACACTATATGATTTCACTTATATGTGGAGTCTAAAAAACAAAATAAATGGTCAAAGCAGAAACAAACTCATAGATACAGAGAACAAACCAATGGCTGCCAGATGGGACAGGGATTGGGCGGCTGGGTTAAGATGGTGCAGGGACTGGGAAGTGCAAACTGGGAGTTGCAGAGCGGTCATGGGGGTGTGGAATGCAGCGTGGGGAGTGCGGTCAGTAATACTGTAAGGCTATGTGTGCTGCCGGGTGGGTGCTGGACTGATCGGGGCAATCGGTTTATGAATTATACGAGTGTCTAACCACTAAGCTACATACCTGAAACTAATATAAAATACTACCAGATGTCAACTGCAATTGAAAAATAAAAATAGTAAAAAATAAGCAAAAACTAAGAGTTCCTCACCAAACAGGAGCTTGTTCTATTTCTCTTAACCAACGTATATTCTGGAACACAAGAAAAGGCAGGACAGATCTTGTTCTAAGAGTCCGCTGTGCTTCTCTCTCACGTGGCTCAGAAAATTCCACAGAAGGGGCCTGCTGGTACTCGTCCATGTGCAGCAGTATGGAGATGGAAAAGAACGGGAGGCAGACATAGCACGCCTGGGAAGGAACATTGCTGATGTCTTTTTAACACCAGAAACAATTAGTAGATTCATTACGTAGGACCCTGACCGTCCTTTTGTGTCAAGATTATTTGTTTTGAGCAAGATGGTTTGCCTTGATTAAAGCAACCAGTTACCAACAGTACATGATAAAATGTTTTAATTTGCCCACAAGAAATTACAGTATCTACTATTTTTAGCAAGAACCTAAGCTTAGCCAAATCCTTCCTGTGTTGATGTTTATAAACAAGTGTTTTATAAAAATTACTTAATAAAACTTACAGTTCTAAAGAGAAGAGTAAAGCGTGGATGCCAGCCAGTCTCTGCTTCCCCAGCATTAACCACCAAGCTCCAGGTACGACTATAACATCAACAGGCTCTAGTTCCATTCACAGGGCTTTGGCTTATTCCTCGCAGACCCTAACCTGGTGCCTTGTATACAGCAGGCACACAATCAAATATGGACCCTTAATACCAGCCGGCATTTATTGAGCCCTTACTCTCTGCCAGATGCTGTATCAAGTGCTTTACATACATTATCTTAAATCTCACAACCCTGCACAGTTAGATTTATTACTCTCCCCTTCTGCAGAGGAGAAGAGGCTACCAGAAAGGTGAACTGACTTGCTCAAGGTCACCTAGGTAATAAAAGGGGCAGAAGCAGGATTCAAACCCAAGGAATCTGGCTACGGAGCAAGCAAAAGCTATACTGAATGAATAAACCATTTATGCCCAAGCACAGTGATATTTTCTCACTGTCAGTAACAGTAAGGGGCCTTCTACATACTGACATTTGCAGATTCTGAAACTGCTGTACGATCAGTGACTATTAAAATATCTTTTTTAGAGAAGCAAGTTACTGAATTTTCATATCTAGAAACTGCACGTGGGATCACCGATCAATCCCATGGCAGCTTCTGACCTCACGGGTCTCACTGACCTAGCTCTCAAGGTCCCTACAGCTCAGCCAGTGAAAGGAAAGCCAGCTGCAGAGTAAGAGAATGAACGCCTGTGACTCGGAAGGACGTCCCAGGGCTCAGTGGTGGCTATCTGTCCATCCCTCCTCTTTTGGATGAATTCTGCAGGTGTGCCCCATCCACCAAGTCATCCACTTTGAAAGCTTTTAAAGGAGGATCTATAGCTAACCTGCTAACATCGGAAAAGTTTTTTAAAAAAAAAATCAAGGGGCAAATGACAAGAATGCAACAGGGAAGGAAATGAGGGTGGGTGGCTTACACTATAATTTAGGAGGGGGAGGAAATCACTGTTAAGAATGCAAGGAAGCTGGCTCCAAACCTGTAGAGACAGAGTATATTAGTGGCTGGGTTGCTTAAGGCTTCGGGGTGGGAAGAAATGGGAAGTGCCTGCTAATGGGTGGGGGGATTTCTTTTTGGGGTGATAAAGATGTTCTCAAATTGACTGTGGTAATGGTTGTACATTGCACAAGTCTGTGCATACGCTAAAAAATCCTGAATTGTACATTTTGAATGGGTGAACTGCATGGTATTAAAAGAAATAAAGCTGGCTGAGTATTAGACCACCATAAAACCATCCCCAAAGCATAGAATATTAAAACTACAACTACATGATGAGAATGAGTAAAAATTACAGCACCCTGAATGGCATATAACAAAAGTAGATGAGTTTTATTATTTGCTTCAAAGCAATCTGAAATCCCAAAAAACAAATATTTAGGGCATTTATTATAAACAATCTGTTTTATGTCTGGAAATGCAAGTACTTTCGGAATTTGTGATCAGAACCAGAGAAGAAACAGGACCACTTCTAAGGCAGGGAAGGACATCTGACAAACATGAGAGGTGCGACAAAGCATAAAGAAGCCACGTAAAGACCTGTCTGATCCTACAAAACCAGGCTTCCAGGGCATTCCTGAGGAGTCTGACCCATTTGTGAGGTTATTCGACATCCTGTTCCATAAAACAAAGCCTCATAAGTAGCTGAAAATATGTCAGGTAGCAGGGGAGCCTTTCTACATTTCGGTGTGAAAGCCTTGCAGTGGGCAGAGTATTCTTGCTAAAGACTATGCAGCATTTAAATGATTCTGTACAATCAACTTTCTGTTTTTAAGAGTCCAATTCTAATCCTGAAAGCTCCCCTCCTTATACCCAAATTGCCTTCAAGATTCTATCCCAATCCCTCTAGTTCTTAAGATGCTATAAAAATCAGTGACTAGTGGGGATGATTGCACAACCTTGTGAATATACTAAAAACCACTGAACTGTATACTTTACAAGGGCGAAATTTCTGTTATATGAATTATGTCATAATAATAACTTTGAATCCTTTTTAAAAATCAGAGCTAAATTACCATGTTACCCAGCGATTCCACTTCTGGGTATATAACCCAAAGAATTGAAAGCAGGGACTCAAACAGATACTTGTACACCCAGACGCATAGCAGCACTGTTCACAATAGCCAAAAGGTAGAAGCAATCCAAGTGTCCATGGACAGATGAGTAGATAAGCAAAATGTGCTATATACATACAATGGAATATTATTCAGCCTTACAAAGGAATGAAGATCTGACACATGTCACAATATGGATGAACCTTGAAGACATTATGCTAAGTGAAATAAGCTCATATCAAAAGGATAAATATTGTATGATTCCACTTATATGAGGCACCTAGAACAGACAAATGCATAGAAACAGAAAACAGAATATTAGTTACCAAGGACTAGGGAAAAGGAGTAATGGGAAGTTACTATTTAATGGGTACAGTTTCTGTTTGGGATGATGAAAAGTTCTAGAAAAAGATAGTGGTGATTATACAACATTATGAATGAACTTAATGCCAATGAATTGTACGTTTAAAAACAGTTGAAATATTAAAGTATATATTACATATATTTTACCACAATAAAAGACAATTCAAAAAAAAATAGGGCCCTCTTATCTAAGAATCCACATTTGATATCTGCTTCAAGGAAACAAGGCAGTACAAAAAAGACTTGGGAAAGTAAACACCCTTTTTGTATTACATATTTGAGGTCAAAATATTTTAATTGCCTAAGTCAAGTTTCAGTTGATTAGGCAGTTAGATTTAATGCTTATACATCCGCTTGGTCATTTGGAAGAAGGACCAAAACCATCACTGCATGGATAAACATCTATGTCTTCCTCTCTCTACTATGTAGCTTACAACTATCAGATAACACCCTAGACCAGCGCTGTCCCATGGAATGTTCTGCAATGATGAGAATGTTCTATATCTGTGCTGTCCAGTACAATAGCCACTAGCTACACGGAACTCTTGAGCACTTAAAATGTGGCTAGTGCAATTGAGGAGCTCAATTTTAAAGTTTATTGAATTTTAATTAATGTAAATAGCCACATGTGGCAACTGGCCGCTATACTGGCCAGCACAGAATCTAAAATCCTAAACTTAAAAATTTACGGCATGCCACACAACTCTTATCTTGTCAGAACCCACATGCCGTTTCCACGGTTCCAGAAAGCTGGATGGTCTTCTCTTTGAGCTCTGGGCCATTGTGTGGGGTAAAGCACCTAGCAGTAGGTGTCAAAGAGGAGTAGAAGGCCAAAAATAAGAGTGTCCCCTCGATTCTCCTGTATCCTCCGTGGAAAAATGCTAACTGCACAAAATACAAAGAGAAAGCTCACCTAGGACAATGGGAAATAGGACCTAAGACGAGACTCTGACATATATAAAGGAAGAGGAAAAGGAATGCCACTGGCTGTACGTACGCCTGAACAGGGCACAAGTGGATACTTGAAGAATTGCATGCAGCATGTAAATTAAGCTGAGAGGGAGAAAACGAAGCACCATTCCTGTGCGGAAACTGGAGAGCATGGCCAAGGCCGGGTACCTGGCAGTGCTGTCCCACTAAGCAGCGGGCACCTAAGCATAAGTGAGTATGTGACTCACATGTGCACAAAGGCTGTCCCTAGTCCTACAGACAGAACTAACTGTTTGCTCATCTAAGGCATCATGGCCCATTTTTCTATTTCCATTTACAGTACTTTTCAGTGTTAAACGTGGATTACAGTAAGTTAGAGAAAGCCTGTTTTCGCTAGGTCACTAGCTCTTTGGAAGGCAGTGTACTTTATGTGTAAATGTATCAGTATAAATATATTGATATAAATGTATACTATATACAAAAATATGTTTTTTGTGTCCATATACGTGGGCCTGGGGCCTTGTACTCAATGAGATGTACTTTGAGATGATCGTGCTACCTCATGAAGCACTACCTAGGAGCAAGACACTGTGCTAAGGGCTTTCCATGCATTACCTCATATAATCCTCCTGTCGACCCCATTGGGAGTTTCTGTTATTATACCCATTTTATAAGAAACCAAGGCTAAAATAAACCAAAACACTAACCCTTTCCCCCACAGCTAATTAGTAGCCAAGCCGGTATCTGATCAGATTAAGTGGTAGATTCTTAAAAATTCCTTTTTTATTTTTAAATTTGTATTTTATTGTGGTAAGAACACCTCACATGAGATCTAGCCTCGTAATAACTTTTACGTGTACGGAACTGCCTCGGTGACTAGCTATGATGCTGTGCAGCAGGCCTCTTGAGCATGTTCATCTGGCTTACCTGAGACTTTGTGCCCACTGACTAGCAGCACCCCATCTCCCTCTCCCTCAAGCCCTGCTGACCACCATTCCACTCTTTGAGCCTATGAATTTGACTATTTCAGAGCAAGTCACATTAGGAGGGTTTAAGGAACGAAGCCCCACAGAAGGTTGCCTGTCTCTTTATGGAGACTATGAAGTTTTGTGAAAAGGATGCTGAGTGTTTGTCCTGCCTGTCCACAGAGGGCATAACAAGAGGAGAGACGTTTCTATGAGCATAAAGGACTTCTTGACCCAGGAGGTGAGGGATGACCCTCCAGCCTCAGAGCATGTGGAGCGAAGATCTACTATCTGTCCTGGAAAAAGTTAACATGCACTTACTTACAGGGTGCAGCTCACCCCCATTCTTGCTCTCCATCCCCATCTAGACCTGGAGTCCACAGAGGGGAACCCCAAAAGGTCAGGCCCTTGGCCTTCTTGGTCTAGGATGATGGAGAGGGAAGCTGGAGCTGGGTGCAAGTCTCGGAGGGACAGTTCTCAGCAGGAATGCAGCCGCTAGACCTTTTCCACAATTTGAATACAACAGGCAGAAAGTAGAGGACCTCCAGGAAGTCACCGGGACTCCATAAACACAGGGCCACGGCCCTGTTCAGCCTGACCCAAACCTCCCGGTGTGTGTGCCGGCCATAGTACCGAAGGTCCGGACATGCCTCCACTCTGTCACAGCTGGCTTATTTTCAGATCAGCCTGTGAATCCCATGTGTACTTATTCAAGTCACTAACACTGCGATAGAGTCAATATGTCTTTCGACAGGGACCAATAACCCCAGCATAGGCCATCACAGTAACTCCTACCTTGAGATATTATTTTTCTCAACAAGCTGATTCCTCTGTGAGCTAAATACCAACCAGCCGGGTCTCGTTCAACTACAAACAGAATTTCCTATGAAGGTCAAAGAAGTCCTCTGCCACAGAGATGGCAAAGCTTCTCACACATACACCACACCCCAGAGGGTCAGAGTAATGCCAAGCTACAGGAATGCTGCCAACACCTTGGTGGCCCGGAAAAGTAAGACTGAGGCCCTGAAACCTGATAGCCGTCCTGAAACCAGGTGTGTGCTCAGCAAAGTAAGTTGGGAACAAACTAGAACATAGAAAGTGGTTACTCACATCAGGATGTTCCTAAAGGAAGCCACGAGCCTATCCATCTTTTGCCTAATACTGATCTCCCTTCCAGGCTTATTTCCCCAGCGCCACAACATCTGTACCCACTGCCCTGTGTCCAGGGGTAGCGAAGATTCATTTCTACTCTGGCTTTACTTTCCTCAGAGATTCTGGCCTCAAGTTTCCAAGGCAGGTTTAAGTCTACACACGCGGCACTCCCTGAGATCCAGAAAGATCTACTTACCTTCCGGTCTTTCTTTCTGCAGAAGAAGGCGCCGTGTGTTGCTACATGAGCAGAGTCCAGGAAGAGGAAAACTGGAGTGTGCAGAAGGTCCGGGTCAGACTCCCCAGAAGCCTGCCTGTCGGAACTGAGTTTCCCCTCTCATTTACATACACGGTGAAGTCATTCCAACCAACGCCCTCAGGAGCCGAGGCCCACGTCTCCTTCCAGGGCATTACTCACTTGGGGAAGACAACGGCGTGTAGAAGCTAGAAATCAGGTTCTTTGCTCTGGTCCTATTTTTACTTGGGAAAAACCCTACCTCGAGCCAGAGATGGACTCTAAGCATCAGCTTTGGTTTCCGTCTTTAGCTCTGCTCACTCCTCTGCTGAAAATTGCCCTCTGATTTCTCACCATCTAAGGAGCATTTACTGAACCTGCTACTATACGACCCGCCTCATAAAGGAGTGTACGATTTGGCCAGGCCAGGGGCGTGCACACACATATTTACAGCTATAACACTTGTAACAAAGTTGCAATAAAGCTGAAGGGAGCAAAGGAGGACATACTGCTTGGGCATGGTGGCTGTGGATGTGCCCCCACATCCCCACAAAAATGGCTAAAATTTAAAAGAATGACAATACCATGTGCTGACCAAGATGTTGAAGAATCGGAAGTCTCATGCTTTCCTGGTGGGAATGCAAGATGGTACGGCCATGTCAGAGGCAGAATAATGGCCTCCCAAAGATGTCGATATTCTAGTCCCTGGAATCTGTGAAAATGTCACCTTTGCAGATGTGATTAAGTTAAGGCTCTTGGGATGGGGAGATGATCCAGGATTTTCCAGGTGGGCCCAATGTAATCACAAGGGAAGCAGGAGAATTAGAGTGAGAGAAGATGTGACAATGAGAGAAGCTGGAGAAGGACAAATTAGAAGATGATACACTGCTAACCTTGAAGATGGAGGCTGGGGCCATGAGTCGAGGAGCGCAGGCAGCCTCCAGGAGCTGGAGAGGGCAAAGCCAACAGATTTCCCCCCTAGAGCCTCAAGAAAGGTCCTGCCGACACCTTGATTGCAAGACTTTTAACTTCCGGAATCATAAGGTAATAAGTCAGTGTTGCTATAAGCCCAAAATTTTGTGGTAATTTGTTATAACAGCACAGGAAACTACTGCCAACTGTTTGGAAAATAGTTTGGCACTATCTCCTAAAGCTGAATATATGCCTACCGTGTGACCCGGCAGTGCCACTCCTAGGTATGTCCACAGCACAAATGCATCTGTATGGGCACCAAGAGATGTGTACAAGCATATTCACAGCAGTTTTAGTCAAAAGAATAAAAAGCTAGAAATAACCCAATTGTCCATCAGCAAGAGAATGGATCAAATAAATTTCAGTACAGTCACACCATGTAATAATAGTACTCAGAAATAAAAAGAAGTGAAAGCTTGAGATCTGCAACAACATGGGTGCGTCTTACAGATACAATGTTGAGTGAAAACGTCAGACGCGAAAAAAGTATATACTTGATGAAAAAGTTCTGGAGGTAGACGGTGATGATGGTCGCACAACAATGTGAATGTACTTAAGGCCACTGAATTGTACTCTTAAAAATAGCTAAAATGGTAAATTTTATGTTATGTGTATTTTGCCAAAATAACAATGCATGTACTACATGAATCTATTTTAATAAAGTTCAACGACAAGCAACACTAATCTACAGTGAAAGGAGGTAAGAACAATAGTTACCTTTGGGGGGTTATTGTCTAGGAGAGGCATGAGAGAGTCTCCTAGGTGCTGAAAATGTTTAGTTTCTTGATCCGGGTGCTGGTTACATGGGTGTATAGGTAAATGTTCATCAGACTGCATGCTTAAGATCTATGAACTTTCGTTTCCAAATGCCAACCTCAAGTTTATTTGCACATAATTTCATTTACCTGCATTTAGCGCTGTTAGCAACACTATAATGAAAACGGAAGAGAAAAGAAAAAAACACCAAAAGTGTGAATGGTTGGGGAAGGCTTTAGGAAAGAAGTGAGGTGTAAGCCAAATACTGAAGGATGAACATGGCGGACACAGAGAAAGGAATTCTGAGCACAGGGAAGAGGACACACATGGGCAGTGAGGTGCAGTGTGTGTTAGACACTACAAGCTGGGGGTGGTCACTGGCCACAGAAAGGGAGCTGGGCGGGGAGGTAAGCAGAATCCCCATCCCAACATACCTGGGAAACCCCATCAGCAGTTTAGACTGTACTCATGCTAGCAGACATCAGAGGAAGTTAAGCCAGAGAGTGACATAATGGATCCATGACAGGGAGGGTGACCTGGACAAAGGGACAGAGACACCTAAGGCTCTTGTGATAATGGTCAGGCCCTAGGTAACGGGGTATGACCTAGGCCTTGGTGATAAGGACAGGGTCATGAGAGGTGAAGGAGGCAGAACTCCCCGTCTTGAATATAATGGGAAAGGGGTTGGGAAGGGGGCTGGAAAGTCTGTTGGCTCCAAGTGTACATGGCTGGTGACTCCGCTAACAAAAAGCACGAAGACCAAACTACCCCACCCCCCACCTCCTGGGCCAGCAGTGGAGGATCAAAGCATCTCAGAGTTGGAAAGCACCAGATTGCTTAGTGTACCATCTTACTTACAGATAAGCAACAAGCAACCAAGTTCTTCTCACAGGCCAACACCTGAGGCCACAGTTTGTGAAGAACAAGCTGGAACGAGAGAGCCGAGGTTTATCTACTTTAGTGAGCATGTCCTAGAAGAGAGAACATGACTCACTCAGCCGTGGTGCCCGATGCCTTCCCAAATGCGCTCGCCAACATCATCTCCCACCACGGGGTTCTCCGGCCTAGGCCTGAGGTCCCCAGTCCCTGCCAACCTCCCACTGGAAAAGTTCTCCCCACAGCTCACCCAAATACTGTATAGCTAATGGTGCCATCTAATGGTTTGGTACTACCTTGTAAGTCGATCTGGTTTCTCCTTCAATCAAACTGTGTAACCAAAACCGAGGCAGGGACAGAGAAGGGCTGGCTGACCATGGGCAGCCCAGAGCCACCAGGAGTCAAAAAATAAGTCTTGGCCACCAGGTTTCATAGTGGCCCTACAGACCTGGTATGAACCACAGGAGCTAACTGCTGGCTCTGTTCTTGGTGGCCTGTGCACATCTGAGAGTGGCTGAATGACAAGGGCCAAGCACCTGTGCTTGTAGAGGTGAAACCAAGAACAGAGGGGTCTGAAGTGACTTGTTTGAGGCCTGAAACTCATTCCTCATCGTTGATCCCAACCTAGCCAGGTCAGTCGACATCCAGGTATCCACACAGTCCAATTCAGGAGCCACTGCCGCTTGTGGCTATTTCGATTTAATTTAAAATCAGATACATTTAAAAATTCAGTTCCTCAGTTGTCAATGGCTACACGTGGCTGGTGGCTACCATATGGAACGCAGAACATTTCCATCCTCACAAAAAGTTCTACTGGACAGCGCTATATGTCACGTGTGGTATCTCCTTCTCGAACTGGCCTGATTATAACAGGCACTCACTTTGAAATCATCTTTACATGCCAAAGTGGCAATAATCCTTTTAATTTTTAACTAATAAAGATAAAATTGCATACCACAAAGGATATTCGATACTCCTTAGTAGAAAGCCACTGAATCTTCTCGGGTCCCTCAGTCAAAACTGAGAGAAAGTAAAAGACAACTAAGAGATAGGAAAGCTGAACAGGGTACAGTAAAATGGTCCATTTCGTTCTCTTGACTGTTCCACTATCAAGAGTTAATCTCATCCCAGAAGATTAGGGATATGTGGAAATTAATGGACCATTAATAAGAAGCAATTATTCTTTAGAAATAATTCATGACTGATGAAAACAAAATCAAGCGAAGTGGAAATCGGGGTGGGTGAGGAGGGTGAAAAAGGAGACAGAAACATGTTTTGCAGTAAGAAAACTACACTCGGAATCGGTAATTTTTTAAAGAGAGCTTTTAGTCTGAGGATGTAATTAAAACTGCTTACATAATATTGGTTACCTAGCTAATGAAAATGATCACTGTTAAATTTTTTTCATAACGTGTATCTCCACTGGGGGAAAAATTACTCGAGTGTGAGGTAAAGCTTCCACTGAAGGCTGTCACAATATTTCACCACCAATTGTCACCCTTGACTGGTGCTCAGGAGAACTGAACACACACATTAAGGTAGAGAAGAGAAAAACCTCCTAAGAGGCGACACTACCCCCGCACGAGGACTGAGCACTGGGGGAAATGCATGCCCAGGTGCTAAGCGAAGAGAACATACAGGAATCTGGGGGCGGGGGTGACTAAGGAGATCCTCCAGACCCCAACAATAAAGGCTGGCACAGAGACAGTGGGGGGCTTAATTCTTGGCAAACCGAAATTCTGTTAAATGGAACTTCTCTTCCTCTCAGCGTTTTAGTTAATACGAATTTTGCTGTAATTCTAAGAAATGAGGGCCCTCATCAGCTCTGGGGAGAAAAACAACTGTGTACTAAGAAAAAGGCACAGAAAATCTTTATATGATGTGGCTTGGCAGTACTGAGCTAGATCTTGACAGGGGTACAGAAGATGTGGGCGGCACGGCCCAAGTGTGAAAGGAATTGGTTATAAGCCATCTGGGAAGGCACCGCGGCAGGGAAGTTAAAAATACTTAATTCTGGAGTCAAATACTTGGGTGTGAGGCCCGGCTTGCTGTGTACTGTGTGACCTTGAGCAAACAATGTCAATGGACTTACCTGTGGCAGCCAGTAGAGCATCTCCAAAAAGACAGATTCCTCCTCTCCCAACAGGTGCTTACCACCCTTCGTATCAAGAAGTGGAGTCTCTTTCCCCTTTCCTTGAATCTGGGCTGGCCCTGTGACGTGCTCTGACCGCCAAATGCAGCAAAAGTGTCACTCTGGTACTTCCAAGCCCAGGCTTGAAGAGAAGTGGCAACTTCTGCTTCCTCACTCTTGAACTGCAGTTGCCACGCAGTACAGATCCAGGACATACTCCCTGTGACTAGACACCTGGACCATGAGAGGTCTTCTTGAACACTTCAAGCCCATTGAGCTCCCTGCTGACTGTGGTAGCGTGAGCGACTCCAGCTGACACCACATGGAGCAAAAGAACTGCTAACTGCTCAACTGAGCCCAACCAACCCCCAGAATCTTGAGAAATAATAAGCTTGCAGGGGTGTTTCACGGGAATAGATAATTGAAACATCTCCATAATGAGCATAAAAACAGGATAAACGGTGTTTGTGAGTAAGGGCTTATAACGGTGCTTGACACATCAGTGCTCAACAATGAACAGCGGTTACTACCTGAGGAGCTAAAATGCACACATGTGTGGCTGCAGACTGCCGGGCGGGGTACATCCAGGTCCCGAGGGCTCAGCGGGCCCTGAGCAGCAGGATGCACAGAAGGTGAAAAGGCAAGGCCTTGCGGGGGAAGCCAGTCCTGGACCTGAAGGACAGAGAGTGCAGAATGGTGGCTTCCATACCTTTGACACACGAAGACTCACCTGTGGGCTTCTGGCCAACCACGCCACGTGCATGCACCAAAGGCTGAAGGCCACCATGGCAGAAGCCTAGTGGTCTTTACAGAGACAGAGTACATGGTGGCTGCCAGGGCCTGAGGGTGGGTGGTGAGGGGTAATGGGGGATGGAGGCTGATGGGGATGGGCTTTCTCTGTGGGGTGATGAAAAAAGTTCTAAAACTGATTATGGTGATGGCTGTACAACTCTGTGAACATGCTGAAAACCACTGATTTGTGCATTTTAAATGGCTGAGATGTGTGGTACATGAAAGTTGTCTCAATAAAGCTGTTATTACACCAATGGGCAAGGGAGAGTAAAAATGAAGAGGGTGAGATGACAAGAGTTAAGAAGTGTTCCATAACAATGGACTAGTGGTTCCCAGAGGGGGGAAGGGGGAAAAATAAATAATGTTTAAAAAATAAGTTAATTAAATGTTAAAAAATTAAAAAATAAAAAGCGAAATCCATAAAAAAAAAAAAAAAAAAGAAGTGTTCCATAGTATTGTCTGGAGACTATGAGACACCAGCCTATTTGGCATTAAGAGGAAAAGCGTGTACTTTCAGATAGTGAATGAACCCAGCACCAACCAGGAGCTATGTACCTTGGAGACAGATCCCGCCATTCCCAGGGATCATGGGCATTTGGCATGACTGCTGCCAGCTGTTCCCTCAAACACTGTGTGTGTGGTTCACTCAGATCTGTTTTCCTTTCACTTAAATCACACTCTGCTATCACAGGGCTTTTAAAAACAGGAGACCCCCTAAGCAAGAGGAGAGCAATGGTTCCCGACAGAAAAGCACATCGGGCCCACATTCAGGAGGAGGGGACCCCAAGACTCTGCCTGCCCCAGAGCCTCAGAGGCTGAGCTGGCAGAATCCACATTCAAAGGAGGGTCCCCTCAGACATGTGGTGGACAGTTGAGCAAGCCATCCCTGGGTCACAGCACCCCAAGGACAGCCACCCTCAACCATCACCTCTTCCTTCCCGTGGTGTAATTCATTAGAAAGAGGCTGGAGGGCAGTGCCGTGGGAAATTTTCAAATTCTCGAACTGGTGCGAGACAGCTCTCCCAAACCAGGCAATATGGTCAGCTTCATACCAGCTGCCCTGTGAGCGCTTACTATGCTGAGCACAATACAAGTTATAACTTGTTAAGTCCTCCCAACAAAACCCACCAATTTACCAGCATCCCCCGCCCCCAAAATCCCCATCTCGCACCTGCCCAAATTAACTCTGTGAGTTTTTCTGTTTTATCACTGAATCAGGATAATTACTAGGGAAGACAAGATGTTCTCTTAGAAAAATGAAACATTGTAGAAGATAGAGCATCCGAATGAGAGAAAAACTTCCTTTGATCTTGGAGAGGAAGAAGGGTTAGGAATAGAAATGACAGACTTTGACCAGTTGTGTCACCAGGGTTGGGACATCAGAAAAGAAACCACTGATGGTCAAGCAGACTTTCAGAAGTTTGTCCTGAAGGTCCTGCCAAGTCCCAGTCCTATAGTGCCATCACAAAAAAGGCCAGAAGCCCCACACCAAACACAACTTTGTATCTTCCCCTGTTTACCCGGAGGTCCTACCCGCTCCCAAAGGGACTGGAGATGTTAACACACGTGCACAAACCCAACTTGCTCTTCTTAGGTCCAAGCAGTTTTAGGGTTAAAGCGTGTAAGATTGGTTTTAAATGCAAGTTTGAGAAAGGATGAAGAACTCTCATGTTTTTGGGGGGCCTACTCTCAGCCTTTCCTACTCAGCCCCACCCTACTCTGGGCACTCCTCAACTTCTGGTTTGCACCCCTACGTTCTCCTGATCTAGGGCAGGGGATGGAAGATGCAGGCCAAAGGACAGCGGGGAACCTCATCTTACCTCAAAGCCACTCCCTCCTTACTAGGGAGCAGTGGGCGAACGAGCTCCACTCGGCAAACAACGTTCACCTGCAGAATGCACTGGGCGGCTCAACAGGCCTCAGGAAAGGTGCTCTATAATTCTACTACCTGAAAGTCCTCCAACCACACACTTCCTTAACTCACCTCCTAAGTATTTACTGAGCATCCAACCCGGTGTAGCTGCTGCCAGTGTAATACAATGGTCAAACATCAGTTATAGACCTACTGTGTGCAAAAATTCTGAGGGGTAGGATGACTATCCAGCCTCCCTCGGCACCAGGTGGCACCGAGGGCAGCACATATAACTTGGACCAAGCGAGGCCCATCCCTCAAGCCAATGATTTAATAGGGAAGATAATGGCTGACCAGCTTGAGCACTTACTGTGTCAGGCACTGCTGTACAGATATTAAGTCCTTCATCCTCAAAGCAGTGCTTCTATCTCTGTGTTGTTTCTTCAGCCCATTTTAAAGGTGAGAAAACTAAAGCTCAGAGATATCAAATAACTTTCCCGAGGTGAGACAGCAGGAAGGGGAGAGGTGGCATTCACATCCAGGCGGTCTGGACCTCAATCTACTCAGCTCTAGCGACAGCAGAGTCCTGCTTACAGTGCGCACCTGAGAGGGACTGGTAGCTTAAAGTGACACAGGCAGAATAACAAGAATGCTTCGCCGGAGGTGCCACAGGCACAGACAAAAGGACGTTCCTTAATTCTGAGTGGAGCCTAGAGGAAGGGAAACCCATGGGAAAAAGGGAGAAGGGGGCACTTCAGGCTGAGGGGAGCACAGAATTTATGTGATGGTGAGGCAGTCTGACAGCTGAGATCCGGTGATTCTACCTGCTGGCTAAAGGTATTTAAGCAGATCCAAGCAACAGGTGCTTGCTCCTCCTTCATTACATATGCATATAACACAAGCACCTAAAAGAACACTACATTTAGTAATTTCCATGGGGGGGGGGGGGGGGCGTAATTAAAAGGAAAGAAAGCATCACTGGTGGAGAATTGGAACATGCAAAGGATTTCAGTATTGAAAGAACATGTTGCTAGAGGAAACAACCTGAGGCAGTCCCCCCCCCCAACAGCTCCCAGGAAAAGGCCACACCAACGTATATCCATCCCCCAACCAGCCGGCATGAAATTGGCATGAAATTGTCGGAGAGCCTATACATGGCAGGCCTTTCCGTTTTTTTCCAGCCCTCACTGAGCACAAGCTTAGGAACAAAGGCTGACTCTCAAAAAATGCAGGTCCTGGGCAACCAAAAAAATGATCAAATTCCAGGATGGATGATAATAAAACCTCAATAATCAAGATTTTTCTGAAGATGATATTATTCTTAAGTATCTGACCCACGAACCCTCAAAAGAACCATGGTATTACTGGCACCTAAACCAATTTTCCCACACCGACTCTAATGCGTATAGAAGTTTAATATTTTAAACCTTCGCACATCTTTCCATAGTTCCAATTTCAAACGAAAGAAAAGGGCTTTAGGCTAATCTTAATATCAGTAGAGAGTGCATTAAACAGTTCTACAATAAAGTTTCCAACTAAAACTGGGTAAAAATGCCCTTTTTAAGTTCCTCCGAATAAATTAAAATCCCGCAGATAAATTGCAGGCCCGACCAAACAGCCCCTCCCTGCCTCTAAAACATCGACATAGCCTATTATTTAAATTCTCGACCAAATAAAACTGTGAACTTCAATAACCTCTCCTGGCCAATGTTTTATTATACTAGGTCCCTCTCCCCCAAGGTTGGTTCTGATAGGCGAGTGGGTGGTGAGAGGGACCAAATTTTGCTACTCCAAAATATGCCTCCTGGGATATTGATTTAAGCTGGTTATTAAGAAACAAAAGATTCAGAAAGAACCCTCGACACCTCCCCCTTCCTGCCTAAAGGAATTCAGATAGAAAAACCTACTTCAGGAAGGGAATCAGTATTATCACCTTAGCACATATGAAGGACCACGTGGACAGGAAGAAATCTAGCAAAGCCTCTTTCCCTCTGCCTCCCCTCTCTTCAGAATGGCCCCGTGAGAATTGTTTACCATATGTTTGCTCTTTCTCCTACCTGTGAATTACCTACTTCCCCTCTGAATTCCCAGACCCCTGCCCCCCTTCTCCTTTGTCCAGAATGGCTTATGAGCCTCAACTGCCCAATGTGTTCGCTGTCTCATATCTTTTAACATTAACACCCCCACATGCACATCTGTGTTAAACTTTGTATTTTCTTTTGTTAATCTGTCTGTTAATCTGATTGTTAGCCCAGCTACAAGAATTTAAAAGGTGAGAGGAAAGTTTTTTTTTGTGCCCTCCACAGTGGATTCTGGGTTCTTCCCTAGCAGATGCAGTGGAGTTTCTGAAGCAAAAAGGATAAAAACAGAAGTACATATTTATAGTATTTATATCACTATCCTGAGATATTTGTTAAATTCTACTTTTAAAAATGCATGATGAAAAACGCAAACTGGGAAAGATTTAAGACACCTCCTCCTTCTATGAAAGATGCAAATGAAGGCTCAATCACAAATAACTCCCCTCCCCCAATGAAAAGCACGTTTTAAGTGACTAAAGAACATTTCCCTTAATTTCTTTCCCTTTCTTCGTACATGTTACATAAAATACTCAGATCTTCACAATGTGATAATCCTCCAAATCGTGTACTTAAGATATGTGTGCTTTTGTGGTATGCATGTTATACTGCAGTTAAAAGTGTTTTAAAAATAGCTCACATTAACTAAAAAAAAAAAAAAAAAGGTGTTGCCAAGAAAAACAGCATGAAATCGGTTTCCACGCTACTTACACCCCCTCACTACCTGCAACCACTTTACAAAACGTTAGAAGACGCGAGACTTGCCTAAAATTCCGACAAATGTCCTCAAAATCTCCCCCTGCTCCGCTCATTTCTGGGCAGCCAGTCCGGGGACCAGCCCTCCATAGCTCCCAGCAGCTGCAGCCTCGCGGGCTGGGAGACTCATGTGTCGCGCTGCCATGTGAAGGGGCCGCGACCGGCCAGACCCCTGGGCAGAGCACCCAAGGTCTCTGGGAGCGTATTAGGACGTCCGGGGAACCCGACCCGGGGCTCGCGCCCAGCCGCCTCGGCGGCGCTCCATCCGCACCTGCCAGTGGGTGACCCGCGGTTTCTGCCCCTCGGGGACGCTGCAAAGCACGCAGCTTGGCTACCTTCGCGGCTGGCTGCAGCCGCGCGTTTTTCTAGACGCAGAGTGGGCGGGCACGCAGGCCCGGGCAATCCTTCCGAGCCCGCTCCGTCTGGCCCAGTGTCCCCCCTGCCTGCCTCTTGAGAGGAGGGCCCCCAGACTCGAGGGCATCAAGCGTGGGCCTCGGCACCCCACGCCAAACACACATGCCACCCACCCTAGATCACCCCAAGCGCACCCACTCACTCAGGCCACATGAGAGGGGACCCTGCCACCCGCACCGCGAGAGGCGCAGCCCTTGATCCCGTGCCCTATCGACCCCGAGCCAGAGGAAGGGCGTTCAGACAACCCCTGTGCCTCTTCTCCACCCGATGCGCTCCAGAGCCGCTGCCCTGCACGGCCCGCGGCGGGTCGGACCCGCCCCCCTGGGGGGCCTAAAGCCTCCAGGCACCGGCCGAACCCCAGGGGCCCTACCTGAAAGTCGGTGGTTGGGTGGCGAGGTCCGCACCGCACTCGGTTCGGCCATCTTCCCGGGGAACTGGTGGCCCCGCGCAGTCCCCTCCGTCCCAGGTTCCGCCCCGCAGCCGCCGGCGCGCTCCATCGGGATGCGCTGGCTGCACAGGCGCACTGCCTGGACCGCCGCGCTGCGCCGCACCGCACCGGACCCGCGCACGCCCGCACGCGTCCGCGTCCTCGCACCGCGTGCACTCGCAATGTGCTCCACGGTTCTCACCACAGCACGCACGCACGAGGTGCACATGCAATGTGCGCACTAGTTCTCAGAGCGCGCGCACATACCGCGTGCACGTGCGATGTGAACACCCACCGGTCCTCACTCAGCGCGCATGCACACACGACGTGCACACACCAGTGTAAACACACTTCCCCATACACTCAAAGCGTTATACACATAGGATGCAGTTTCTCAGTGTGCGCACACATCTTCACGGCGTGTGAACAAAGCGCACAAACACCACGTGCACACATGTGCTCACCCAGAACGCACGTTCTCACACACCGTGCACACACATCCTCACAAGGCTCGCATACGTTCACACACACTAGGGCATCCACAAACATACTCAGCGCTGGAGCTCTGGAAACAATTCCGGGTTAAGGCCTCAGGCAGGTGCCCCTTGGGTCAGTGCCGTCGTGTGCAGACGCAGTGGACCCTCCCATCAAGCCGGTTCCAGTTTTCTAGTCGCGGGGAGGCGGGCTCTCCGTTCTCCCTCCCCCCAGCCAGGCGTGCGGCCACCCAGGGCGGAACTCCAGTAAATCAGCAGGGGCGACCTTCAAGGAAGGGTAAGGGCGCGCAGTCGGATGGACCCCGGCCTTCCAACCATACCCCACTCCTCTGCCGATTCCACCCGAGAGCTATTCTATGGTTCCTTTTTTCCTGGTGTGCAAATAATGCGCAGTTGAGAAATCTCGGCGAGGAGGACGTTTCTGGGAAGACGCAGGAGAAACTGCTAAACGTGTGTGTAGCCTTGGAAATAGGGTCGTTAAGTGTGTGTGTGTGTGTGTGTGTGTGTGTGTGTGTGTGTGTGTGTGTGTGTGTGTGTGTGTGTGTAGGGGCTGTCTTCTCTGGGCATCCTTTTACCCCTGCCATGAGCATTTATCACCTTTTAAAATACATCTTTGCATAGCCAGCTCAAGCCTCCAGGTGTTTACCCAGGTATAGCCTGCCAAGTGATCATCCATCCCAGTGGAGCTGCACGATTCTCTGTTGGACGGTGACCAGCCCTCTGAGGTTCTAACTCCCACCCCTAGGGGAGAGAGAAATACAGGATTAAAAAGCCAAATGAAGGTGAACAAAAGTACAAGGTTTCTTTGGAGGATGATGAAAATGTTCTAGAATTATAGTGATGGTTGACTCTATAAGTATACTAAAAAAAACCACTTAATTTTACATTAACTGGTGAACTTTATAGTATGTAAATTATAAAATTAAAAAAAAAAAAAGCTAAAACCCTCTGGAACGGGCATCTGGATTCCTAGCAAAAAGCTTGGAAAAAGTCCCTTTGTGGAATAAAAATATGAACGTGTTCTTGACACTCCCGAAGTTGTACCGGGAGGGGAGTAGGGTGCGACCTTGGTGAGAAAGCCAGAAGGGGAGTTTGGACACAATTGAGCAGGAAAGCGGGCAAGTGGGGGCTGGCCTCTTGGCTATAAAGAAAGTTGTTTCTAACCCAGTAAGATTGAGCCAAGTTAATTAGAGCATGGGAGCTGTTTTCCACTTTTTTCCTTTTTTTTTTTTTTCTTACAGATCTTGGGTAAAAGTTTATAATTCATCCACTTCTTGAGCTCGTGGCTTGCTGACATGAGTAGCACCCCTCTCTAGTTTTATTTTTCCCCCTTTTTACTTTCTATTCACACTCCCAGCCCTCGTTCTAGTAATAGATACCTCCTCTGTTCAATGTATTTTTTGTAGCTTTATTTTTCAAAGATATAGTTTTGTGAAGATACGCAAGGCTTTAATTTATATAATATTGTACAAGTTACCATTCTGTTTGTTTTTCTTTGCTTGGAACTGTTTTCGACATCTACTCATTGCAGCTGTATAAAAGTCATTCAGAAATAGATTAGCCATTCGTTCTGGTTTACTCTTCTGTAAACTGCCTATTCAATCCTTGCCCATCTTTCTATTGAGCTATTTGTCTTTTTCTTGTTGAATTCCAGTTTCTCCTATTCTAGATAATTCCTTGTGGGTTTAAATGTTGCAAATTTTTCACACTAGTCAACTAACCTTTTCTAAGATAAGCAAACCTCCTTTTTATGCCAAAATCAACCCATTTTAAAAGCCTCTTATATGGAAATAATCTCAAATTTATAGAAAAGTTGCAAGAATAAGAGTTTACAAAGAACACTCATATACCCTTTACTCAGATTCACCTATCATTGCCTTTTTACCCATTTTATCATTTGTACTTCTATATATCTAATATTTTTTATCAACTGTTTCATAAGTTGCATACATATGTGTGCATGATCCTTTACCCCTAAATACTTCAAAGTGTATTGCCTAAGAATAAGGATATTGCACAATCACATGAATTATCAACTTCAGTGAATATAACATGCATACGACTTTATCTAATTGGTTGTCAGTTGCTCCACTGTAGAGGTACTATTTTTCCCTTGCAACTAATAAGCAATCTGTGGGAAGGCACTTTAAGGCCATGTAAATATTCTACTCCGTCAAAACTTCCCCTTAGATTTAGCATTTCATAGTTCTTATTTGATCCAATATTTCCCATGGTCGCAAAATAAAATCTATCAATTTTTCCTCTTATGGTTAATGCTTTAAGTTTTTTAATGCAGATATAAAAGGTCAAATTGTGGGAAGTTTATTGCCACCCTTCACCCCGGTGGAGTTGGGAGTCAAAGCAAAACGGATACTCAAAGTGCAGCATCATGTAGTTAGAAGAAAGTACAAAGATCAAAGATGTTTTGCTTAATATATACTTCCCTAGCTCCAAGAAAGGCTATTATTTTCCTCCCTTAGTTTATAGATGTACCTTTACTCTAAAGCAATTTATTTCCTGTATATAGTGATAGAGATCTATATTTATTTCTCACTGTAAAATGTGGTTTCCCCAGCATCATCTATTAATCCTTTCCCAAATTTTGAAACCACGTTTATCATATATCAAATTCCTATATGTATATGGACTTCACTCCGAGCTCTTCATTCTGATCCGTCTGTTATGGTATCTATTCTTTATTACTATGGCTTATGGGTGAGTTAAATATCTGGAGAGTTTTTTAGAATTTTTTGTGTAGAATCTTTGCTTTTTAGAATTTGGGGAAATCATAATTTCCATATGAATTTATTTTAGGGTCAGTTTTTCTACCACTCTTCCCCCGCCCCTCAATCCAGCTGGAATATTGGAATCATATTAAAGTCAGAGATTAATTTGGAGAATTGTCATTTTTATAACACGTCATACCATCTATGAACACAATGTCTATTTAAGCTGTGTTTAACAAAATGACATTAGTTTGCTTGGCTTTTTCCATTAGGTTAAATTCGTAAAAATCTAGTTGTAGTTGAATGGTATCTTAAAATCTATTATATCTAGTTGTTAGTCTAGTGCAGTTGTTCCCAATTTTTTTTTTCGTCTCAGAGCCTTTAAAGCAGGGGTTGGCAGTATGGCTTGGGGGCCAGATGAAGCCTGCCACCCATTTTCGTTAATAGAATTTTGTAGGAACACAATCACTCATTTGGTTTACGTGTTGTCTACAGATGCTTTTACACTAAATGACAGAACTGAGTCGTTTAAGAGACCACGTGGCCTACAAAGCCGAAAAATATTTACTATTTGGTCCTTTAGAGAAAGCTCTCCAACCCCTACTTTACACATATAATTGAGACTCCCAAATAACTTTTATATCTGTTAATGGCGGTGGATTTCCCCAAAACTTTTAATTTTACTTGAAAGTACTAATGTAATACTGGCAACAAACACTATCCATTGTCCTTGAAATGACAAGTTCACTTGTGGGTATAACTGTGAATGTGGATGTACGAAAAATTTAAAAAAATATTTAGTATTAGTCCAACAAAAAACCCAATGCTTTAACATACTTTGAATGAAAAGTAACAAAAGAAAAAAGTGAGTGGCACTGTCTTATTTTCGCAAATCTCTAAGACAGAGTCTCATATCTGCTTTTGTAATCAATGTGTTCCAGTATGTTGTTTTGGTTAAAGCATATGAAGAAAATCTGGCTTCAGAGGTATATAGTTGTTAGATAACTGTTAGTTCTTGAGACTACACCCAATATTGACAAATGGTAATTTCTTAAAGGTTAGTTGCAGTGTGAAATTTAGCACTAGATCAGTGATCTTTGCAGTTAGTTACATTAAAATCTACTATCATTTAGAAAATATTGGCTGACTCAGCTACGAAGAGCTTCCAAATGTCAACACATTTCATTCTACAATATTTAAACTGTCACATTCATTAATACCATCACTGATCTCTTCAGAAGTCTTTACTGTGAAGGTGTCAAGCTAATGGCACTAGTTTTCAAGTCTTAATTTTCACTTGAAAGCTCAAATTTTATCACTGCCAACAAATGCTGTCAGTTTCCCTTGAAGTGACAGGCTCATTTCATTCACTTTTGAGAAAATGCTGACCACAAACCAAAGTTTGAATGACCAGTTTGTCCGTTGTTCTTTAGAGTAAAAATGGTGTTTCTTGAAAAGCAGTGGCCACTTGGCAACTCAGTCACACAAATGTTTTCCTTTTGAGTATGCAGAAGTGTTTTATGTAGCACTTCCTACTTTGTCACAGGAAATATTAAAAAGATGCATACTCAAGGGTTGGATTTAATGAGATTAATAATTTTTACTGCTTGTCAGGAACTCTTAAAATTGACTTAAAAAATTGTGAGTTTCTGTTTTTGGTACTTTTATCAAGTTAAAATTCCAATTATTATATTTCTGATATATTTAAAATCATGAATATATATTGACTTTTATCAAATTTGCAAAAGTTCAATCAACTCTATACACCTGACAGTCCAGTAGATCAAATAGGCAATGGTACTTTACTTTTGTCTCCACTTTTTGATCTGCCATTATCAAGTTGTGAACTGGACAAAGCCTGGATCGGGACAGAAAAAGACAGGCTTTTTAAAAGTGAGCAAGGTGACCAGAAGATAAATACCTACTTTACCTATATATCCTCGCACAGTACAAAACAGGATCCATTGAATGTGATTTTGGCAATTTTAGGTCATTCTGGACAACTGATTGACCATTAGGAAATGTCATCTTCAGCACAGGTCTGTAACATACTCACCCAGAAAATGCAACCCTGTATGTGAAGTCTGATAGAATGGATTCATCCAAATCAAGCAACCAAACACACAAAAATAATAATAATTAAAAAAACATAAAAATATACATTTCCCTTATATAGCACAAGTTTTTTAAATCAAATTTTCAGAAGAAAATCACCACGTATAAGTTTAGTTAAAAATGTCATTAAACAGTTTGAAAATAATCAATTGCATACGGCATTATTTAATATTTTATTTTCTAATTGCAATATTTTGCATCTGACTTTTTACATAATTCCAAATCATGGGAAGGAAAACCTTGTCAGTATTAGCTTTCATGAATCTATAATAAAAGGATGTAAAAGGCTTCTAATATTAAAGACCTAAGAAAGAAATATAACCAGAGCTATCAATGCTAATAACTATACACTTACTCTAAAGAAATATAGAGCAGTTGGTATTTTGCAAAACATCTTCAAGCAATTTAGAGACTTCCATCTGTTAGTCTTATGCTGAATGAGGGTGGTAGCAATTATTTTAAATATCATGTCGACGTGAATATACAAATATATATTCTACACATTTATTATAGGAACCAAAGACCACAAAAGAAATGGTAAACAATATTAAGACATGCATATTCTCTATCTTACACAGTCCTGGACATCAAGTGAAAAGCGGCAGACACTGCTCTAAGTTCTCTATACATATTAACACATAAATTATTAATACTCCCAACAATTCCGCAGTTACTGTTCTCACCATTATCTTACGGGTGAGGAGCCTAAAGCTCAGACAAGCTGGACAAGGTGTCCTCGGTCACCTGTAGGTAAAGAGTGGACGCTGGGATAGGCCACCTGACCCCAGGGCCCATGCCCTTCACTCTCCATCACATTGCTTCCTAAGTACCTGGCAGCTGGGGGATAGAGGACCCAGTCCAATCAACTCTCCTAATTCCTCGCTTCACTCTATACCCGAGAGGCTAGTGTCTTATCACACTGTCAGATTTTGTTCTTTTCTGAATAAGAAGAAAAAAGCAAGGATAAAAAGAATGGTAGTTTAAGGTAAATTAAAAACAAAGTTCATGGGAGTCCAAACAATATCAATGAAACTTCCCCTTGCTTAGCAGGATAAAGATCTAAACGTCTTATACTAATACAAATCTTTTTTTAATCTTTATGAGTCAGATAACAAAAAGAACTTCACTTTCATTCTGATAAATTAACTGTCAAGACATAGTTAATACTGGATGTTGTTAAACCTGTAAACAATACAAAGTATAAACCCTGCTAGGTATTTTATTTCAAACATGCTTTTACCTACTTGATTACTCAGTTGCTCTGAAGTCAATACTGACAGCAGTTTATATCTATTAAAGGTATTATTCAACATCCTGTAATTTAATATTTACATAAGATAGATGAGATTAAGTTACACTACAAATCACAAAGAGTTTTGTAAGCAACTATATTTATAGCCACAATACCATAAGTGTGGTGAGTAAATCAATGGCCATTCCTTAATAAAATACAAGAATTTTCATCATGCATAGTTTTGAGGCACCTTAAGAGGCGTTCTCTTTAAGAGGATGGATGTTCAAGAAAGAATCAACAGTCAAATTTTGGCAAGTCTTTTTTTACACAAACACTTGGTTTGGTTATTTAGTCACCTTAGTAATACAACATATTTATACTACAACTGGAAATGCAAAAAACACATGAAAAATGCAAGCCTATCAAATTCATTAGTAGTAACTATTATACCCTCTTAGCAGTAAGAACCATTATTCTTGGATTTCAAACATTTTATTTTCTTTCAGGGCACACCTTATAGAATTGCTATTTTAGGAATCAAAGAGTATACCAAAACCCCCCCAAAAAACAAAAAGAAAACCAAAAAAACAAAAAACCAAAAAACAAAACCACTGCCCCCCCCCAAAAAAAACATTTAAGGACCACTTAAATTCCTCATCTGAAATAGAATCAAATCAATGAAATTATACAATTTCCACATTAAAGACCAGATAGTAAAATAATTCCTCCACGTAGTGTTGGATAAGAGCTACAACTTTACCCCAACTATTTTAATTATTATGATTTGAGATTTTCCAGGATGCAAGAGTACTGTATTGAGCTGTTGCTACCAAGGAAAGAAAAAAAAAAATCACTGGCAAACACATGAATTTGAGCATTGTTGTAATTTTTAAAGAATCTTTAGATCAACCATATTTATTACAGGAGGTAAGTAGAAAAACTAATGTTTGAGTTGCACCATCCCTACCGTAAACTGTATCACAGACAGAGTTTAAACATTCTTGGTAAAATAATGTGGATCTGTATCTACTACAAATTTAGCAAAAAACACTTTCATGTACAGAACCCTTATCTTAGGAGGTTTTAGATTACTGATGGAAGACAATCACTAAGTCAATTCCTAGAGGCTAAGGTTTCTTGTATTAAAAAGCAGCCCATGGTCTCAGATGCATTCCACCTAAAAATGCCAAATAAGAAACACGGACTGCAATTGTCCAATCTTAATTTCTAATCTTTAACAATGTTTTATAGAACCTCAAGACTCTGATTCCAGAGCCTGCATACTTAAGAAGTTACATTAAATGTGGGATGAGAGATCTGCTTGTTTTTTGGAAGCCATGGTTAAGGTTTATTCATTCCCCTTGATATTACTTTTCATCACTGAAGTTTTCTAGAAAACTCCATGATGGGTCTCTTGTTGTAAAGTTGCATACGATTTCAATGTGCCTAGTGGGTCTAACCAGTCCAGCCCTTCATTTCATTTTACCAGAGCTGATAACAAAAAACTCAGTTAAGAGTCGATCTAAATGCCCAATAAGATACGAGCAAAAAATTTTGTACACGCAAAATACACCCTAATCACAAAATAAAGGTTAATATACTGTACTGTGCAGCATGACATCTTTATTATTTTCTCCGCTGTAACTTGTTCATTCATAAAATGGAGACCATCTTTTCATTAAGTTGTTATTCCCCTCCTATTTGCCCAGCTTAGGGATAATTTGAAAAAGGCTTAATTTGTACAAGTTGTTATGAAACTAAATGTTCATTTATATATAATTTAAGTGTTTATAAAGCACTCAAAATTGTAGCTTACATGTGTATAACTTCTGAAACAAAATGACACAACATAATCTTTTCGTCCTATAAAAATATTCTACATACATGCATATGATCAAAATATTTTCTTGGTTGGGAAATTTCCTATGCACAGTAAGTAAAAAAAAAAAGTTGACAACTGTACCAGTATTTCCAGTGTTAACTGGGTGCCTCCTAGTGTTCAATTTCTGCAATTACTAACCTTACAAATTCAAAATTGCTATTAAAACCCAGGTTCTAAAAACTGCATTTTGAAATGCTTTTTTCTTGATGTTTCTAGTGGCAAAATAAGGTCATGAAAACAATGTACATGATATCAAAATTAGTATAAAAATAGCCACATGCTACTTAAATATGAAAAACAGACCTAATTAATGTTGACTTCAAATACGAGTTTCTGCCACCCTTATATTTTATCAAAATCTCAAGGGAACATCTAGGTAACTGGAATATACAGAAAGTCACCACACAGTCAACAGGCAAGTCAACTAGGGCTTAATCATGATCTATAGTGAGTGTTGGGCAAACGGCTTATTCAAAACATCCATTTACTTACTGGAAGTGGTCAAAGTAGAAGAGGTAATGCATTTTTCCCTCTTTTTAAAAATAGTAGATGTGCTCTTTTACCCATAAGCTCCATTACAACGAAATGACAAAGTGGGCTTAACATTTCTCTTAATTCAGCACTACTAATTTTTAAAGAAATATCTTAGAGATGAATCGGTCTGCTTTAATAAATGGCACTCAAACTAAGGAAATTTTGATCTTCTTTAACAGGTCACAGCCAAAATCCAAACTGTCGAACAATCCTCAGAGAAATCGGAATGTAAAATGTTGAGTTCCATTTAGATCTGAAAGGGAAAAGAACATCAGATCAACTGAAAAACGAATTCTTATATTCCAGTAGTCTACCATGTAAGGGAGACTTGCATCCCCTTAGGTATCTGGGAAACAAATCTAGTACGAAGAGGAAATTCTGTATCCAGGCTTTTCTCAATTCTGGTCTGCTGTCATTAAATCTTTATTTACATCCTCCTTCAGAATGTTACATGCCATGCTGAATAAAGTTTAGCATCTCCTTCCTTCTGTGCTGGTGATTTTTTATTTTGGGGGTGGGAGCAGACACGGGGGAGCATCATTTAGGAAAGGAACAAGTGTGAAATTGACCAAATTCTCCTCCTCTGTCAAGCTGGGTTATAGGAGTGAAGGCTAGAAGCATCTGGAAAAATGTCTTGGGGAAGTAGGGTTCTCAGGTGATAAAGCAACCCATACAGAATGTTCAAGATAACGTATTCAGGCGTGTTCTCTGGTTAGGTTAATTTCCTAAAGTGGCCTTCCACCGCAGCTCAGAAGTCAAAATGTTTGGATCACTCCTTAATCTACAACACTATAGGTCCATGTCAGGCTCCTGTCACAGAATATTATTGATAAATCTAGTGCCCAAGTATCACTGACAGTTTAGTCATAAGAATCCTCTGGCTCAGGGTCTCTGAAGGGAGTGACATTAAAAAAATAATAGAATGGTGCATTTATTTCTTATCCTTTTTCTATTTTAGAGTATGCTTCCAAATGAACATAGCATTAGTAGAGTGGTACTATACGTTAAAGGACTGTGAGATAAATAAAGGTACGAACATAATAAATCAAGTATAGAAGAATGTTAATTGTAGAATCTCAGTGGTACATCTCGCTTGTGATGTCTAACTCAGACTTTCCTAAGACCAGTGTCTGTATTTAAAAACTCTGGTAATTTTTTTGTACAGTCTTGGTCAGGAACAACTGCTCTAGGTATTTGAAAATTTCGTCTTTGAATCAAATCAAATGTTAGTATTTTTAGACTTATCTACACATGTGGCTTCTGAACTGCATTTTGTCTAAAGGAGGTTAAAAAGAAGAGTCCAAACCAGATTTAAGAGTAATTTACGATATCACCCCAATTATTAAATAAGTTTATATTGCCAAAAAATAAGTGTGAACTTCATTTAAATATTTTAAGAACAGAAGGGCAATGAGACAGATATTCTTGTGAGCTTCACTGCTTTGTTAGAAAAATCAATACTTTCCTCAAAATAAACACACTAACTTCAAATCAAGAGTTTGCCAATAGTGCATATCCGACAGAAAAAACAACATAATGGCAAAAGGCCTCAATTTTAACAAAGCTTTTTTTAATGTATGGTTATAATTTCAACACTTCTTATCAAGCTGGCTCAATCAAGATTCTTCTTTTAACATACAAGTATTCTGACTGAGAAGGCAAGTTTCTTTGATCTTTCTCACAATTAAATTTCTTAACAGCTATCTCTCTAGACACTCTTAATTAAACAAGTTATGCTCCCAATGCCTGACATTCATATTGCCAAAGCAAGTATCTATCTTTCTAGGAAATGTTGGGAAAGATTATATGAATTCTCAAAGTATGAAGAGTTTGACTAGCTGTCTACTGAGTATTTTAATTCACGGACAAGTCTCAAAATATACCCTTATTTAATTGTTCAACATTCTTACATTAAAGGAAGTTAGGGAAAGAGCTGGTTTCTCTGTGGATAATTCACAAACAAATGGTGAAAAACAGAAGGTGCATCTACTTACGTCATCAATGTCTTCATCATCATCTCCAATGTCATCAAACTGGATTTCATCGTCATCTCCAGGACCAAATGTATCAGTTTCATTGATTTTAGCTAAAGAAACAACAAATGTACTCATATGACCAAGATGTTTTTAAAATGAATAATTGCCCACTAAAAGAAATGACCTGATATCAAATATTGAAGTATAAAAGGAGACTCTTACAAGTCGAACTTTTAATTAAATCTAAGTTTTATTATCAGAAAGATCTTCTTGACTTCTACCTAACAATCCTACTATACAGAACAGTATTTTATACAACGAATCTCAGACAAAGTCACAGCTAAGTCAAGATGGAAAGGACCTGTGTTATAATTTTCTTTTGCTTACAAAGGTATTTTAGTATGGCACAAATTCCGAAGCTATTACAACTTGTAGTTATGCTTTAAAAAAGGTGTGCGTATGTGCTAACAACTCACCAATCATCAGACAGACAGACACATCAATCAAAGATCTGGTCAAATCATGCTATCCCTAAGCAATGAAAATGAACCAGGAGGTGCTAGTACTATTCCCAGGTATATGCGATACATGGCCTAGACTGAAAATGCCAAGTAATTAATTTTGGCAGGATTTTTGTGCTTACGTAAAATTATATTGTTTTTATGATATGCATGGGCCAAAAAAATTATAAAAATAACTGCCAGGTGAAAAATGTAGACTTACAGAATAATATGAAAGTATATTTCCCCTGTGATGGGGTTATGAGAGACTTTTGTTTTTTGAGTTTTCTGCATTAAGAATGCATAACTTTCGTATTGCAGGAGGAATAAAGAATGTTGGCTTAAAAAAATCCTATGGGATACTATGATACTAGAATAACATGAACTGAAGACTGACTTTTTAATAAAAATCAACAATATTACCTAATTACTATCCTTGCTTCACATTTAAAGTAGATGAACACTGAGTCTCTTGAGAAAGGAATTTTAAAAGAAATACTGTAACAAAAATTTTCCTATGACTGGTATTATGCAGAAGTCCAGGGCTTATCAAGTTCAACTCCTCACCAGAAGTATATTTATTAGAATCCCAGATGCTTTTTTCTTAAGGTATCTAGTATTATGAAGTATAGGCAGTCAGACTTAAAATGAATCATGTAAGCACCAAAGTATTCAAAATCCACAAAATTCTACCAAAATTCCTTCACCTAAATACTACCAGGTAATAGCAGTATGACAGGTTAATATAATAACTTAGACATTACCATGCTCTGGAAGCTCGCCATATGCCTTCAGACTTCTCGCTTCATCCGCATTGTATTTTAAGATTACATCAGCTTTATTATCCTTAAAAAGAGACAAATAACTTTTAGACCGATTATGCCAAAATATTGTTATTTCACAAATTACTTTCAAACTGGATAAAAAATTAGACCTCACTGTTCTATTACAAACTCTTCTTTTTAAAAATGTTTAGTTTTCTCCTAACCTCTGAAAAATATCCTTGGGTTTAACACAGTTGAAGAAGCTTGCATGCACAAAGGAATAATGATCGACAAGCTTAGGAAAGATACTTACAGACCTCACTTTAATAAGAGCAGAATTGCGCATACCCAATCTTGTGGATTATTTATTGTTACCCTTTATGTCTTTTGAAACACAAAAATTCCCTGGGACTATAATTTACAGTGTAAATTAAACACTCTAATTCAGAAATTGAGACTGGTGTAGTGAACTAAGGAAATTTTAATATATCTTCCCATTTACCAGTGATTCTTAGGGTAGAACAGATCAGAATATCCTGTGGAGCTCTTACACTCCCTGAAGATAGATAAGTAGATGTGAAGCCATAAATTTGTATTTTTAAAAGCTCTTTGAGTGTTTTTAATGCAATGTTCCACTGAAAACTATTGCCTTAGGACGTTCACACTTACCCATTTGAAAAGAATATGACTCAGGGAAGAAAAAAAGGATTGAAGTTGATCGTTTCATACGCAACGAAAATCATCACAGTGAGTGCTGAAAGGGCAGGTGATTCAGACCAGCACTTCTTAGACTGTAATGTGTATAGAAGCCCAGGAAATCTTCTTAATATGCATATTCTGATTTAGGAGGCCTGGGTGGGGTCCAAGAATCTGCATTTCTAACAAGTTCCCAAAAGCTAGTGATGTTACTGGTCCCTGAATCACCCTTTAAGTGAGTGGCAGGGGCACAGAAGATCAGAAAAGTTGGTCCTGACTGTCATTTTACAGATAGAATATTACACCTTTCAGAACCTTGGTTTCCTTATCTGTCAAACAGGAAACTAATTATTCTTCCTACTTCTAGAGTTATTTTTTAAATGAAGAAAACGGACATGAAAATGGTATGAATATAAAGCAGGCTTTCTCAACCTCATCACTACTGTTATTTTGGACCAGATTAATTCTTTGTTGTAGGGACTGTCCTGTGCATTGTAGGATGTTTAGCCCCTCATCTCAAGCCATTAGAAGCCAGCAGCACCGCCCCCCTCCCTCAGTTGTAACAACCAGAAATGTCTCCAGACACTGCCGAATGTCCCCTGGAGGAAAAAAATCACCCATGGTTGAGTACCGTTGATTTAAAGATCTTAATTTTTTATTCTGGAATATATATTTTTAAGAAATTAAAGTACAATCAAGATTATAAAAATAGAAACATTTTATCACTCACAATGTGACTGAACACACGGTGATGAGTTCCAACATGTAGAAACCAAATGGATTTCAAAGATCCATAATAAGTACAGTCTCCAGGTTAAGATCACAAGGGGCAACTACCATTTTCTTGCCTAAGCACTCATCTAAATATAGAGCATAAACTTCTATCGTGATTTGTATTGTAATTACTTTTGTGCCTGTCATTCTTCCCATTATTAGGCCCTAAGCATTTTGTGGAATAGAAGCTTGACTCATTCCACTGTCTACTCTTGAGAAAGTTTCCAGATTTTGATTTTAAGACATATACATTAAAAAAAAATATTGAGGTGGGAAGTTCAACATAAGATTATATTTTTATTTTGCCAACTAAGAACACTAACAAAACATGACTATATATCACTCATTCCAAAAAAGGAACCTTTTAAATATCAAAAAGGCAAAAGGACCATTTAGCTTCACAAAAAATTCACGTGGCCTGTATTTCTTCTACAATGGAAATGTGAAACTCTACAGACTGGCATTTGGGAACCATAACCCCTGGGGTACCTAGCACAATGCCCACAACATAACTAGCCCTTAAGACATGTTGGTGACACAAGGGGCTGGAACTGGTCAAATATGATTATGACTTATGTTGTAAACATTAATGGCTCATCAAAATCAAGCAAGTGAACAATGAAAATTTTAATTGTTTTTACCTGGTAGTCTCGTAGACCAACCAATATAATGTCTGAGGTATTTATCCAAACCTGTAAAAGAAATAAAAAATAAAGAATCAAGAGCATCATTGCGTCAGCATTCCCATAAAATACTATTCATCCAATTGTGGTTGAAGTACCTTTATTTAGAATCAGAGAAAAAAACTGAAGCAAGCAGCTGTGCCTATTTCAAATTTTCAGTAATTTGGAATGTTAAAAATAATCTTATTGAATTACTTGACAGTTTAATAATCCCAGAGGAATGATGATTAGTTTTGAAATTAAGAAATTTTTAATAGTGAATCACTCCATGTATTTAATTATCTATACATTACATGGAATAGAAAATTAGAAATGTGGCTTTATCGCCCTCCCTCCGCTCCTTCCACCTACCCACCCACATACAAACACAGCTGGCAAAACCCCTTTCGTTTGGTAACAGAAGGAGCAAACCAAAATTTAAAAAAAAATCATAAAATCAGAATTAGAGGAACTTTTAACCAATCTGATTAATAAATCTGCCTGAACATCTACTGTGATTGGAAATTTGTCATTACTTCTCAAGGGAGCCCTTTCATGATCAAAATTCAGGAAATTTAACATTAATATAACAATAGCAATCTCAGCCTTTTTTTCCTTTCCCAACACCAATAATGTATTAAGAACCAGGCCACTTGTTTTGCAGACCGTGCCTCAATTTGAATGTTGATTGTTTCCTCACGATCAGATTCAAGTTAAATATTTTTAGCAGTAATACAACATGAATGATGCAAATGAGCCTTTAACTAGAATCTGTAAATCACTGCTCTACTGAAATGAAGTCTTTTGAGAACTTACAAAAATGAGGTCCTTGGCCCACAAAAACTGTAGAGCCATTTTCCCCTCTTACTCACAATTTTATATTAAATTAAAACAAACCTTTATACCTACCTTTTTTCTCAATTTCCCTCTGATGTGACACAACCTCTTTACACCATCAAAACACATGGCTTCTAATCGTCCGTTTCCCAACATTTTGATTACCTGAGCATACTCTGAAGGAGGGAAAAAGAGTATATAAGATATGTTGTTCGACTTCAGATAAAAGCAACTTAAAAGCTCACATAAAACTGACATAGATATACTGTTTGAGAATAGAGAAAAATAAATAAAAGGAAGTGATAAACGCCAACCAGTTAACAACAGAGCCAGAACCAAACTCTGTAATGCCACTTACATGACAAGCTTTTGCTGCCATCAGAAATGTTTTAATTATGTACTCGTTTTGAGAAGCAAACTGACTAATGTCTTCATGACCATGCTTCACCTTTGGAGATCAAGGTGGCTTGTCCCAAAATGTACATTACACTTTCCCAAACTTTCACATTTGAATCCTTGCCCAAATTTGGGTCTCCTCTCCTTCAGAACATTTAGAGGCTAATCTCAACACAATATTTGGTACATTTGGCAAATAAAAGTAACTTAAGCATTAATAATGTCTTTGTTAAATTAGACGATCTTAGTGATTATTCTCAAGTTTTTGTAAAGCTAGAAAGATGCTCTCAGGCAAAATGACAACCTTGGTACCCAGGAAGCCACCTGGTTTCACTGCCATCTGAAAAACTGAGATTATGAGCATTAGCTTGCACATGGGCCTGTCTCTTCTGTTATTAAATGACGGAAGACATGGGGGAGAGGAGGCACATCACTTCAGAACCATTAGCTTACTCAAGCTGTACATCAGACTAACCTCCAAAGAGGACAGCCACTAATTGGTAAATACATTAAGATATAACTGAAAGGCTCGAATGCGGGGTTGACACACAGAAGTGAGTTACTCAGACTACAGTGAACCTAGAGCCTCAAAATGCTTGGTCAATTCAAAGGTACCCTCTCTTCCAAAGTGGGGGAAAAATGTGGAAAAGAATAAGTAGTGGCAGTCAAAATCAGGTCGACTGCTAATGGAGGCTAGAATGACTAAGGCAAAGAAATAAAAAAGTCTGCTAGCCAGAAAATGTTTAATTTTTAGTGGCTTATTTGTACAGCATGAACAAATCCACCAAAGTTTTATAAAAAGACAATCAAAAAAAAAAGTTCTTTGCTAAAAAGTGCTGGAAATTGGGATGACTGGACAATTCTGAATATGAACTATTATATATTATAAAAATATATAATATATTCATGTTAAATTACCTGACTGTTCTGTTGTAGTTCTGTAAAAAATATACCTATTCTTAGGAGACTATGATGAAGTAGTAAAGGAAAAGTCGTGATGTCTGCAACTAACTTTCAAATGGTTCAGGAAAAATACACACACACGTGTGCCCAGATGACGGGTTTAAAGGAGTTCACTGTACTCAATACTGCAACTT
>NW_011888862.1:8146454-8276854 GCF_000151845.1 Pteropus vampyrus
TCTTACTCACAATTTTATATTAAATTAAAACAAACCTTTATACCTACCTTTTTTCTCAATTTCCCTCTGATGTGACACAACCTCTTTACACCATCAAAACACATGGCTTCTAATCGTCCGTTTCCCAACATTTTGATTACCTGAGCATACTCTGAAGGAGGGAAAAAGAGTATATAAGATATGTTGTTCGACTTCAGATAAAAGCAACTTAAAAGCTCACATAAAACTGACATAGATATACTGTTTGAGAATAGAGAAAAATAAATAAAAGGAAGTGATAAACGCCAACCAGTTAACAACAGAGCCAGAACCAAACTCTGTAATGCCACTTACATGACAAGCTTTTGCTGCCATCAGAAATGTTTTAATTATGTACTCGTTTTGAGAAGCAAACTGACTAATGTCTTCATGACCATGCTTCACCTTTGGAGATCAAGGTGGCTTGTCCCAAAATGTACATTACACTTTCCCAAACTTTCACATTTGAATCCTTGCCCAAATTTGGGTCTCCTCTCCTTCAGAACATTTAGAGGCTAATCTCAACACAATATTTGGTACATTTGGCAAATAAAAGTAACTTAAGCATTAATAATGTCTTTGTTAAATTAGACGATCTTAGTGATTATTCTCAAGTTTTTGTAAAGCTAGAAAGATGCTCTCAGGCAAAATGACAACCTTGGTACCCAGGAAGCCACCTGGTTTCACTGCCATCTGAAAAACTGAGATTATGAGCATTAGCTTGCACATGGGCCTGTCTCTTCTGTTATTAAATGACGGAAGACATGGGGGAGAGGAGGCACATCACTTCAGAACCATTAGCTTACTCAAGCTGTACATCAGACTAACCTCCAAAGAGGACAGCCACTAATTGGTAAATACATTAAGATATAACTGAAAGGCTCGAATGCGGGGTTGACACACAGAAGTGAGTTACTCAGACTACAGTGAACCTAGAGCCTCAAAATGCTTGGTCAATTCAAAGGTACCCTCTCTTCCAAAGTGGGGGAAAAATGTGGAAAAGAATAAGTAGTGGCAGTCAAAATCAGGTCGACTGCTAATGGAGGCTAGAATGACTAAGGCAAAGAAATAAAAAAGTCTGCTAGCCAGAAAATGTTTAATTTTTAGTGGCTTATTTGTACAGCATGAACAAATCCACCAAAGTTTTATAAAAAGACAATCAAAAAAAAAAGTTCTTTGCTAAAAAGTGCTGGAAATTGGGATGACTGGACAATTCTGAATATGAACTATTATATATTATAAAAATATATAATATATTCATGTTAAATTACCTGACTGTTCTGTTGTAGTTCTGTAAAAAATATACCTATTCTTAGGAGACTATGATGAAGTAGTAAAGGAAAAGTCGTGATGTCTGCAACTAACTTTCAAATGGTTCAGGAAAAATACACACACACGTGTGCCCAGATGACGGGTTTAAAGGAGTTCACTGTACTCAATACTGCAACTTCTCTAAAGGTTTGAAATTACTCAAAATATAAATATGGGAAACCAGTTGTTACATATCTTGGCCTGGCACTTACAAAATCTTAATTGGTCTGAAAAGGTTAGTCGATTGTTCAGTTTCAGTTATTCTATTTTATGAAATTGTATGCTAATGGCACTAGAGAAGTGAGGGAAAGGCTTCAGATTCATCCCTCAAGTATGAGTCTACTGAACATACTACGTAACACCATTTACTATCAAAATAGGTCTACTAAATCATGGAATTGTCAAACCATCACTTCTGAGGCTTAATTCTCTCTGAACTGTACAATTCGTTCTTATGAGTGTTCACGAAAAATAATGAAACCTACGTGTTTACAGAAATGCCACCAATCTTCGACACAGACTGAGTATACCAAGAAATGATTACCCAAAGAAGTATGGGGAATTAGAAATGAAGAGCAAAAAAGGACAGGCGATTTATTACTCAGGATTATAAATATTCTCTCTTTTATGTTTAGAAATTGAAATTCCATATTTAAAAAAGAAAACTATTACTAAAAGAAACCTAACTTATGAGAAAGCTTACCTTGTCCATCTTCTTTGAACACCAGCTCCCTTTTTTCGGATTCATTTTCATTCTTACCTCTACGTCTGTTTTTACCTCCTTTACCTAATGGTTTTAAAGAGAAAGACGTTAATTGTCTGCAAAACAATAAAAAGAAACTGAAGCTTTCAAAACGTTTTTTAAAAAAATCGCTTTATGTAAAATTCACCTAATTTGGTCACATAATAAAATTAAATTTACAATCTCCAATCATATTAACCATTTAAGCATTGACACTCCCCTACCCCTCTTGGAAATTCCTTTTGGAATATTTCTGACATAAAATACAAACCAACCAACCAAAAGTAGAAATTATAAAAAAATATATAGATCTCTTTCTAAGGACATATGTATTCAATGACCAAACTGCCAGGGATCGTAAAGATAATGACCACTTGGTTGACTACAGTGCTCAGTGAATCCCTCCTACGTGGCTCACATGGGCCGAGGTAGGAGATATGTAATGGGTCTTGATAAATTTTATAAAAAGGCCTTGTCTCTCTTGTGTCTGACCCCTCTCCCCCCAACCACCATGAAAGGTCTGAGTACAAGACGGAAATGACTGAAAGAAAAGAAAAAAGGAAAAGTTATAACTACTGGAACAGGACACACTGATTTTGTGGTGGTGGAAGGAGAGCAACAACTGGCAATTCTGACGGTGTGAATTTTATCCCATTAGCTGTAGGACACACTGAGCAAGATACTTGAAGTTAAAAAGCAAAGTGCTAACTGCCTGAACTCGGAAGCAACTAACATGTTCTCTACTAGGTGCCTGGATGAACTGTCGTATGGCTATACAATGAGATATCATTCAGCAATAAAGGAAATAAGCTATCAAGCCCCCTAAAGACATGGAGGAACCTTAAATGTACCCTTAAGTGAAAAGAAGCCATCTGTAAAAGCTCAATTATGATTCCAACCATGTAACATTTTGGAAAAAGCCAACTCTGGAGACAGTAAAAAGATCAGTAGTTGCAAGGAGTCATGGAAGAGATGGGGAGGACAGATAAAGAGGTAGAGCACAGGGGACTTTTAAGGGCAGTGACAATTTTTTGTATGATACTGTAATGGTGGATACATGTCACTAGACATTTGTCAAAACCCATACAATGTACAACATAAAGAATGAACTTTAATATAAACTATGGACTGGAGTTAATAATAATTAATCTATACTGGCTCGTGCACGATGTTAATAAGAGGAAACTGGTGGGGGGCTGTACATGGGAACTTCGTGCTTTCTGCTTATTTATCTATAAATATATAGCTGCTCTGAAAAATAAAGTCTATTAAAAAAAACAATAAAAGGCAAGGTGAAATAGGGACACAACCTGCAAAATCCAGACTGTGGGGGCAATTCTACAAGACAATGTTTTCTTCAACAGAATCATCATGAAGAGGAAAAAAAACATGGATGGATGGGGAACCTACAGATTCAAAAGAGACTTAACAGATGTTATCAATCAATGGCAAAGTGCAGACCATATCTGGATCTCGATTTGGTGTGAAAACTTCAAGTTTAGCTATGAAGTAATATGCCTGGAGCCAGGAGAGAAGTACATGGAGGTTTACTGTACTAGTCTACTTCTGTATATATTTGAAATTCTTCCTATTTAAAAGATAAATACAGCAAGGTGAAGAAGAGCATAAAGCAACCATTGGTGTAAAAAAAAAAAAAAAGAAATTCATATTCATATTTGCTTATATATACATAAAATATTTCTGAAAGAGCATGTAACAAAAAGTTAACACTGACTGCCTGTGAGAGAGAGAACTGGATAGCTATGGGACACATTTAGGAAAGAGATTTTGCTTTTTATACTTTTTGAAATTTGAATCATGAATATACTTACCATTCAAAATTTTTAAATACAAACTACTTCAACCAAAAGCAGAGGTGTGACATGATCCTCTGGGTGGGAAAACTGGTTAAGAAGGTCACTGTCCTTATTACCCACAGAATGAAGCAGGCCAAACTTAGCCATGAAGAGGAAAGGAACTTGGAAGCCACCAAGATGTCTTTCAGTAGGTGAGCGGGTAAACTGTGCTACATCCATACAGTGGAATACTATTCAGAGGAATATTTTTCTATATATATTAAGAGATGGAAACAAGAGAACTGTGACCAGATGTGAAGGGAGGAGTAAAGGATACATGGGGCTTTCACAAAAACTTCTTAGAATGTTTCAGCCTCTTTAAAATGAGGGAATTAGAACAATTCAGGATTTTTGAACTCTTGTATCTATTGGTGTCCTTAAACATCTATCATTCTCCCTCTCCCCTTGTTTTTCGCATTTTAATGACACTGCTGACCATTTCTCAACTCTCCTTTTTCTGACTTTTAGAGGCCACTTGCACTATTCTTGACCTTTCATCAGCCCCACTTCATTCTGTCTATCCCTTTGAAACTTCATTAAGTTGAAATTCCCACGTTCTAAGGAAATTTTTTTTTTCTCACCTATCACTTCTATGCTAGTAATTTTACACCTCAGTCCACTATTTCAACTAAGCCTTGGTCTCATATTTCTAATGGCTCAGTACATTTCAGTGAATGGGCTGTCATCTCGAGCTCAGTTTTATTCAAAACTCAATTTACTTTCCTTTCACAAAGCTGATCCTTAGTCAACATCCTTGTTTCTGTTACTGGTACATAACTACCTTAAAGAATGTGCCTCTCAACCTATAAACATGCCACCAATCTACCTCTCAATACTTCCATTACCTTATGCTGCTATCCAAGTAGACTTCTCGCTGCCCCAGTAACTCACCCCTAACACATCTATGCCTATGAAATTTTGTCTTTATTTCTCAAGAGATAATAATCTTCAAAAAGTTAAGTGACTTATTCGAAGCTACATCACATGAAGTGAGATCTAGGATGTGAGACCCCAGTGACTATGTCCTTAACCACTATGCAATGCCATCCATTTACTTGTCATGATCACCCTGAGGCGATTAATAGTCATTTATCCCATTTACCAGTGCGTCCATTCAAGCTCAGAGAGGTGACTCACTTAACATTAGTCAGTGAGTGGGAGTGACCAGATTCAAACATCATCTTTTTTGTTCCGGGCCCCCACATTAGGATATTTCTCCACGGCATTTCGTTCCCCTCCCAGAACCTCAACCACATTTGGAGCCATTTCTAAAAGGTAGGAGAAAGGTGATAAGTGGTAGTAATACTAAGGGACTCATGGGAAGAGCCTGGAAGAAGCAAAAGGTTCACAGCCGCAACAGAATAAAGAATGTGCACTTGATCACTATGAAGACACTTAACTTGCATAGAGCGGACATACCCTGTCCTGGGGGCAGTCTCACATGTTCTGTATTCTGGTTAGGTGGGCCTCTAAAATTTCCTGACCCACCCAGAGTCCTTAAGAGTTCAGTATTTGAGGTATTCTTAGGGCACACCAAATAAATCCCCAAGTAAAAGTTATCTCCTGCTTCAAGCCATTAATCAGGCCAGATCTTCAAACTAGAAAGAAAGCTCCATTAGGGCAACCTGCTTTGTTTACTGAGTTATATATCCAAGTTGGCAATTCTGAATGAATCAGTCAAGAGTAGTCCATATATTCCTCAAGGAACGGTAATTTAAAAATCAAAGGTAGTAACTTCCTCAAAGTGTACGAATACCTTACCCCAAATACTCTTCTGAGTGGGCCAAAGGAAGCTCTTTTTCCTGAGATAACATGCTGACAGAATCTAGAGGAAATAAGCAAAAGTCTTTCGACACACAGTTTATGGCAATTTATATCCTTTCTTGTATAACCACCACCAAGATTATATTCGCAGGGCTTCTGGCTTTTCCAATGAAGAAAAACATAAATATTAACATAAATTTATTTCTACATTAAACCTCATGTCATAAAATTCAAGTGTACTGAAAAGTACTGTTCCTTTAAGTAAAATTACTACTAAGAGAAGATTGGTTTTACATGTATAGGAACGATAAACACTAAATTCAGAATGGTGGTGAGAGGGGAAAGGGATTGGGGAGGGGGATGCAGAGGGCTTTAACTGAATCTGTGTTGTAATTCTCAAGTTCAGAGTAATGGATTCCCAGATGTCCATTGTATTATCTATAATTTTTGCACGCCTCAAATGTTATTTATAAAAGAATGATTCCTCGCTTGTCAATTTACCAAAATTAACCATACCCTGATCGCCCCCTTATTTTATTGCTATGCAATGGAATGAACTTTAAAGGAGACTAGTGAATTAGATGTGACTTAATGTCGAAGTCCTGTCCACTTGGAACCAAAGGGAAACCTATTATTCACCTAAGGGTGGAGTCAACAGAAGGGAGATGAATTAACGCAACAAATATTTATTGAGCATCTACTAAGTGTCGAGTGCTAGCAATCCATTTGTGATTAAGACAGATCCTAGTACTGCCCTTTAGAGCTTACAGGCTAGTGAGGGAATTGGAAATCTCATCACTAGAAATAAATAAAAGTGAGAATAAGATACCTATTGAAGCAATCGGTTACCATCTGAGCGAATAAAAGATGATATAGAGTACAAGAAAGCTATGACTCTTAAAACCCTATTTTACTACCCTGTCTCCTTTCCAGAATTAGCATTAATATCCTTGCTACGAAAAGGACCTATGAGTTAGATTTCTAAGGGCAATAAAGTGGAGTGCCCTGAGAGAGCTGCACCAAATCTTGCACAGAACCGCAACCAAAAATCCCCAGAGATAAAATGAGTAGTGACAATAACAGAGGAAATGAGGTAGAATCCCTGGAGCCAGCTGGGAAGTAGAAAAGAGAACAGAAGTAGGCCGGGGTCAGGCAGGGGGTCTCAGGATGAATAACCAAAGGAAACTTCTTGTGGGTTGTGAAATATTCTCCTCTCCTGTCAGAAAGTGTTTTTCCCCACTTCCTACAGACACGATCTCCTTTGAAATTATAAGAATATTTAAAAAGCAGAAACATCCTTAAGTCTAAAAAAAGGAGAATTTCTTTAGGACTGGTCTGCTTTTACCTACATTAGGCCTTCCATTTAAAAAATACCGAATAAACTTATGCTCGAGTCTGATAATTTGTGAAAGTTTAGCTTCTGAACGAAGGTGACTTAAAAGATCTTTACTCCCACCCCGATATGTATTATACGTGATGCGAAGGAAAAGTAGAAAACTTGGCTAAATATGGAACGAGTGTTCGGGGAAAAAAGTTAAACCCCGTAAAGGGATGGCGAAGAGTATATCTCTCGAGATGAACCTTAAAAATGCATCAAGGTTTCGTACACTGTTTATAAGGGAGAAGGGGCAGTCTCAACAATATCCTACTGTCCATAAAGGAACCCATGCAGGGGTACCTGATGGTTACTAAAGCGAGCATCAGCCTCTGAAAGTTAAGAACGGCTTCCAGGTTTAACTCCCCTTGCCCGGGAAGACCAAAGGCGCCCATTAGCGAAACCCAGGCCGCCCCGGGGGAGGTTTTCCCACAGGTCCCTATCGTCTGGCGCGAATCGGGAGCAAAAGCCCATTCTCCCGCAGGAGGCCCTACAAAAATGGCGTCGGCTCCACCCCAATGTGACCAAACTGGAAGACAGGAGTTAAGTTCCCAGCTCCTCTCCCGAGCCCAGAATCGCGTCCGGATGGCCCAGCAGCCGGCTTGCAGAGCGGAGAGGAAGGTCACTGAGGCCTGAACTATCCCGAGGCCTCAGGCAGGGCCGGGGAGACCCGGCCGAGCGGAGTCGTGGTCCCGGGGTCCAGGCGGCATTACCTTTATTCTTGGGCATGGCGGTGACGGAGGCTTCGCGGCGTCTCTGACTTCTATTCCGGGAGCGGCGGCAGCGGCGGCACGGCGGCGGTGACTCCTTCTAGGGGCGCGTGGGGCGACGCGTGGGACCGCGCGGAACCAAACAGGCGCGAGAGGCCGGGTCGCGTGCGCTGGAAAGTCTGTGAGACGGAGATCTTCCGAGATCCGCCTGCGCCCACGTTCGGCCGCAGCAAATGGCGTCGCGGCTGCTTGCGTCTCATGTCCCCGCCTCCCAACACCGCCTGAGCCCGCCCCCGGCCCTATTGCGCAGGCGTGGCTTACTGACCCCTAGTGTTAGAACAGAGTGACACGCGCTCCCTCTGCTTTCACTGAAGTTGGCCGAACACACGGGGGCGGGGTCGTGAGCCGAGAGGAGGGGCAGTCAGGGAGAGAATGGGCGGGGCCCAGGAGTCACAGTAAAGGGCAGATTCAGGTTGCCGGCGCTGCCGGCAGACGCCAGACCTCTGCTGCTTTGTGACAAAGGAGGCACTCTGGGTTTGAGCAGCTGACTCAACAACTCTAATTCACATTTCAATTTTAACTTGGCCTTTTCGCCCAACCAACTAGGTTGAGAGTCTGCGGGGAAGGGCAAGGCTTTCCTGACATCCCCATTACCAAAGCATAATACTTGCATGGCACGTGTTATTACTTTATTAATATGTCTTCCCTACCTCACTGCGAACCTTATTAGGCAGAGACCACATCTATTAGTTACTATTAGTAGCACTTAGGAGAATGTCTGACACATAGTAGGTGCTCAGTACACGCAGAAATAAAGGGAGGAAGGGAGGGTTGAAGACCTAAACTCAGTGTTATAGGCTGAATTGTGTCCTCCCCAAATTCATATGTTGAATTCCTAACCTCTAATATCTTAGAATGTGACTGTATTTGGAGATAGGGTCTTTAAGGAGGTAATTAAGTTGAAATGAGGTCCTTAGGGTGAGCCCTAAGCCAATGCAATTAGTGTTCTTTTATAAAGAAGACGTTAGGTCTCGGGCACAGAGGGGGAACTCCACGTGAACCAGAAGGTGGCTATCTACAAGCCAAGGAGAGAGACCTCTGGATAAACCAACACTGCCAACTTGATCTCAGACTTCTAGCCTCCAGAGAAAATAAACTTTTGTTGTTTAAGCCACCCAGTCTGTAGTAGTATTATGGTAATCTCAGCAAACTAATACAGCTGACTATGTAGGACAAATAGCTTCACTTTTAAGTAAGCTTATTTTAAATAAATCCCATTTCTGCAAACATTACGGTTTCAACATTATCACTCTAGGGAAATGGACTACACCTAAGTGACAGAAAAATAAAGTACAATCGTTGAATAAATCGGTTCTCTACCAAGGACATTTGACAGTGTCTGGAGGTATTTCTGATCGTCACGGCTGGGGAAGGAGGGCAATGCTGATGGCATCTAGTAGGCAGAGGCCAGGGGTACTGTTAAACACCCTACAGTGCACAGTACTGGCCCCTCACCCCCAAACAAAGCATTATCCAGTCCAAAACATTAATAGAGTTGAGGATGAGAAACCAATGACAGATGCACTTTTTAGAGGGAAACTGAAATATTATGGGACTTAAAAGTTCTGGTTTTCTCTTTCCATTTGTAATATTTTGCAGTTTACACAATTGAGAAGGAAAGGATTCCTATGAAATTTATTTAAACTTTGTTTCAAGGACAATGATCATGAATTTGGGCTTTGGAGTTAGAGAGACCTGGGTTCAAATTCAGCTCTGCAGCAACTTATTACTCTATGATGTTAGACAAGTTACTTAACCTGTTTATAAGTCTCAGTTTTCTCATCTGTAAATCGGATGTAGGAATAGTTCTTAACCATATTGGTTAGTTGAGGAAATTAATTGATATAATGGATTCAGTGTTTAGCAATTGTGCCTAACACATGGTAAGTAATCAGTCTGACTCCCAGTGTCTGGAAGTTCAAATATGTAAAAATCAAAAGTCTCTGTCAATTACCCAATGTAAAATCCCAAAGGAAAAAAAAAATTGGGCTTCATTTGTCTATTATAGGATGGTTTCCATATCTGACTGATGATCAGAATCACTTGGAAGGAGGTGAGTCATAGAGACATCTGGAGAAAATACATAGTTGGTAGAGGGAACAGCAAGGACAAAGCCCCTGAGTGGGAGCATGCTTGGCATAGTCAAGAAATAGCAAGAAAACCACTGTGGTTAGAATGCAGTGAGCCAGGGGACTTTGAGGAGATGAGATCGGAGAGAAAAAGAGACCAGATCACTTGTTATAATCAGTAGATTCTGAACACATCATTTTGGCTTCTGTGTTAAGAAGGGCAAGAGAAGAAACAAGACACCATGCAGGAGGCCACTGTAATAGTCCAAGCAAAAGACAATGGTGGCTTGGTACAAAGTTTCTTTGTGGGATGAAGAGAGTGATCTAAAATTAGATTATGATAATGGTTGCACAGCTCTGTAAATACACTCAAAAACATTGAATTAATGTTTTTGCTTTAAATGATTAAACTATATGGTATGTAAATTATATCTCAATAAAGCCGTTAAAAAAAGAAAATGAGAACGTGGATCTGACCAAGGAAACGTAAAAGAATTGACGAACAGTACTAAGATTAGAAAACACACATAAAATCGCAGTGGTATCAATGTACATGGTTTCTTCCAATATATCAGTTATTGCTCAGTGGGTGCAGTATAAAGGTAGGGATGAAAGGAAGTTTAAGGTGCTTCTGACATAGAAATTCAGGTGATCAACTATAGGTCCATGAGGCTTAGTCTGGCAGCAAAGGAAATAAAGAATGAAGATGGGGGTGGGGATGGAGTGAACCATAGGGATAAAATTCAAATTCCTTAGTATGATTCACGTCTGATGGTCTGGCCCCTGCCTATTTCTCGAGCCTCATGTCTTGCTTCTTAAGTTCCATTCATACAGAACTTTTTATTTTCTTGAGTGCCTCTAACACTGACTCTCTGAATGTTCTCTTCTACCCTTCCTTCCTCTTTTAGGTCTCAGCATAATCATTGTTTTCTTAGAAGGCCTACTCTGATCCCTAGGCAACTCTGCTACACATTCCTGTAGCATCTTGCACTTCCTTTACCTAGCTTTGCTAGTGTGTGTCCAGTCTATCAATTTAGGGTCCATTAACAAGATTTAATATCTGGATCTACAAAGCTACAGAAGACTGACCATGGCAGATGCAGCTACTCCGTGTTGGCCTGTGAATACGTTATCTTGCATGGCAAAGGGAATTAAGATTGCAGGTGCAACCTCGAGATGGGGATATTATTCTGGATTATCTGATTGGGCCAAATATAATCACGTGAGTCCGTAGAAGTGGAAGAGGCAGAAGAGAGGGGTCAGTGAGGTGCATGCGAAGAGGACTCCACTCACCGTTGCTGGTTTGTAAAGATGGAAGAGGGGGGCCATGAGGCAAGGAATGCAAATGGCCTTTAAAAACTGGAAGAGCAAGGAAATAATTCTCCTTTAGAGCCCCCAGAAAGGAATGTAGCCTGGCCGACACCTTGGTTTTAGCCCAGTGAGACCCATATTGGACTTTTGATCTCCAGAACTGTAAGATAGTAAGTTTGTGTTGTTTTAAACCATGAAGTTTGTGGTAACTTGTTATAGCGGTGGTAGAAAACAAATAGAGGAATATTCTTATGTTGCCTCCATATTGAAGCAATGGATTGAAGCAATCCATCTTAAACTGAATACCCAAATTAACCCAAGTGGGTAGTCCCGAAACCATCTGTTTGGGTTGAATTGTGTCTCCTTTAAATTCCTATGTTGAAGCCCTAACCCCCAGTACCTTGGAGTTAGTCTTTAAAAAGGTAATAGAGTTAAAATGAGGCTGTTACAGTGGGGTCCTAATGCAATTTGACTGGTATCCTTAAAAGAAAAGGAAGATACCAGGGGTGAGATGACCACATGAAGAGGCAGCAAAAGGGTGGCCATCCACGAGCCAAGAACAGAGGCCTCAGAAGAAATCAGACCTGCCAGCACCTTGATCTTGGACTTCTAGGCTCCAGAACTAAGAGATAATCAATTTCTGCTAAGGTACTTAGTCTGTGGTGTTTTGTTGTGGCAGTTCTAACAAAATAAGATGCCATAATATAAAACTACTAAAAATACCAACTGGGAAATAAAGGGCTAACTGCAGGCCTATAACCCTCTCTACCAGAAATCAATGACCTCAAATTTCCTTTTAAATGTGCTAATGATATTTACTAGCAGAAAGGAAATAAAAAGTCCTTATCCCTAAAATGCTTTTAGCAAGATACGCTTGGTCTACAGAGATGGCTTATTGTAAAACCTGGAATTTATGGATTTATGAGGCATAGTTGGCTGGAGAATGGGAGCTTATCATTTAAATTGTGTAATTAATGAGGCATAAAAAGAGGATGTTGCAAAACCAAATGACTCCCTTTGTTTAAACAATATCTCCGCATACATTGCTCAGAAACAAACTTGTCCTTTAATTCTGAATCCAAAATGTATTATAATGAGGGAGAAAAAAGGTTATTTTGGAGTTAAATTGATAATCTTGGACTTCTCCAAGGAAAGATTCTCATCTGTGCCTGATGATTACCCTGTATCCTCTGAACAATCAAGTTTGGTTTGGGTAAAATCTATGACTGATGTGGGTCTGATCTGACAAACTCTTTAGGCTAACCAAAACTTTGCACAGAAAAATTAGTGTGCACTTAACTCAGAAACATTCCTGTTTGAAGTTCTATCAATCCAACTTGATAGATTTATACTTTGGATAGAATAATTTGATAATATGAAGGACTGATCATCATGTAATTGAAATAATCCGATAAAGGAACATACATGCATTTATTTGAAACTTTATTATATAAATTTTCATTTCTTTTAAAGATTACAAAACCTGTTCTGTGACAGGAATACAAGCAATATTGTTCCAAGATTATTCATGGATACATCTGAAAGAGCTTAGATTACACATTAATAGTATGATTTGAAAACTTCCCAGATTAGACTCTTAAGTAAAACAATTTAAAGTATTCAGTGATATTTAATCCTTTACAAGCATTTCATAATTATGGCAGCAGTGCCAAGCATCTGATGCGATTTAACCACCAATAAAAGGTACAATACATATGAACTCATGATATGGTACCTTGGGCTTCTGGCATGCCTTACTAGAGAGAACTAGTAGAAATTAAGATCATATATAATAGTAGAAAAATACTTGTGATTTTTTTTTAAAAACTGTTTAAGTAGATGCCCACCCCATTCCCACCCATGGCCAAAAATGCAAAATAATTACATCCCTTAGGTGTATACCTTCCCTTTTGTTTAGGGTAAGAGTTAAGATAAACCTAATACATGTACATAATTTTAAGACTTAAAAACTCATCACCCATAATTATTAAGGATGCGAAGGAATGGCAATACCTTGAAGCTTTTTTAAAATTAAAAAAACAAACAAAAAAACACTTTAGATGGTAAACTACACTTAGAGAAACACAAACCAAAACCTTTATCCGTATGCCCTTGCTTTGTATTTAAAAGTTCTAATTTAAATACTTGTTTGAAAAACTCAGTATACAGTTCATTCAGTACTATAGTGATAATAGGAGTAAAGATTTTTCACTTCCATTAGATATTGAACTAATCTACTTAGAGGAATATTATAGCGACTCTCTTCTCACATACATTTACATATATTGTACTCAAATGGTATGTGCTCTAAAGAGGTTTTCTTGAGGTTTGCACCTCAGAATCTAGTCTCTAATTTTCCTTTCCACTAATCTCTATTCAATCATATACTTTGTTAGTTGCTCTGGGAGAAGTCATGGACATTTAAACAGCTTATCATGCACTTCAAGGTTACATGGCAAATTAATGAGGAAAGTGCCTTAAGAGGTAGGAAGTAGGCTCTTATCCCAACCCTTGGTATGCCCTGTCATGAACAGTTACAAGACTGGAATCAAAGTGGTAAATGTGAGACTGATAGTAATACAAAGCTTAATTAAGAAAATTAAGTCAACTTAGTTACTAGAATTCTTTGAGAACACTCAGTCACATTGGAACCAGTTACAAGTCACTCGATCACACAGAATACAGCAGTGTCAAAAATACATAAAGCACACTGTAGATACAAATTCTTCTTGGCCATCCATATTTAGGTATTATCATTCTGTAGATTCTTCACTAGAAAAAGTGGTTAAGCATGGCTTTGTAGAATACCACAGTCCCAAGAAAGCGAATTTCATTCCTTCATTAATTGGTCTCCACCAATGGTCACTTGGGGAGACCAGCAAAATGTAAGCAATCTGGAGGTGAAAAGAGGACTATTTTCATTTATTGAAATAAAAATGCTGAGTTAACTTATCTGTGAATTAAATAAGGCTCAAAGTATACATCCAGTTTGCTAGCCACAAGGAGTTGGACATTTCAGAGGACAGAACTCTAGGACTGGGGCGGAATCTCTTGGTTTAAGCACCCAGTCAGCCATGAAACCCATCATATTTGTTAATCTCAGAAAGCAGATCTTTTCTGACCCTTTACATTCCTGATATCTGTTCTGATGCCTTCATAAGTCTCAAATGCTCGGTATCACCATAAGAGACAATTTTCTCTATAAAATACAGTAAAGCAAGCTGAAAAATTTTAGGACATTTGTAAAAGGCAGGAAGTAGAGAATATCAAAGTCATGTTGAGATGTGTATTGCTGGCTTCCGTGGTAATTAAGCATATCTGTACCAAGACCCCCAAGTCTTGAATGCTTTTCTTCTCACCCCAGGCTGGACCCACCCCAACCCCTTTCCTACCCAAACCATTCTGCCTACTCATGAAGCCGTTGCACCCCGCTCTCCTTTCAAATCTCTTCTGGGTTGAGGGTGCAGGGCACAGCTAACAGGCCAGCCCCACCTCCCATGATATGGCCCCTGGCCCCAACAGCAACCACTTCTTCAAAACAGATGGGAAATGGTTGACCCAAACCTGCTCTTTGCAGCCCACCACACGTGAAATGTGGAATCTCTGCCATATACACACCACACCCTCTCCAGACACTCGCTAAGTGACTTTTCCCATATATCGGCCTCACAGCATCTCAGCTCTGTGCCTTGTCAAAATTAGTACGTTTTTTGGACTTTTAGGGTTGCCTGTGAATAAATGAATCCATATAAAATCTGTTAAAGTCCAGGGTCTATTGTACTTAGAAAGAAGACATCTCTACAAATTAGAAGGAACAAAAACAATTTATATAAAAAATTAAAAGGACAATGAACTTACCTTAGGTTCAACATCATCACTTGAAAGGGAAGATATAAAATACATGGTAGTGTAATCTGTATTTTCCAGTATGTGCTTAGCAATGTTAAATGCAATCTACCATTCTGGGTATTAGTTTGGGTTATAAACTAAGAGGTTTGTGAAAGTGGCCTGATAGTTTAGTTCCTTCTTTCACATTGAAATATCTTTAAGATTGAACTGAAACCTCCTGGAAGAAGCCCCGGTAACCAGCAGTACTACCTGGTGAAGGGCCTCACTACAACCGTAGAGGTCTGGGGGAATTGGACCTGGAGAAATGAATGGAAAGATTCACTCAGCACAAGCACTACCTTTAGAGCACACTGTTGGCTGAGTCTGTCTGCTGGAAGTCAAAGGCAATAGGAACACCACAACCACAGATAAAATAAATTATGCTCAGGAACTGCTTTATAGGCAGAAAGCCTTCAGTTTTGTGAACATATAACTTGCTTTTCTCCAATAAAACTGGTAGGTGGACTAGGCAAAGAAGGCAGTATTTTTGAAAAGTGATAAACTTGGCATTCATATACCAGTAGAGGGCTGCCTCAGGAAACATGTAGTTTTTGAACAACTCAGCTCCTGGTTGGGTGATATGATATGAAGGGAAGGCAGCATGGTGTTATGAGGGAAAAAAACTGAATGGGAAGTTAAGGATTCATACATTTACTTCTGGTTCTAAAAGACTATGATGGACAATACACCTAAGTAATTATGGGACAGCATCAGTGTCAAAAATTTGAAAATATATGGTCAGAGTTCCATTAACATTTTAAAAGCAACAAGAATTTGGGATGACCGTGATTTGAAACACTGAATAGAGAAAGAAAAAAGAAAAGCTTTCTTTCCAGGCAATGGAAAGCAGCTTTTAATAGTTACCATCCATATACTCAAGACTTAAAAAACTTTCTCCATCTAGATCTTCTGAAATCTCTCCTCATACATTTTTTTTTATTGAAGATAAACTTACATTTGATTTCTATGCAATAATCATTTTGTGTCACTTGGGCAAAAGGAATGTTATAGATTTTTCTCTTCCTCTTTAATTGCATAGAGGAGAAATTAAAGAATAACAAGTGGCTTCCGAGACAGTTAGATAGACCATGATTTCTTGGCTTCGTACTCTCAGGAGATTTAAAGCTTCTGGCAGGAAAAAAGACTTCTGATGTAAATGGCTTAGTACACAACTAAGAAAGATCTGTTTGGGCACATTCTTGATGAGGTAAGTTGAATCACTTTTTCCTTGCTCATATGTTTTTCATATCATATACTGATGCATGCTAGGTAATTTGGCCAAGACACAAATAATGAATACAGAAGTTTCTTTAATCAAATAAAACTATGGAAACTACCAAACTAGATGTAGATGATGAATACTGTAATCTCAGTAGACCCAGTGACCATTATGAAAACTGACCATTTCTAAAGTTAAAGGAAGCACTGCATGGTTATAAATCATCAGGAAAAATTCAGAAAACACTCAATGCTGAACATTCACTTAGCCTACCTTAGCTATGATTTCAGGTTAGAACAGATATTGTTTGATCACGAAAGTTTTCTTCCCTAGAATAAGAAAGTTTAAATCCAATTTCATATAGAGGGAGGCCTGTGGCTTTTATTACATTCAAATTAGTGTTTAATATAGAGCATCGTAATGGGATAGAACTCGTTATTATTTACCTTTTTTCTGAAAAAGCCTACTTTTCTCACAGGTATACGGGAACAGGTATCCTGTTGTTCGTATGCTAAATTCTGCAATTTGATCTATGTAAACATGAAAAATATCCAATGGGACTTGAATGACCTGCTGCTAAATTCTGCTTTGCCAATTTTTTCACCATGACTCCCAAAAGGCCTTCGATGTATACTGGCAAAATTCCAAGTTATATGCCAATACTAAGTATGGACATCGTTTAAGATTAAAAGTGCAAGAACTACTTCCTTAATGAAAGAAAAAGGAACCTTAAGGAGTTGCAAAGTATATGGACTAACTTCACAGGTGTAGTCTTGATGCCATGTTGCACACATATAACTTTCTCTGCCATAACAGCTCTCTAGGTATGTCTGACACAGCACCTGACTTTAAGAAACAAACGAGCGAACCAGTGAAACAGACATGGGGAAAGATATGTACATTTTGGAAGGATTACATTCAACAGCTGTTCCACAATCTGGCTGTTTTTAGGGCTGTCCAACAATACTGTTAATCCAGGTGAACTATTTAACCAGATTTAATAGTCGATTGATTAATAATAATAGATTCCAAGTTAAACAAGGCATGTATACATTAAAGAAAGCAGTACAGAAATGTACTGTATATGAACTGTTTACAAAAACATACAAAATGTTGGATGGCACAAGGGATACAGTGCTAATATAAACGGATTAAGCTAAGTGCTTAACATAAACTGTCCATCCCTATAACTAACAAAGAATATTTAAGGGACATGAAATATTTCCTATAAAAATAATGCTATATGGTGTAGAGTACTTTATTCAGTGTATTTTTAGGTGGTATTCATATGTTCATTATTCTTCTTATTGATTCAGTGAATATATCTTCGTCATGTTTCCATTTTCATTTCATCGAAGCTCCAGGAAAATCTAACTTGCTAACAATCATTTAAAGCGAGAAGAGACGAAAGCGGGAGCAGCAGCAGGAGCAGCAGCATTATGGGTACCAGCTGGGACAGTGTGTGCTTGCAGGTGTCTCTCAGATATGTGCTACCTGTCGCCAGAACTTGTGCTATCAGCTTACACCACGGTACCAAATATCCACTGAGGTCGCTTCACAGGGCTGTGGAGGTGATTTTTTTAATACCTCTCCGCTGAGCAAGAGTAGAACGGCCTACTGGTTCCAAGACTGGTGACTGATTACGATTTAAAGCAGAATATGTAGCTGCCATGGCACCCTGAAAACATGAAAGAAAAGTCAAAACAAAAATGACAAAGGGAAGTTGTACACAGAATATGAAATGAAGATGTATTTTCCCAGATAATTTCTTCATTAGCAAATTTATGTAGATCTTATTAGGTTCAGAATCAAAATAACCACACTGGTCAAATCCTCTGATTTAACTGAAAAAGAAGAGGCCAATGTGGGAGGTTGAAATTATGGATGAGAAAGGACAGAGATGAGCTTATAACAAGCAGTCTCCACTTTTCTCAGGGCTATTTGACTTGTTTTTCTTTGTGATTTTTTAATATGAGAAGCGGCAAGGCATGCTCTTTTGGAACTTGAGTTTTGCCTCTGATGACAACCTCAAAGTTTGCTTTGGGTTGTGCATAAGAAAAAACAATATGAAGAAAAGTTAAGAAATCCATAAGCTTCTCTGATTGATGATTCACAAATTAAGAAATCATTCTTAAACTAGATTTATTACAATATTTGGCATGGCTTGCCTTTTTCTTTTCTAAATCACCCACTGTAAGAGAATCCCACAGGAGAACTGAGTGCAGGCTGAGAGAGACAGCAAGAGGGAAAGGTACTGCGGCATGGAGAGGGCGTCTCCTGGTCTCTCCTGAAGGACATATGGAAAATAGGGCCTGAATGGGGCTGCTCACCTTGACCAGATGTGGTGCGTCCTGTCTGTTCAGTTGGTATTGCGGCAGTTGGTCCCAGTGGACTATCCACGGGTGTCTGAGCACAAGGGCAGCTGTCAGTCTCTGATGCGGGTCTACATGAAGCATCTTTGACACCAGGTCCTGTAATGAGAATAATAACAATAAAACAAACTTAAGTATTTTTGTTTTCTATCTATAGCACTTTATACTGTTGAATACAGTTCCTTACCATGATACTATTTTTTCCTGGTAGTAGGTAGACCTTGGAGCTCAAAGCAATTTGGTCAACATGACAATTTGTTTTATTTTTTAAAAAGCAGAAACCTAAGTCTCTGTTTTCTCTTCCCCGAGTGACAGTGATTTTGGTGCATTACAAAGGGTAAATTTACCACGTTTTATGTATCTTTAAATACTTCGGCTTTTTTCCCCCTTAGATATTCTGAGGTTTCCACAATTTTGTAGGTTTATTTTTAAGTAATTTTCAGCTACTTAAGATTTTTTTGTGCTGCTGGTAATACTGAAAAGCAGAACTGTCCAATAACATGAATTTAACTGGAGGGCTCTAAATGCTACCCAAGATTATAGCATTTAAATTTTTTTTTCCTACTTCAAAAGCAATGCACAGGCATTATAGAAAAATCAGAAACATAGAGAAGCAAAATAATTTGAATACCCAGAATCCTATTCTTCCAGAGACAAATGCTTTCTATCTATCCAAATGATTTCCATGTAATTGCTATATAGTTTTATACTCTCCCAAATAACACACTTGTGATTTATAAAAGCCATGTACCACTTGTTTAATTTTTCATTCAAAACATATCTACCGAGTATCCGTTAAAGGCCAGGCATTCTGCTAGGCTTTGGGTATTTAGCAGTGAACAATATAGAAATGAACTGTGACCTCCTGAAGCTTTCAGCCCAGTAAGGGAGAGACAAAGAATCAACTACAAAGCAAATATTAAGTAAGGTCTTTGATGGGATGAATAAATAGGAGGAGCAGCTAGAGGAACACAAAGAGAGACCTGACCTGAACAGGGCAGGGTGGCCCTGAAGTGACTTCTTTAGAGGAATGTGACGCCCAAAGGATAAGCAGGAGCTGGATTAGAGAAGGGAGGGATTGACAGAGCATTTCAGGGAGGTAGAACTGAGTACCTTTGGAGGAAAGTCCTCAGGTAGGAAAGAACATGTCACAATTAAGGAATGAAAAAGAATGCAATGTGGCTGCAGCATAAATTGTGAAGGAGAACATGGCAGCAAATAAAGTGAGAGAGGTAAGAAGCAGCCAGACCACAAAGGCCCTTATAAGCCATATTAGCAAATTTGGACTTTTTCTGGTGGCAAATCATTTAAAGCAAAGGAGAGATGCGGTCAGGTTTGTACTTTAGAGAGATTACATTCACTAAGTGTGGAGGAAAATGGATTGGGGAGGGCAAGCCTGGAGATTCGAATTTGAGACTGGCAAGAGAATGATAGCTTTGGGGGGTGGGTATAAAAGATGGAGAAATATGGATGGAATTGAGATACTTAAGAGAAAGAACCGACAGAACCTGGTGGTTGACTGGATATTGGGAACTGGGGAGACATTATTCCAAAGACTCCTCTGCCATTAGATATTTATAGTTTCTGACTTTTAGTTATCATTAACAGCTAAGAAAGAAATAATTGAACAGAATCAGAAATAAAAAGTAAAACAATTAGGGACCTCCCCTTCCAAATTCTGAATGTGGGCAACCCAACCTTGCTTCAAATGAATAAAAGGTTGCAAAAGTGCCTAGGGGTACAACAAAAGTCTATTATAATTTTAATCAGATCTGTGTAGTAACCAGTGCACTTTTGGCCACTTAGAACCACTTCTCCTACTGCTATTCTTCAATGGTTCCTCCTCCTAAGCTTTCTCTTTAAATGGTGCTGCTCCCTGAATTCCTTCTATGGCTCTCTTATCAGTCTGCTCAGATAAGCTCATTCATGCTCAGGGCTTTAGCTGCTATGGATGATGACTTCTCTCCTAAGATCTACATCCATATAGCCAGTTGCCTAATGGACCTACATCTCTTAATTATGCGTCACAGAAGCATTTCAAATTCATAATGTCCACATCTGCAATCATCACTCCTTTCCAAACTACTTCTTTTGTATTCCATGTCTTGATGAAGAAAACCACTACTCAGTCATTTGCCCGAGGTAGAAGTGTGGACCTTACTCACGCTTGATATCTGCCTCCCAAATTTCTCTTCCATTTGGCTCAAATCCCACTACAACTACTCTAGTTTAAATCCACATCATTCATGACCCGAAATACTGCAAAATCTTACACTAATGTCCTTAATATTAGATCAGTGAAAACCGAATGAAATAATGTATGTAAAAGTGTTACCACAGTCCTTGACACGTAAGTGTTCAGTAAATGATAGCTATGGTCCTGTTCTTCTCAAAGACACATATGACACATTTGGTCCATAAGAATGATGACAGTCACAAGTACAACTTGCTCTTGAGGGGACACACCAGATTGATGGAGTCCTCTATCCCAATTCTGTGGGTATTCACTATATTAAGTCATGCTTGTAATCATAAGTCTTAACTGGACAAATAAGCAAAAGTTATTCGTAATAGCGTGGCATTTATAAGATAGGATGTGAGTTGGATGCAATTTTTTCTGCTTTATTTGTACTTCTCTTTCACTCAAAAAAGGATACTAAAATGCAAGTAAATGAGAACTAAATTATAGAAATTAAGGAGATAACCTTGATTTGCTTTAACTTATTAAAAAAGCAGGCAATGTGTAAGCTCTGATACTTTTTATGGTAACATTATTTGATAGGCTTCACAACAGATCACAACAAAGGTTGTGGCAGACTCCATGGATAAGAATTACTGCTTCACAGAGTGAATTTGAAAAAGGAAAATCTGATCACTATAATGCTTAATATTTTTCAATGGTTCCTCAATACCTAGAGTGAACCCCAAATCCTGAGCCTGATCTACAAAGCCTTTCATAATCTAAGTTCATCGGCTCCCTTCTCACATGTACCCTGTACTAGTCATATCAAACGACTCGCTGCCCCCGGAAGCATTCTCCCCTTCCTGTGCCATCATGACCACGAACGGCAGGTGCTGCTCCCTCAGCCTGGGATGGACATCCTTCTGTTCCCCAAAGCTGCCTAGCAAATCCCTCCATTGCTTCTAGAAAGCTTTCCCTGAACTTTCTGACCGAACATCACCCGTGAACTTCTTTAGCACAGAAAATGTACCACTGTAACAGCTCATGTGACACTGTACTGTATATTTTTGGTCATTTCCCAACTAGGCTGTGAGCTCTCTGAGATCGAGAATTCTATCTGAGTCACACCTTTTATCCCTGGAGTCTTCACTCATTAAACACATTATAGGTGCTCAACACATGAATTAAAAAAAAAAAAAAAAAAACCACAAAAAACAAGTATCCAGGAAAATGAATTATCTGATTTAAGAAAGTATATTAAGAAAGGGGAAAGGCTAACATTTCATTTTAAACGAAGTTACAAAGCCAAATATTATCTATACAAACTGGTTAGCCGAGGCTTCGTTTCTCTGCCAAAAGTATCTATAGAAATTTTTTGCCGCTCAATTTATTTATGCAATCACATCAACTCAAGCTTCCACCTCTAAGAAAAATCAGCAGGCACGTTTACCAGTATGTATCTTCTTCATCTCCTCTATGTTTTTCTTGTTTTGAAGTGGAAAACTTTGCTCTTCTTTTAAAAAGAGAATTTTCTATGAATAGAGTTAAATTAGAGTGGAGTTGGAAAGCAAGTCAGTGAAGACTCCAAGGGATGGCAGATCTTCCAGTTAGAAAGGCTTTTCAAATGGATTTCAAGCTGACGCTATAAAACTATACTGTTTATTGTGAAAAAGATAACACCTTTTTATAATATGGACCAAAAATAGGACATGGTATAGTTATTCTAGGGAACAAGGGCTTTGGAATCAGCTTGAAGCACCCACACGTACCTGGTGTGTAACCATGGACAAGTTCACACTAAAATTCTGGGCTTTGGTTTCCTTCTGTGAAATGGGGATGCTATTGCTTATTTAACAGGGTTGTTAAGAGGATTGAATGGGATAATTTAGATAAAGTGCTTCCTGAGGCACAGTGCAGACACACAAATCATGAAGACTACCATCATTATTATTCATCATGTTCCTCAGTAAGAAGTAACTTTGGATGTATAGATTATAATAAAGTCAAACCACTGCCTTCTGCCAAAGAAAACAAAATAATTGGTTCATTTTTGAGTTCAAGTTACTTGGTAACATCACTTCAAAATACTACTTCATAAACAAAAGTTTCTAATTGATGTTTTTATTCTCACCAAGGATTACGAAAAATTATTTTCTCAAAAACTTACAATAAGAAGCCATATTTACCTTTGCTGTGTCTGAAACAGAATTCCAGTAACCACCACTGAGTGAGAATTTGCCGCTGCCTATGCGTGCCAATATTTCCTCTGGTGTATCATCAGGGCCATTTGCAAATGGAGTGTAACTAATTTATAATACAATTAAAATGTTAATGAGTAAAATTTCTTTTTTGGTTGCTAATCTTTATATTTATTTTCAGTGCCCAAAAGTACTGAGTAATTTAATTACTGTAATATTTTATTGAAATCTACTAAAGTGAAAAATATCAACAACATGAAGCTCCAAAGTACCAGGTCAAGGTATAAGTTATGAAATATTAATTAGACTTAATATACAAAAATATAAACATATAAAGATATGAAACACTATAGAATAAAACATTTAAAATAGTGTATGTTTATGACATAACAAGGGTACAAAAAGGTATAAAAAATCAATTTAAGACCTTATGACATTAATAATACATTATAGAAAATTAGTAATGATATAGCTTAAATGTATTGTATATATACAGAATTGTATTATTAGAAAACATGAAAAGATATGAGATAAAAAACCTAGATAATATAAACAAAATACTGATGAATAAATGCTTACAACATATGGTACATACTTACCCAGTAAGCATTGTATAGAGAAGGACACCAAGACTCCATATATCACACGCAGCATCATAGCCTTGTCGTTTTAAAACCTAGGAAAAGTAAAAATTAGGAATGGCACACCACCATTTATTACGTAGATTTAGATATGTTTTGGGAATTGAATTATAGCTCCTGAATCAATGCATATAAGAAAAACCTCAACAAGACACAATTGACAAATGAGGCAACAATACCTTAATCCATTCTAGAACTTTCTGCTACTAACAGTTCATATATATATAAGTTTTGGTATTCAAATTAACATTTATTGAGTGCTGCCATGGCACATAAAGGATAGCTACAGACGTGTGATTATGCAGAAAGACAGAAGTCAGGGCAGGAAAAGGATTATAGGTTGCAGACTGATGACAGCATGAACTATCAACAGAAGAAAAGTGCTGACATTTTATTCTAATTGTTCAGTAAGTCTTGAATTAAACAACTATTAACTATTCTATATTGAACACAGCAAATGAAATACTGAAATACTGCAAGCAAACTCTTTCACAATTACCTCTGGTGCAACAAAATTTGCAGTATAACAAGGAGTCATGAGAAGACCATTTTCTGCTCTTAGCTGTTTGGCAAAGCCAAAATCACAAATTCGAATAGATTCTGGATTGCCAGATTCATCCACGTAAAGAATGTTGCTAGGTTTCAAGTCTCTGTGAACCACCTAATTGAAATACAAATTAAAGAGGTACATTAACAATACATTTTCATTACAGAAAATTATTCACAAACTGTCAAGCAATGCACTTAACAAGATAATGCGTGCTGACCTTTAAACGATTCCAACATTATAAAATGCTGATAATGTAAGTATACCTCTCTAACACAGAACTGGGGCAAAGAGGGTAGGAAGAAAGAATGGTACTGTATTCACCTTCCCCCTCTTTGTCCAGCTGTGTAAGTGGGTTAAGGAGAAATGCAAATAGCAATATCTGTCTCCAGGTTATTTGTTCATTAAACAAATATTTATTGAGTGCCTATCATGTGTCAGGGTATTATATACGGAGCTGTAGATACCGTGGTGAACAAGACCCATAACATCCTTGCCTTTAGATGCTAGGAACTTACATAGTAGTGGGGAGGCAGAGAGTAAACAGGTGTAAGATGGGGCATAACTAGGGGGGTCAGGGAGGATCTCTAGAGGAGATTAATACCTGATCTAATACCTTTAGAACAGAAGGAACAGGCAGAACAGTGGGGGATAGTCATTCTAAGTAGAGGGAACAGTATGTACAATGGATGTACACAACAAACGTGCAGACAGGCTCAATGGAACAGGCCTGGGATTTAGGAGTAAAAAGGAAAAAAAACCCCAGGCTTTAAGTACCGCCTATTTGATTTCCAAGTACAATGTCACACACACACACACACACACACACAAAGATGCCATTCCTTTACTGTTTTGTATTTCTTTCCCCCTTTAATCACCTACTTGAACTTTTTTTATCATAAGCTTCTCTGACGCTCCTTATTAGACTTGTGTTTCCTCCATTATCAAATTCTGAGTCTATATTCCGATCAATTGCCTCAGTTTGAGTTCCTAACATCCAGAACATGACTTCTCAAGACCATTTTAATAACTTACTACTGCTGAGGCACTGGGAAAGAACACAGAAGACTTAGATAACTGCAAAGTCATGAATTCTTCACTGAATATTGAGTTCTACTAATTTCTAGCTACCATACTAGGTGACTCTTGATGAGCTAGAAGTCAAGAAGCTCTAGAGTTAAATTGACACAGTCTACCTGGTAGCTTCTAGGGGAAAAAACAAACAAAACTGAAAATTAACTCCTTGGGAAATAAGCCCTTCCTTATTCTTTTTCTTGCTTCGCTCCTCTGCAGTTGTCGTTTTCTCCTTCCCTCTCATTTTCTTGTTTGCCCCTTTTCCCTTCCAGGCTTCTCTTTCTTTTAAAAATACGATTTCTTGACATTTATTAAAAATCTGTGCACAGGAAGAAATGAGGAGTGCATCCACCAGCTAGAAGCCAGGTGATGATTTGGCCTCATTGGTTCAAAGGATTTCCTTTTATAAGTGAATACAACCCATGATTCTCTGGTTCTTCTAAATTTGAAATGGGCCTAGTTCTCAAGAGTACAGAGTGGCCTGGCAAAAGCAGGGCTATGTCTTTCAGGTCAGAAGATCTCACTCACTTTTTCTTGGGAAGCATAAGAATTTAATATAAAAAAGCTAAGATTTCAAAGTAGCACTTTGGGCTTAATGGGAGAAGTCTACATAGAGGAACAGTAGGATAATTAAACTAATAGTGGTTACTTTCTATTACATGCATAAAGTAACTTCTACTTTTGTAATTTTAGATCAAACATTAAGAAAGAAAAGGCAAGAAAACAAGGGTGTGTGTGTGTATGTGTGTGCACAAAACATTAAAAAGACTTACCCCTTGTGCGTGAAGATATTCAACAGTTTTGGTTATAGTAAACAGGACAGCGCTGGCCTCTCGTTCAGAGAAAAATTTCTGTCTAAGAATTTTATCCAGTAATTCACCCCCTTTCATAAGTTCTGTCACTACGTACACATATTTTCCATCATCATATACCTATAAAATTCAACAACAAAATGTAAAAAATTATTTGAAGCCTTACATGTGCTCAGAACAAAGTTTAGCATATTAAAGAGAAATTAAGACTCATTTTATATTCAAGGAAAATTTTACTTATCACAACCAATGGAGGATATACAACTTGCAGTTTTATACACATAAGAATATTAAAATAAGAAGCGATAAGATTGAATGTCAGGAAAAATAAACCGTAATTTCCTTCTGCGAAACTTAATTCATGGCAATCAAAGTTACGATGGGCATTGTAGACGAAGGGGCACTGAACTTTTGCTCTTAGGGTTCGTTCCTCTTGATATTTCTATCTACTGCCGATGGCAGGGATGGCAAGGACTTTGGCAGGGACAAAGACACATGCCTGTGATTTTCCTGGAACTTCTGCAACTGCAGAACTTCTATATTTATATACATAGTACAATAAATTATTCTGGTTTTGGTTAAACTGAAAGACAAGTTGTGGCTAGAATTAAGTAGGAAGATTAAGTAGCAAAGAGAAATTCTATACAATCACCCAGAAGCATACCAGTTTACTCCCAATGTAGAAATAAAAAAACTCACTGTAATTTTGGATTTATACTCCAGAGGATCCCAAACAGAAATAGGCCCTTTATTAAACTTCAGTCCTTTTTATTCCCCCTTCACCACAGAGTTACTGCATATCTTTATTTAGCTCCATAAGAGGTACCACACCACATACTGGGGCCCCAAATATGGAGAAAACAAAGTACTTGCCCTCAAAGTTTTTATTCCACTAGGCAGAAACAGATATGGAAATAAGAGTTAAAACAATATTGGAGATACTGTAGTAAAAGTGGGGGAAATATCAGAGATTTTGGAAAGGAGCAAAGATGTAAAAAATAGTGACAGCTTAGGGAGCTTCCAAGGCAAGGCTGACGGACAGTAATTTCTACACTTCCTTTTCAATTTACGTGGTTGGATTCTTGGAGATTATATTAAATAAAGAGTCACTTCAGTTAAAAGCTTCACGTTTTAACGCGACTAAGTTATCATTCTTCTTTTAACAATAAGCAGTGATAAATTAATCTGAGGAAACTGGACTTCTGGTTTGGAAGGAGAAGGGAGGCGAAACTTTAGAATTCACAAAATCTCAGGTGAAAGGTCCCTTAGAAATCCTCTGGCTCAGCTGGCCACATGACATCTGCTGTACACACCCAGATACGGCCTTTGAGCCTATGTGACCACCATCAGCAAGAGAGGACTTAATGCTGCCTAAGGAGTTCAGACCCTTTGCCAAAAGCTCTAATATGATAAAAGTCATAGGTAGGAGGGAAAGGATACCTCACTTGTCCTGGGGGTAGTGGTGGGCAGGGCAGGCTTCCTGGAGGAAGCAACGCATTAGCAAAGTCTTAGATGTACGGTAATTAGCCAGGCAAAGAAGGGAAATAGTGTTTTCAACTGAGGGAACCATAAATTTGAAGACAGAGCATCATGAGAAAATGACGCAGCTTCAAAAATGCATACATACTGGAGCATGGCTGGAGCACAGGGTGTGTGAGGAGGTGTGAAAATTGCCATGGACAGAGGAAGGGAGGGACCAGAGGTGATGTGGGGTATGAACTGCAGGCAGGGAAGTAAAATGGTTAGACATGCGTGTAGTACTGTGGAAGACAGTTTGGGGAGTCCATGGAGTGTGAGACTAGCCAATCCTGAATATTAATTAATACCCAAATGTTCCAGTAAATGCAAATATTAAAGGCAATACTGTCAGCAATACTTTTCTTCTTCAAGTGAAAGTAGAAAAATTACCTATATAAACACATTTTTCTTTATAACTGAAATTATGCTATGTTGTCCTCCAATCTAGTTTTTACTTACTATTCTTTATAATAGACATTTATTTAAGGTAATACATTTTCAGCCTAGATGATTCTCAGTTATACATTTCAGGTTTAACCAACATCATATGAACACATTGAAGACAGCTGCATCCACACATTTCCATTACATGATTATTTCTTTGCCCATTCTGCTCTTTTCTTTTCCAAATAACTTTTCAGATATGGTTCAAGGTAGAATTATCCTCCTTATATTTTGTCCATTGCTCTTTAGGCTCGATTTGCTGTCTCATGGTCAGGTCCAGTGCTCTCTTAATGTGAAACACCCTGTTGTTATATAGGTTCTTAGGAAGCCTTCTTATGACTTCTTTTACATCGTCATCCATGTGTATTGTAGCATCTTGCATTAACCCCAGTTTATTGAACCCTGCAGCACTGTAATACCATTTTCGAATACTCTCTAGCCACTGGATTGATGCTGCAATAGCAGGCTTGCTCGCCATTTTGGCCCTTTACTTACTATATTAAGTTCTTTGTCTACAACATGACATTTGAAAACATTCCAGATATGAGTTAGACAACTAATTCTATATTAAAGAATATACTTACATCCTTTAGAGTAATAATGTTTGGATGCTGTCCATAACGAAGAAGAATTTCAATTTCTTCTGTTGGGTCTCTCTTGCTTTTATCAATAATCTAAAAGGCAAATAGTTATCACAAAATCTCATGAACTATACAGTCATAAAACTTTAGTATTTACAGCTACAAACCTTGGGTATCATCTTATGCAAACACTGTATATATAAGTCACTTATCAACCAGTTTTATTTAAATACCTGGCCAGACTGTCTAATCAAAATTTGAAAGCCAGTCTTGATGTAGATGGCAAGGCCATAAAGTAAATTTTATGCCATGCTTCAATGGAATATCCCATTAGTTGTAAGTTACTTATAAAAAATTAATTAACAGTTAAGTAGAACAAGCTTATTTTTGAAGCTAGGTGCAAAGCTAAGCAGAAAACCACACCTAGAATTTTACTTGGCTAGAATTAAGTTTAATTATTATAATAAAGCCCTTTAAAATACTAACGTACCTTTGCAACTCTTTTATGTCAGCTGCTTCTTAAAAATATTTCTATAAGTGTTTTAATGTTAAAATAATATTGTATTAAAAAAAGACAAGGTTAGCTTTAATTTCATCCAAAGGGTGGTCTGAAATAAATTTTGTGACTTCCACATTTTCAATTTTAAAACTGCTTAGTAATTAATGTATGCAATAAATACCCAAATGCTCCAGCAACCTAGAAAAGAGTTTGCAACTCTCAATATAAGCCAAATCTGCTATCTGAAACGGATTTAGTTATAAAACAGTTCTGTATTTGGGAAACAGGAAAGGCAAACATATAAGTGTCCACTATAATCAACTTCAAATGACAGTGTGGAATCAGGCAAATGGATGATTAAGAGGAAAGGTATATAGAATAAACATGCTAATTCAAGGGATATGATCTAGGGCTAGTCTTTTGAAAACTAGAACACACTAGAAGTGCTATTTTTGGCAACATTCTCTCTGATCTGCTAATCTGAGTCTAGTTTACATTATATCCATAATTGTGCTTGTGGGTCTTAGATTTGTAGTAATTTCAATAGAATCAAGTTGTGCTGGGATTGGTTTTATGAATCTAATTTAAGTCACAAGAATCCACAAATAGCTTGAAGATCTGGTTTCTGTAATTCAAAAGGGACCTTAGGACATTTCTGCTTTTTTTCTGATGTGTTTATGGAGGCAATACATCCTTACACTGCCTACGAAGTCCATTATTCATCTTCTCTCCTTTCATGTAAGCAATTTGAAAATTTCTACGTATCCCAGATTTTACTATGAACAATGAGTAGAAGAGGAAATTAAAATGTGTTTCTATGGTTTATCCTCACAACTGACAGAAAGCCTTATGGACAATGACGACTTTTTAAAACAATTAGATCCAAGTTTAAAATAGTAATAACAATTTCCACGTCTGTATGTCTTCCCAGATATTTGCTATGCGTATATGAAACATATTTCTTTTTATTTTTACATGTTAAAATCATACTATACATCTAGATGGATGGATAGATGGATAGATGGAAGGAAGGAAGGAAGAAATCACAATTAATGCCATTCTCCAACTAAACATGAGCTACCCATACTTACAGATTAGTTCTAAGATTCAAGGTAAGCTGAAAGCTTTAGACATTACTTGAATTGCTTGCAATGGGAGAGTAGAGGCTACCATTCCAAAAAAAGAAAAGGCAGAAACTTGAATATGGTATTTGATCACTTACAACAAAAGGTTTGCAATTCGAAGTTTACCATAGAACCATGTGCCTTGGTTTTTGGCTTAGAAAGTTTGTAGTCTTAGGACACTTGATGAAAATAAAACAGCTAATGATAATAAATTTTATGACAGTGATTCTTATTGTTTTATTAGTTCACAAATCCTTTTAAATATGAAGGATGGTATGAACATTTTTGCCAGAACAATGTAAACGTACAAAATTTAGTATATAATTTCGAGGAACTCCTTAAAACCCTGATCACAAAATGGGGGACTTTTGAGAGTAAAAGGGGTGCTAAAAAATCACATCGGATGTAAAGTAGTACTGTCCCGAGCGAACTGGATGTATGCTACCTTACCTTTAGCTCACAGGGGAAACTATGGTTCTAGATTCATATCCCTGAAGATCATTAGCCAGATATTTAAACTTATCTCATCTTTTTATAATAACAGGCACATCATCATCAAAGAAGAAGAGTGTAATTTTTAACTGGCACTGACATGCATAAGTAAGAACTGGTAAGAGTTGCACTATAAATCTAAAAACATTTACCTTTACTGCAAACTCCATGTTTGTGGCTTTATGTATACATCTCTTGCAAACAGAGTAGGAGCCAACTCCAATATCTTCTTTTACTTCATATCCATCAGTAAACTGAATACTGTTCCTGTGCAACTGCTACAAACATAATTATAAACTGATGAAGAGTTCCATAATAACTCTGGTACATTACTTACCATGTACTGTTAATATTAAGTATAAATAAATATCAGGAAAATGAAAATGAATCTTTATAGCATTTATTCTTCTACAACTGCATATTTCAGAAATGTCTATGATAAAATGCACAGCGTGAAATATGCCCTTTAAAAAAGCTTATGTTAAAAAGAAAAAAAATTAAATATGTACAAGTGAAAACACAGAGCTACTTGATAAGGGGCCAACAGTCTTGGCTGTGACTAAGTCACATTCCACTCCCCAACAGGCTATAGGTCTTTGAAGTATGCTTGCAAATGAGAAGTCTGAAACCTCTGGTATAGAAGAAAATATTTAGGAGGATTCGGAGTTAGAACATCTGGATTCTTGTCGCAGATGTACCACTTGTAGGTTGTGTAACATTGAACTTGTGTTTTCTCAGAGGATAACGGTGAAGGTTAAATAAAATAACATATTTGAAGGTAATACCTATTATCATCATTTGGGACTATCAGTAGCCATGCCTTCCTTTCTTCACCCTCAAGTCAATACAATTTCTGCTAGAGAAGCCATTAAATGGGTTAAGGACTAATAACATGTGATAGGATGATGAAGAGCAATTTATTGGTTCCATAAACAGGCTGAGGGAAGTTGCACTGTCTTTGGCTATACCGATAGGAACTCCCCTATCTCATGCCTATGAGCTCCATATAGGTTAAAACTTGAAGTCTATAGAATATGTTTGGATATTAGGTATAGAAGCTATAACTTTAAAACTTGCCATACCTTACAGGCTTGTCATAGTAAAGGGACAGACTATTTCAACATGAATTTTGTTCAAAAACCAGTGCTTAAATTCGTTTTCTAGAAAGTGGAGAAACCAAGATGATGGACTCATGAAAAAAACCTTTAGAGTAAAAGCAACTTAATCATCAAATTCGAACACTAATAATACCTTAAAAAAATTCAATGCTTTAAAAGATATATCTAGTTCCTTCTATGATTAGAAAGATGAACTAAATATATCTTTCCATGATACTAGGATAAGAAATAAATCTAATGGTTTGTACTACTTGTGTTCCTCTAATAACATTTACTAGTCCAGCCTCCTGTTACACACACATTCACACATCTAGACATCTGCTTCTGTGGCTTTTACCTCCTTTTTCTCCAACTCTGATAAACAGATGGGATAATGAGGTAGGAGGCGCCCTATGGCAGTACCCATAACCATTTCCTCCCAATGACAATGGGGGCTCCAAAAGAACAAGGATTTAAAACTTGGAAAACTTAAAGCTTAAGTTCATTTTTATTTCTTGTATGTTTCTATGGCAGAGGTTGGCAAATTACAGCCTGGGCGCCAAACGTGGTTCACTACCAGTTTTTTCTAAATAAAGTTTTATTGGCACATAGCCATGCTCGTTTGTTTTTGTATTGTCTATGGTTGCTTTCGTGCTACAACGGTAGAGTTGAGGAGTTGCAACAGAGATCATACAGCGTACAAAGCCTCAGATATTTATTATCTGGCCCTTTATGGAAAAAGTCTGCTGAGCCCTATTCTAAGGCATCAGGGAACCAGGAGATCTCAGTTCGTCACAGCTGACCTGACAGAGGCAGAGGATGAAACCAACAAAACTGATAAACATTTTGAGGCACAGAAGAGGGGAGAGACAAGATGGTGATATTTATCGCAGCTCAGATAGGTAATCAGGATTCTGGTGCTTGCAACCTTTTCAAAGGCATAGGAAAGAAATTTCTAAGAGTAACATTAATGATATAAAATGTATTTTAAGTTTCTCACTTAAGTCAGCAGATCAAATCTAACTTAATTATTCACACAATGAACTATATCTTACAACATTTCAAATTTCAAATTACTTAGACATTCACTCACCTGAACAATTGAATGCACACCAACTGTTTGCATAGCTTGGCTTTCATCATCTGAGGTAATAGCAACAAAACTAAACCCCCGAAAAAGCTGATGTGCATTAGCACTAGGTGGAATGCCAGGTGAATCTGAAAAGAATCATAAATTACTAAGAAGGTAATTACTTTGAAATGTAATTGAGGGAAGAATTGTTGACATTATGACCTCTTCTCACTTATTCTGGAACTCTACTTCTCAGGCACCTGGTGCTTTAAATATAACTCACTGAGGCACTGTATCAGATCTGTCCTGATGGCCTATTGCCATCACAACTCTAATATCCTAGTCCCTTAGAGCCCAGAAAATAGCTAATCCATTGGAGAATATAACAAATCGATGAATTACTGGGTTAATGTTATTCTAAATTAGCACTGTCCCATAGAATTTTCTGCTGTGATGAAAACGTTCTTTATCTGTGCTGTCCAATATGGTAGCCACTAGCTACATGCAGCTACTGCACATCTGAAATGTGGCCAGTGTTACTGAGAACATTTTAAATTTTAATGGATTTAAATGTAATTAATTAATTTAATTGGTATCATATTAGATGGTACAGCCCTAAATGGTAGGAGGAGATACAAGGTTGATCTACAGACAATTTAGGAGCAAGGAATTTAGTTCACTGGTTTCAGTACATAATATCAGAATCTAGAAATCTAAACTACAAGTTAAAAATTATTTTACGTATATATTTAAGGATCAAAAGTAATTTCTAGAATAATCATGGTATGTAGTCCTTAAAATATATTTTACTACATGACATGTATTGTTATTCTAATTATTTATGTGGAATCTATTGGTATTAACATGAATAGAAATATACTTATACAACAGTTAATGTCCACTATAAAGACAATAAATGTGTCATTCGTAAATATAAATAAATAATTAGGCATACTAATATTTATAAACACACAATAAAGGCTAAGGGCAAGCAAAAAGCAAACAGGCAAGTCTATTTAAACATCAACTCTGTATAAAGTTCTTTGTGAACATCAATTTGATAATTTCAGTAATACATATTGTTTAGTGAATTTTAAATCAGCAAGACAGTATGTATATACTGAAGACTTTTGCTAAGAGAACCTATCCGGAATACGATATAGAACTGCTATATTCTGAGATTTTTCCTTTATTAGTACAAATTATATCGAGAAAGCAAAGTAAAACATCACCATAAAGCATCAATTATATGCATTCACTGTCCATGTATTCGATAAAATTTTGTTCATATATTAATCCAAATTTCTAAGACTGTCTTATAAAAATAACAAACGCTCATCAATGCTTAATGCAGATTGTGAGAATTTTGGCTGAAAAGCTTTATAGCAATGTTGAATGATGTATTCTATGGAAAATATATGTAAGTACACTTGTTAGTTATTTGCTGGTCGATGATAAACCTGGGGTTTGGTACGCCTAAATGAGAGAGCATTAGAGTGCAAAACACACCATTATGTATATACATATGCTAACTAGTGAAATACAGGTTATCATTTCAAAGATTACTTCTCTATAATAATCGCTGTTTATGCAATTTTAGGATAAAGTATGATACAGGATATGATTCATTTTGAAGTTATTACATCTCATTTAAAGTTGAAGTTATGTTTGGGATTTGAACTTTACAAGTACCTCCAGAATAGCACCTAATATTAGAGTTTTAAAGAAAACTATTTATACTGAAGAGTATTTCATGTAAAAATAGCTACAGGTAAATAAATGCACGAGCAAATAAGTTTTCCCACATAAATAATATTAAAGTTTAAGGCACAAAATAATTTCCTAAAAGATTTAACAAGAATCTTAACTGCTATAAAATGTTGTAAAGGATTTACTAATTATCTAGGTATTGTGGCAGGGATAGGGTATGAAGAAGAGATACAAGGATAGCATAAAGAGTTGTACTAGAAAAGATTTTCTGATTGAACAAGAAAAAATATATCTAATGTCTTATATTTGGGTTTTTATATTTTCTCCTTACCTTTGGGAGTTTTTGCAGTAAACTCAGGATCAAAATAAAATGTATCTTCGGGCCTGCCAGTTGCAGGTTTAAAAGGTGGATGAATTTCTCTTCTGTACAGTTTCTAGAAGAAAAAAGAGTGTCTTAGACATATGTTAATTATTTTAAAAAATTCAAGCAAGTTTTTATTTTATACTTACATTCCAGTCTATAGTTGAGAAAAATAAGTGTCTTTTAATTTCTTCAACTCCATCTGGTCCTGCGCCTATCCAAAATTAATTAGTTTTGATTAAATAATAGTTTTATTTCAGGGAAGAATATATATTGTTTATTTAGTCTTTGCTTTTAATATTTGTCCTAATATTTCATAATCCTACAACAAAACAAACATCCACCTCTCTCCAAAAAAACAAATACCAAGAAACATGCAAAAGAAACAAGATAAAAATTTTACCTAATCTGTTTGCAGGATTTCGTTTGAAAAGCATTCGTAAAAGACTCTGGGCTTCAGGACTCAAAAACTGTGGCATCCCAAGTTTGGCTCTAAATAATAAATCCACATAATACCATTTTATTTTTTGGAGGTATCTGTATTTTATTTAAAAGTTTTTTTTTTAAATTAAAATTTTTAAGATAATTGTGGATTCACACTCAGTTGTAAGAAATAATAGAGAGACCCTGCGTGCTTTCACCCAGTTTTCCCCATGGGTAACATCTCACAAAACTATACAGTATACACTATCACAACCAGGATATTGACATTGATACAATCCACTGATGTCATTCAGATGTCTCCAGTTTTAACTGCAGCATTTGTGTATGTGTTGTTTTATGCCATTTTTATCACAAGTGTAGGTTCCTGTATCCAACACCACAGTAAAGATGCTGAACATTTCATCACCACCAGGATCCTGCATGTTGCCCCTTTGTAACCACACCGTTTTCTCCCTCCCCAATTCCTAACCTCTGGCAATCACTAATCTAGCCTCCTTTTCTATAACTCTGCCGTTTTAAGAATGTTTTGTAAATGGAATCATATAGTAGGTAATCTTTTTCCACTCAGCATGAATTTCCTTGAGATTCATCTAAGTTGTTGTGTGTATCAGCAGTTAATTCCTTTTTATTGCTAAGCGGTATTATTCCATGGCATGGGATGGATATACTGCAGTTTGTTTATCCATTTAACTGTTAAAGGGCAGCTGGATTGTGTCCAGTTTGGGGCTGTTACAAATAAAGCTGCTAAGAACATTTGTGTATAGGTTTTGGTGTGAGCACATCATAGAATTTTAGTCTATAATCTAATTTCATTTTAGTCCATAATCTTCTTTTCATTTTTTCAGAATTTTGCAAAAAGTACTACTGTGAGAGTAAGATCATCTGAATCTTAGTTCTGGCTCTTTTACTAAGAACTCTGTGACCCTAGGAAAGCCAATCCCGTTGGGCCTGTCACTTTTTCATAGGCAAGGAGATTGGATGTTAGATCAATAGTTCTCAAACTGTAGCCTTGGAACCATTTTTCAAGAGGAATTTAAGAAGTCCAACATTTAAAACTGCGAAAAGAGCATGTTTCATATGTTTATTTTTCCCTCTCATTCCCCTTAATAGCCCTGCAGAAAAGAAGAGCTGGTGGTAAATGGGTCTGTGGAATATCCAAGAGTCTGTGGCACACCGTCTGAGAACCACTGGCCTGAGTGAGCTTGAAGGTCTGTTTCGGCTCTAATATATAATTTTATTCTTTTTCCCAACATACAAATCCAGGAAACCAATGATCTTGTAAGTATGAAAACAATAACAGAGCTGGGGAAAATGGCTAGAAATTTGTATTTCAGAAATAGATGAATTTATTATTCAGTTTGTTGTTATTGAGCTACTATGTGCTAGACACTGCTTAGTGCTGAGGATACAGAGATAAAGATAGCTCCCGATGGTCAGTGGGGAAGACGGATGTAGATAAGCCTGTTACATTAAGAGATGAATTCAGAAGGACATTTGGAAAGAGTGCTAAGGGAACAGTAGGAGATATCTAATTTAACATAGGAGATTTTAAAAGGCCTTAAATGCAGGTTGAGAATTTATTCATTTGGCCAGTGTTTCCCCAACATTTTATTGAATAACATTAATCTCTCCAGATCCTTAACAATGACAACAACAAAAATTTTTCATGATCCAGTGAGTTTGTGGAATGCTACCTATTATATCCCCCTGATGGAGACAGAGAATAAAACACATTGCATATAAAAGGCTGAGAAATCTAGAGTAAAGAAATCATAGTTTTTCTAACCATTTGTTTCCAGTACTTTGCTCTCAGAGGATAGCTTACAACATCTTGTAGAACTAGGGTTGTGTTGAAAAAAACCTGGGGAAAAACTGCCATATTAGGTAACAGGGATAGAGCAGAGGTCTTAAAAAAGTTCGCTAACATGACCAGATTTATTTTCAACTGTAGTGTAAAATGACCTGGAGTGGGAAGCGGTAGGAGGTAGTCGGCATTCTCCTGAGGAGCTTGGCCCAGTTGTGTGGGTAGGAGCTCAGCATGATCTGAGAAATGTATGCAGTGCAATGCAGAGGAAAGGTTGGGGTACTGAAATATTTCTGAGAGTAAACTTGGTGAATACCTGCGTGTGTGAGAGAAAAGAATCGAGAATGATTTTCAGGTTTCTGGCTTGAGAAGTAGGCTGCATGGAAATGCTAATTGGGAATACAAGAAGAGAACGGCGAATAGAGATAAACTTAGTTTAAAACTGTTAAGTCATGCATGACATATGCTTTGGGAGAGCCAGGTAGGTGAGTAAATGGAAATGTAAGTCTGGTGTCTGGTAAGTTAAGGTAAGAAAGAGTGATCAGGGAGTAATTAAAATGTTGAGAGTAATCACAGGAAAGGCTAAGGTCAGCCAGGAAAATAAGTAGAGACAGGGAAAAACAGCATATCAGAGATGGAACCCTGGGGAACAAGAACATTTAAAAGGTGATCAGAAAAAGGACAATTTGAGCATTAAAAAAATAAATGCAATTGGCTGAATCACACCGATTATTAAATCCCATGAGTTAATTATATTAAAAAAAGAAAAAGAAAAGTCAAAACTAACATAAAAATCCAACTCATTGGATACCACCCCAAGTGGAAATAACTAGGACTCTGACAATTGAAAATAATTAAGAAAATAATTAAGCATTTATTCTGCCTTTCCTATTTGAGCCTTATTTCAAGGTAACTAAGTAGGCCTAGCTGATGAAGGAAAGTTCATTATTTCAGAATATAGCAGCTAATGAATGAAAAAGGAATAATAGTAATAAAAAATCATCATTCTTGAATCCCTAGTAAAATAATTGTTTCAAGTAATGATTATCGATGGATGAAATTAAAGTCTGACAGGGAACTGTACAATGGAGGGGGGGCTAGCTGTAACCATGGGAACTCATATTTAAAGTGGAGTAACCAAGTGTTGTAAGCCTCCTGATGTGATATAATAGGGAGCAAAAGCACAAACTATGAAATAATCTTGCCAAAAAAGTTTAACCAAAAATAGGAAAAAGGAACAAGTTAAACAATATCATAAGGGGAATTAAAAAATTTCCACACTCCTTGAAAAAGACTAATTGTTATATAACTTTGGTAACAAGGGAGCCACCAGAACTGGTTTTAAATCTGTTCAATTGATCAAATAGTTTTTTTTCTTTTCCTGCAAACCAACCAATTAGTAACTGTTCTTCATCTGCAAAAATTAGCCAAACAAGAATGGGCTGCCTCCACTAACCACACTTGAATGCCAACTGATCAACAACAGTCTCACCCAAGTAACCACACTCTTATAGATGATGTCAACCTACTTATGACTCTGAAAAGCTGCCAGTTTTTGAACTCCACCCTTCCCCAAAACCCTACATAAGAACAGTGGTCTACTCTGCTTGGAGACTCTACTCGACCAGTATCATCACTCTCCCTTACTGTAGTAAGCATTAGAATCGGCTTTATGCTTTGTTTCAGATGTTGAGTGGTCTCATCTACAAAGTGGAATTCTAAACTGATTCGGTTTCGACAAGTAAACGGAAGGGAAAAACAAGGATAGACTGTTCTAAATGAAGAGAAGCTTAAGAAATACAACCGAATGAAATGTGCAGATTTAATGTGGGACTTTAAAAATATCATTTTGGAGAAAATCTGAAAAATCTGGTTAAGGATTGGTATTAGATGATACCTAAGCATTATTACTAGTTTTGTGAGATGTGGTCATGTAAGAAAACATCCATACTTTTTAGTGATGTAAACTGAAATAAGTGAGAAATGATATACCTGGAATGCTTAAAATATTTCAGTAAGTTAGAAAAAAAGGAAAAAATAAAGCAAATGTGGTAAGATCTTGATGACTGTTGAATCTGGATAATTGGCATATGTGTGTTCACTGTATTTTTGCAAATTTATGTTGGAAATTTTTCATAATTAAGAAGAGAAAAGCAGGCAGAGAAGGAATGGTCAAGCAAAAGAGACCAAAAGAGGAATGGTTAGAGAGGTAGGAGAAGCTGATGAGAGTAGGAAAAGCTAAGGGGGGATGGAGTGGCCAACAGTGTCAAATATTCTTCAGAGAGACCTTCCTTTACTGTCCCATCTAAAATGGCTCCTGCCCCAGCCCCTTCCCTTACACTTCAAGAGTACCTTGGTTTATTATCCCTATTGCTTCTATTACTATCTGAAATTATTATATTTTTATTTGTTAAAATATTAATTCCTCGTCTCCTCCACTAGAATGAAAGCTCTGTGAGACCAGAGATCTTCTCAGTCTTGTTTACGCTGCATCCTAAGTACAGGCAGCAAGACTTCAATAATCTGTTGAATCAACTGTGTGAACAAATGGTAGAGAATCACATTTCTAACAATCTGCCACTGGTTTAAGCAACCAGGAGCTCACAGATGACAACACTGAGAAAAGTTTCAATAGAGTGGTGGGAATGAATGACAAGTAGGCTGTGGAATAAAAGCAGCCAAAAAAATGGTAACAGAAAGAGTACTCTTTAAAGAGGCTTTGTGTTGAAAGGATGCAGGAAGATGGTTCAGAAAACTGAATAAAAAAAGGCTAGGTTGAAAAAAGGTTTTATATTTTTTTTCTACACCAGAGTGTGTTTGTGAGCTGAAAGGAAGAGGCTAGAGTAGATGGAGTGATGAAGGTTCAGTGAACATTCATTTATATAGCAAATATTTTTTAACCTTTTTTATTGTGAAGAAAAACATAAAGTGCAAAAAACAACAATAACAACAACAACAAAAAAACCCAACTCAAAACCAAAGTACACAGCTCAATGATTTACCACAAAGTGAATAATCATCTGACCAAGAAATATAACATCACCAGAATTCCTCATTCAAGTAACCACTTTCCTTATTTTCCCTCAGGCTTTTGTGATCTAAATATGGACACTAAAAACTATGCTTTAGTTCGTCTGCTTTTAAAACTTTATAAATAGAATCATATAATATTCATTCTTTTGTGTCTGAACTGCCTTTGCTCAACATTCTTGTGAGATTTACCCAAGTTGTTGCATATAACTGTGGTTTGTTCATTTTATTTGCTGTATGGCACACCACACCCATGGGCCAAAGGCTTCAGCCTGTTTTTGTATGGCTTTTGAGCTAAGAATGGTTTTTACATTTTTAAAGTACTGGAACAAACAATAAACAATAATATGTGACAGATACTGTGTGTGGCCTGGCCTGCAAAGCCTAAAATATTTACAGATAGTTTTGTCGACACCTGCTGTATTGCATTGTATGAATATACCATAATTTTTTTAATCGATTCTTTAATCTGTTAACGATCCAATTTCCACTTTTTGGCTATTACAAATAATGGTGTTATGAACACCTTTGTATTTGTTTCTTGATGTGCAAGTATCTTGATGCATATTAAGTAGGTGCATGACTAAAAATAGGATTATCAGATGAGAGTATACATAGATTTGATTTTAAAAGATAACGCCAAAGAATCGTTTCCAAAGTGGTTATACGAATATTTATATTCCTTCCAGCTATGTATGAAAGTTGCCACTGCTCCACATCCTGTCAGCACTTTGTATTGTCAATTTGTTTATTGTTAGTCACTCTGATGGGTATGCAGTTGTAGCTTGTTGTGATTTTAATGTGCATTTTTTGATTAATGAGGGTGAGCATCTTTTTATAAGTTTATTGGCCATTGAATATCCTCTTTTATAAAGTCCCTAAATCTCCTACCCATGTCTATTGGGTTCACATTTTCTTATTGATTGACTGGAGTAATTACAGGTATAGTAAAACTTGGTATTTGGTAAAGCAAGTCTTCCTATTGTGATCTTCTTCAGAGTGTTTTAGCTATTCTTGGTCCTTTCTATTATCATATTAAAATTTATGAAGTTTCATATAAAAAACTTTTAGGATTTAAATTTGACTTGCATTGAAACTACAGTTATGCTGTCCAACATGGTGGCCACTAGCCACATGCAGCCACTGACTGAGCACCTGCAATGTGGCTAGCCCAAATTGTAAGTGTAAAATGCACACTGAAAAATTCCTATCACCTTGTGACATCATAGCCATTAAAAACATAGTGCAATGCATTACTCACGTGTATTTCAAATAAATATGAAAAAATAACGTATCATATATCATTAATCTTCTAAATCTTCTAAATCTTACAATCACATCTTCTAAAATTTCTATATAATAAAACAAATATAATAAAATATATTACAGTAATGTGCCACTTAACAAAAAGAATACATTCTGAGAAATGAGTCATTAGGTGATTTCGTCTTTGTGCAAACATCGCAGAGTGCACTTACACAAACCTAGATGGTATAGCCTACTACACACCTAGGTTATATGGTATAGGCTACAGCTCCCAGGCTACAAACTTGTGTATCTTGTTACTACACTGAATACTGTAGGCGACTATAACACAATGGTAAGTACAGTGTACATCGCTGTATGTGCTATACTTTCATATGAACAGCAGTGCAGTAGGTTTGTTTATATTAGCATCACCACAGACACGTGAGTAATGCATTGCACTATGATGTTTTTAATGGCTATGATGTCACAAGGTGATAGGAATTTTTCAGCTTCATTATAATCTTATTGTGGGCCACCGTCATATATGCAGTCTGTCATTGACCGAAACATCATTATATGGTGCATGACTGCACAATTTTAATTTTTTCTTCTTACTTTTATGTTGCTACTAGAAAATTTTAAATTACATGGCTCATATTTTTATTGGATAACAATGACCTATAGAATCTACATTTTTACAAAACTGGGTCTGTCATATGAATACAATACAACCGTCCATGTTATTTTGGTCTTCCTAAATATTTTTAACTAAAATTTTCTAATTTTCTGCATAGAGTTGTTATATAACTTTTGCTTGATTTATCCCTAGGTATCTGATATTTTTGATACTATTGTAAACTGTATCTTTTAAAAACATTCCATTTCTGTTGCTAGGATACAAACATGAAACAGATTTTATTTATGGCCTTTTTCTCCAGCAACTTTGCTAAACTCTTATTAATTCCAAAACTTTGTATGAAGATTGGGATTTTCTATGGACACAATCATGTTATCTAAATAATGACAATTACATTTCTTCCTTAAACCTTAACCTTTAAAACCTTAAATGATACTTCTTTTGCTTGCCTTACTATTCTTGCTGGTACCTCTAAGACAATGTGAACAGAAGTGGAGTAATCGGAATCCTTGTCATATTCCAAATCTCAAAGGTAAAGTTTTCAATATTTCACCATTAACACGAAGATAATATCAGTACTCTAAATCTAAGGAATTTTTTGTATTTAAACTACATAATACTGATGTCATAATATTGATGAATTTCTTAGTTTTAGTTATTTCTTATAGCCAACACTCTAAAATCTCTCTCTCTTTTTTTTTTTTTAGTTTGAAGCATTTATTTTTAAATCTCATCAAAACATATCCACCAGGGAGTACTTACTTAAGGATCATAGTCATTGTTTCTTTTCGATCTTTTCCTTGAAAAGGCAGTGTCCCAGTGAGCATCTCAAACTACGAAAAGGCAAAATAATCAGAGGTATTAGTCAATAAGTATAAAATCTCAAGGTCAGAAGGTAAGAAAGCATCATCTTAATTACAATCACATCTTCTAAAATTTCTATATAATAAAACAAATGATTTATATATGTACTATATTCATTACTGAACTTCTCAAAAAAACACCCCAAACCTTACCATCAACACACCAAAAGACCACCAGTCCGCACTCTGAGTATGACCTCGACGATTAACTACTTCTGGAGCCATATATTCCACAGTTCCACAAAAAGAATATGCCTTCTTTTCATGGTCAATAGACTCTTTACTTAGGCCAAAATCTGCCAAAATAAATATCGAATTCATAAATACTCTACTATAATTTGCACACATAAAGTTTAAACTTTGAATTCCAATATTTACATTTATTAAAAATTCTAACCCAAGTTTTTAACACAATGTGTTACTCATTATCTGTACCATGTTCAAACGTCAAAGAAATTTATATAAAGAGTAGGAGAGAATATTTTAACAAAATGAGGATTTTTACCTGTTAATTTGATGTGACCTTCTTCATCAAGAAGTATGCTGGAAAAAAAAAAAAGACAAAGTCAGAAATTCTTTTCAAACCACTAGAGATTTACAGAAGCTAAAACTGAGATTACTTTGTTAAGCATCAGATCACCACATTTATTCTAAAATATTGCTTTAAACAGTGAATAAGAAGGTAAAGAAAAAGGAGGAGAAAAATTATGTTTTGGATACACATATATAACAGATCCCAAAGGCAAAGCCTTATAAACTTATAGTGAGTCACGGGTACTTGAAAACTACTAGGAAAAGAACCAAAACCTATATACTCTTCTAAGTTGCTCTTTCTAATGCCTTTCTGCAGAGATGGCCTAACTAGATTCCCTAGTACTTGCACAACAGACAGAGGGTCCACGTATCTAAGTCAAATGTATTAAAGTTGTCATTGTCGTTCATTTTTAAGGCATCTGACTCCATCATTCTTTCCTAGCTTTTTTTTCTGACATGGCCTACACAATCTTCTCAATACACCTTCCTCACACTCCTTGTTTTTCATCAACCCATCCCTTCACTGTATATTCGCCAGTGTTTTCTCTCAGTAAACAGTGAGCTCCTAGAAGGTTTCACTTTATTCATCTTGTAGCTAAGTGCCTAGCAGAGCACAGACAAATAAGAAATGTATGTTGAACAAATGGGACCAGTCTATAAAGGGCCAATAAGGCACCGCAAATAGTTTGGGCTTCTTTTCAAGGGCACTGAAGACCATTAAAGGTTTATATGTGTGGAGGGTAAAGATAATCACATCTGCAATTTTAGAAAATAATTTCAAGGGAAAAATAAAGGGTATGTAGTAAGCTCTTAGATATGGGTTGTAATAAAGAAGAACAAATGGAGAAGAGACTCAGGCTTCTGGCTTTAGCAGATATGTGAGTGGAAAGAAACATCATTAATCAAGGAGCTATTGAAAGTACTAAGCTATAAACCAATAGTGTGTTTCTGAATAGGTATTTTAGCATACTGACTCCAAAGGTAGAGTAATAAACTGTTTCACTTATATTCAAAGCTATGACATTTCCTTACTTTTAATTCTAACTAAAAAAATGTTTAAGCCAAATTTTGTTATAATAAAATTTTGCTATGTCAAAATTACTACCAATCTTCCTATGACATCAATTCAACTATGATTACAATAAAGTTTACCGCTGAGGGTAATTCAGTAGGAACATATTTTTCAATTCTCTTCATAACAAGGGACTTGTTATGAAAAAAATAATAATCTTGATTATGCTTGATTATAAAGCAGACCAACACATTTAGGGAATATAAAGGGAATTATTAGGTATCGTGGAAATCATCTATCTTTCTGTCTAAAAAATATATGAAAGACAGTTCTAGAAACAAAACAAGCCTCAAATCATTCTTGATAATTTTGAGAGAAAAAAATAAAACTTGGCTAAAAGGGTATTACTTATGCCTTCTAAAACACTTTTAAGATAACCATGCCCATCCTTTATCTTTCAAAGAAAAAGTCAATTGTATTATTCTCAATAACAAAGTTCCCTTTCAACTATTAATAATTATTTTTAACTATATTTATTATAACAGAGTTCTAGTTTAAAAGTATCTGGAAAATCCCTCCCAGTACATAAAACAATTGGTCTGAGAAATTTCTGTCAAATTCTATATAATGGTCTTTACTTGGATCAGTTAACAATTAAAGTTATTTCAATCTAATAGCATTTTCTAGACAGGTATGAGAAAGATCTCACTACAAGTGATCTTATTCGACTTTTGAGGCAGAGTCCATGCTTTATCTATAATTTTGTGGCCAATGCTAATACAATGGTCTACAATAAAAAACATTCAATTAAATGATGTAAAACACATATTTTTTTATTATGAATGTTTAATCTTATGTTTATAGTAATTTTTTCTTCTAAGCATTATATGCTTGAATAGTGATTCCCACTAGGAATTATATTTTATGTAATGATAGTTAGAAATCGGGAAAATGATAAGAAAACCTCAGTAATTATCTGAGGAATAAAAATAGAACCAAGTGAAACTTATCCAAAAACAAAATATATGAAAAACAAACATAAAACCTGCAAGTATAACAATTTTTAAATGATCCTTTAACAGGATTCCAAAAAAACATTTCCTGTTTCCTACTGTAATATATTGAAAATTTTGCATGTAACATTTTAATGTAATATTTAAAATCTTGATAAAGATGATGGCTGCATAACTGTGAATATACTAAAAATCACTGAATTTTATACTTTAAGTAGGTGAATTGTCTAGTATGTGAATTACATCTCAATAAAGCTCTTGATTAAGAGCTTTAAAATTCTTGATAAAGTAAGTCTCTTGTTTATATCCTTAAAAAATAAAAAAACCTTTCTTACTCAAAGTGGTAAACACTAAGAAATTAAAACACAGAAGTGTGTACAAAACTAAAAGTAGAATTATATTAGCTTCTTGATAACTGCTATTATCAAAGTGAGAGGAAATCTGCTCAACTCATACTTAAAATTTGAAATTCTGTGAAGAAAATTTTCAATAAATGACATTTGGAGGAAAGCATTAGCTCTTTGCCATACCTCATACCAAAAAATTTCCAGATGAAGTTAAAAGTAAAATAAAGAAACCATAAAATGAGAAGAAAAATATCTCATCATGAGATTGGAAATGCCTTTCTAAGAATAAAAGTCATGGAAGAAATCACAAAAGAAAAGACTGAAAGATGTGACTGAGGAAAAAAATATTTGTGTTGGTTAAAATAACATAAAGTTAAAATTAAAAGATAAACTAGAAAAATGTATTTGCAATATATGTCAAATAGCTAAATTCTTAATTTGTAAAGGTCTTTTACAAATCAATGGGAAAAAAATTACATTCCAAAAGAAAAATGAGGAAAGGCCATGTACAGAAAAATCACATAAAAATACAAATTGCCAACAGACATATGAACATAGATTTCAACCTCATTAAAAATCAAAGAATGCAAATGATGCAAGATAATATTAACAGAAATTTTGATTAACAGATATTTAAAAGTATGACAATACTTTTGTTATGAGAATACACAGTGTAACGCATTCACTCTAATGCACTGTTTGTGGTAGTTCTATGAAGTAATTTTATTTTTTATTACCTCCTAAGTAATGATATTACATTGTATTCAACTTAGCATGATTCCTTACTTTTCTGGTTTTAAGTCTCTATAGATTATTCCCAGGCTATGCAGATGGTCTAAAGCAAGTGCAAGTTCAGCCAAGTAGAATTTGACATCTTCTTCTGTGAACATCACCTAAAATAAAATAATAATTTTTCTGTCTTTATTTTCTTTTCGTATCTGTAATTTTTAAAGTTCTATCTCAGAGTTTAAATATTCAAAAAATTATAAATATGTTATTATAGGTAGTTTTATCCACAATTTACTTATGAAAGAAATTTGCAAAAATGATCAACTCAGTCAACTAATTACTTACTAAATGCTCGAAATGCACTGTGGGGGAAATAATTTTACATTGTTAAGAAACAACTGTATTTAGATTGTGCCATTGTTGTCCCACTACAGTTAACATCTTAGAAATGAAAAATGATCTTTAAAATGCATGCTGAATTTCCACTACCAACTGTTTAAAGATATCTTGTTGATATCTTATTGTTTCTGAAAAAACTATAACTAAAAGAAGCAGGACAAAAGACAAAGTCGGTCAATCAATTTAAAGTTCGACTTTTAGAATAAATTCAAAAGGTAGGAAAATAACTCTTTTTGGCTCTGATTATTCAGTGTAAGAATCATGTGCCACTAGAGAAAATCTGATAAGCATAATATTGATATACAACAAAGCTTTAGTTGAAACAGGATAAGTATAAATTGATTAAAAATAAAGATTAATTATATACCTCTTTGGATAAGCGTGTAAACAAATCTCCTCCCCTGAGAAAATCCAAAATAAGATACAACTTCCCTTCAGTTTGAAAAGCTGAATGAAGAAATAAAAATTATGTTTAATCCACCACAGTTTATTTTCTTAGGCTTATATTAGGTCCACATTCGCAAAGGAATATTATTTTTAGCAAATTAATAATTATATCATAGATTCAAATTGATTTTTATTTAGAAGATAACCACTGATTTCTCTTAGTTTCCATGTGGAAATGTTAAATACAGTACTGCTTATTACAGAACCGCTAGAACATTTGTTAGATTTTCTTTAAGCAATAGTGTCTCAGGAAAACAGCAGTTCTAAAACATGTAATCAATAAGAAAAATCCCAACAGAAAAAGACTTATTTAAACATGAAACAAAATACAGAAACTACGTCACTTAACTTCAGAAAAAATGTGGGTTGGTTAGCTTTAATTACACATAGTAAAAATCACACGTTTACCCACCAAGAAAAAGCACAAATGCCTTTAGGGAAAAGAAAGGTGATAAAAGTTTCAGGACATTAGAGAGCTTCCTTGATTTTAAGTTAGGCTAACATATATGGACTAGAAAATGCTGGTAAATTGTTAATTAATATAATAAAAATGATTATTATTACCTGTTCTTATGGCTACCACTCAGAAACTATAATGTTTAAAAGAAACATAAGCTAAATGAAACAAAAGCTTCTGAAATTTGTCTAAGAAGTGACAGTTTAATTTCCATGACATTACTATATGTATCTGCTAAACACATACGTATAAATATCTATACACATTAGTATATCTGAATGCACTCAGGGAGTCAGGATGAGGTGAAGAAACAAGGTGGGAAGTGGTTCATAACTTACCATAATGCAACTTGACAATAAAAGGATGATTAACTTCTACCAAGATATCACGCTCCATTTTTGTCCGAACACGGTCTCGAACTATAAAATATTGCACATATGACTACATTGCAATAGCTTTCAGAGACAATCTTTAAAAGAAAATATTTTTGGTGCCTATTTTAAATAAAATTTTGCTTATATATATAAAAATCTGAATTTACATTTTATACATATTACTTTTGAATTCTCAAATAACTATATTTTTACTAAATTATATAACCAGAAGAAATTATATATATTTATAAAATCTGTGCTTTAAGTTAAGAAATAAATATAGAGAACACGTCAGATACTGGCTTTAACATCAAATTTATAAGTATATAATCAGTTATGAAAAATAGCCAAAAAAAGGAGTAACTTTTTAAAAACAAGGCATCCCACTAAAATATTAAAACACAAAAAAGTGGAATAGGTTTCAATACCCGTATAAATCCTATCGACTCAAGTCAATAAACATTCATTAAGCATCTATAAAATGTGACAGATGTAGGGAAGGATGGGTATATCCTGAAAGGTCTGCTTTGAGGGAGAAGAAATACTATGGTGCGGCTAAAAGAGCAAAGGCTTTTCGGAGTTAGAAAGATCTAGATTCAGATCTGTGTAATCTTGAGCAAGTTTCTTAAACTCTCTGAGCCTCAGTTACCTCTCGTCTATAAAATGGGGAAAACACCACTATACCTTTGGGGATTGTGTGACCATTTGAATAAGGTTTGTACATCTCAGATCCTGGTATATAAGAGATACTCAATTAAATGGTAGCTATAGCTCCATGAATATGATAAAGAGACAAAATGATTTATAACCAGCAATAAGCAGTACAGGAATTCAGAAAAGAGAAAGATGTTTTACTCACATAGGAAGTCTAGAGGGAAGAGGTGGGGCTAGGGACTTTTAGAATAGAATTTAGATGGGTGGGAAGGACTGGACCTAGAGTAGAAAAATCCAGGTACAGTGTACCAGCGCAAACAAGGACATGGAGGCACGCATGATAAACAGGAAGGAACCAAATCCGTGTGGAAACTGGGAAGGTAAAGCAGGGAGTATCCAGATTCTTGACAATTTGTAATGCCGGGAAGAATTTATGTTTGACCCCCATAGACAAAGCTCTCTTTTACCAAACAAACATTTCCTGAGCAAATTCTATGTGTCAGGTACTGTAAGAGAAATACAAATAAAATAATCTTTGAGAAGCTCATAATCCGGTGGGAATAACAGACAAGTAAATAAATGATTAGAATACATTGTGAGAAGTACTAATTGTGTTGGTAGCTCAATGAATTTAAGAGGTGAAAATGATCATTCTTTAAAGTTTTAATTTTTTTTCTGTCGTACAATAAAAAGGATAAATCATAGATAACTTCTATTTCTCAGGCTAGAGTGACCAAATGGTTGTGCCAAAGATTAAACAGAAAGAAAGGTAAAGAGAGTCTTTTTGGGGGGAGAGTGGAGACAGAGAAAGATGAGTTGGTTTTCTTTTCAATTTAAGGTAACCACAGATATTTAAAACACAGAAATAAAACCTACGGGAAAAATAAACAAAGAAGCTAAAAAAAAAAAAATCCTGTTTGCCATTCTAGCAGTTTTCCACTTACAACTGGGAGATTTTGGTGCCAGTGACTGAAAATGGTCAGACCAGGAATAGGAATCGACTGCTTTTTAACTTTTTAACTTGGTTCAGCTAGTGTAGCAAATTCAGTACCAACCTCTAATTTCATTATCTTGTCCTATCATAACAACTCTGGTGTCTTATATCTAACAGTCCCTTTCTATTATTTATGTGAGTGAGGTTCATCATCGAGGCCAGATAATTCTCTCTCAGTCTAGCCCAAATCTGGCCCTTTTCCATTGTTACCCATATAATCTTAGATTAGGTTCCTATTACTTTAAATTTCTACCTCTTTCAATAATTATACAAACCTTACCATTTAAAAATCACTCCTCTGTTCAGTAAGCAACAAAACTATTCATCAATGTATTTACTGTATATTTCTCTTCTATTATTCTACCATAATGAAAAAAATATTATTTGGGAGTCAAAAGGTAAAGTTTAGTGGCCATGTGAATAACTAACTAGGTGAGTTACCTTAGTCAAATTCTTTCACTGCTTAGGGACTACCTGCTTCCTTCTCTATAAACTGAGAGGCTAGAACAAGATGATTTTCTTTCTATTATGATTATCTTGATAGTTTCTTTATATGTAACACTGATGAGACTTTGCTTAGTTGAAAATGAGCAGTGAGATTCACTCAAAAGAATTCTTTCATTTTGTCTGAGGTAGGGCTGTGCAATAATTCTACTCTTGTTTCTTTTACTTATGTAAAGACCTAGTGACAAATACAAACCACCTCATAATCAGGAATTCTGATTAGGATATAATAGTTCATAAGAAGGCACGTTTTATATTGGTTTAACTCTAAACCCTAATATAGAATTTCTTAACATTGACTCATGTTGGCAAAGCAACTACAATCCTCTGAAACAATTTTTCTTATATACTAGTTATTAGATTTTAAACTCTTCTTGACTTGAAAACAAGAGTGAACAAGAAGAAATGCTGTTTATGTTTCTAGGGTGATGTATTAAGAAACTGTTTTAAACAATGGTTTATAAAACCTTTAGGCCCAGAAACTACTTTATTAGGATAAAAATCCCCATAAACTTAAGCTAACACTATTGATTTCTATTTGACCCCATTTATTGTATTAATAGGAACTTTAAAATGGAAAGAGGCTTCTGGTTACAGTGGATGTTTTACTTTCTACTTTCTTTCAAACCCCATTGAAATTACAATAATGGAAAAATTATGCATAAGCTCACGAGGACCGAGAGCAGGAGAGGAAGTCATAGCAGAAGAAGATGAGTAAGTGGAAACTCACACAGCAGATCAGAGAAAGCTAAAATGTAAGCCTAAGGGAAGGAAGCCAATGAGTAATGAGCAAATTCTTGCCACAGAATCCTTTCCAATCAGCTTTTCGGTACCTCACTCAAATGAGAGAAAGATAGCGAAGGATCCCCAGGCATTTGAGGAAAGGCTCTAAACAGGAGAGACAATTATCAGAATAAACAGAAAAAAATGGAATAAAGGGAAAGAGAAAATATCAAGAACAGAATAAAACTTAAAACAACAATCATCTTTGTAATTTATATCCACTGAGAGATCAAAGATCATGTGGCACCCAGGAAACATGAAACTTTAACAGAAGTGGGGAGGGAGGGAAGGAACCAGCAAATTACAAAGAAAAGAAAAAAGAATGGAGACAGCTCATAGATTAAAAGACTTAAAGAGATACCAACCAACTGCGAAATATAGACCTTATATGAATCCTAATTCAAACAAATTGCAAAAAGAAAAATGAATTACAATAATAGTGATAACTGGAAATTTGAAGACTGATTGGATATCTGTATATTAATTTTTAGGTACACGATAGCATTGTATTATTTCTTTTAAGAGTCTATCTTTTAGATATATATACTAAAATCTTTATGGAAGAAATTATACAATGTCTGGGATTTGGTTTAAAATATCAAGAGGGGAAGGAGCAGAACACAAATAAAAAAGATTGAACATGAGTTCAAAAATACTGAAGCAGAGAAGGATATATGGGGGTTCTTTATATTCTTCTGTTTCTTTCTGTAAATGTTTTACACTTGCTATGATACAAAGTTTTAAAAAATGGAATAAAAAACAAAGAAAAATCTGGGAAATTAAAAAAAAATGGTAGAAACAAAAAATCTCAATAGAAGGGTTGGAATACTTTCTCAAAACTGAAGAAATAAGTTTCTAGACTGAAAGAGACCATCCCATATTTTGCATGATGAATTTTAAAAACCAACAATAAGAAATACCACTATACAAATTTCAGAACACCAGGTATAAAGAATAGACTGATTCTAAAGACTTCCAAAGAGGAAAAGCAGCTTACACACAATGGACTGGGAATCAGAATGGCAATGAACTTCATAATTACAACACAGGAAACTAGAAGACAATGGAAACAATGCCTTCCAATATCTAAGGGAAAATTATGTCTGACTTAGAATTTTACGCCCAGCCAAATTATAAATTAAGCGGGGGTGGGAGGGGGGGTTAAATAAAGGCATTTCAGACAAGCAACGCCACAAAAAATTTACCATCCATTCACCCTTTCTGAGGTATTTACTAGATAATGTGTTTCCACCAAAACTAGAAAGTAAATTGAGAAAAAGGTAGATAAAGAATTTAGGAAAGGATATCTAACACAGCAAAGATGTGAAGGAAATGTGACTCCAGTATACTATTTGGCTCAGCTAGCATCAATTTTTATAAAGCTGTAATAATGAACACAATTTTTATAAAGCTGTAATAATGAAAACAAAACATGAAAAGGGAAGTGGTGTGTGAGGAGTAGTATAAGAGAAATAAATCCTAATCTTCCATGTTAGGAAGTCAAGACATAGATTATGTCTCCAAATGAAAACAAAGAATTGGAATATAAGAATTGGAATATAAATGTGGAGGTAAATGGCAAAAGCAGCAGCTAAAGAGATGGAAGTTGCTGCTTCTGGGGGTCAAGAATTGGGATAGGGAGGAGGCTGGGTAAAAGCACTGCAATTAATTTGATAAAAATTAAATTTAAGGACAGATTAAGAATTATAAAGCAGCCTGCAATTCCAATAAGTCAAATATTTTCATTTTTCTATGGTCTCTTCTCTATCTATGTAATTTTACATACTTACAGTAGCCAAATCTGTTATAATTGTTCACATAGTTTTAATTAAGTTTGTTTTTGTGATTATATTTAAAATATTTCATTGAAGTAATATCCTATTAAGTGGTAGTCCATAATTTTCTAACATTTCTCTATTTTTCAAGATTTATGTAATTTCTAAATTCTCGATATTGTAAATAATGTTACAATGAGAGTTTTCAAGTGCATGAACTCCTTTGAGATTATTTCCTCAGGTGAACTTAGCAGCAATACGCCTCTCTGTACTTATTGCAAAACTGCTTTCCAATTTATGTTGCCATCATATGAAATGATAACTCATTATTTTATATGCATTTGTTTATCAGCAAAACAGAACATTTTTCCAAAGATTATTTCTTTTATTCCCTCGCATAAAATCTATTCTGAAATCCTTTAGGTGGAGGTTGTAATGTTATTTCTTAAGAACTCCTAACTCAATCACATCTTTTACATTTATTAGTTAGAATTTTACCATAAGAAAATACTTTCCCTTCTTCCCCATTAATTTATGGATTAACTTGTGGGTTCTTATTTTATTCAGTGGGTTGTAATCTATCAATGCTATTATTTATTGAAATGTTAAAATTGTCCTAGATTTAGCTAGTAAGAGCTCTTTAATCAATTCTGTATATTAAAATTTTGTAATGTTTGAGGCAAACAATTTCTTGATTTCCTATTTGTACTATTTTTCATTGTATGAAAGACTAAGTTTTTTTGTACTGTCAATTTGTTTGTAATTTGCCCAATATCGCTTCAGAAGTTTTCTAGATGTGTTAAGTTATAAAATTCAGTTAGATTATCGTTTATCACGGTATAGGGTTTAAGAGGAGACTCTAATTTTCCCCAATTGCTCAGGAGTACTTCGGACAAAATTTATGAAATCATTATTTAAGTTCCCATTGTTTGTATACCTGCTTGGTCATACAGCACGAGAAATACTAATATCTTTGCAACAGATACATTAAAATTTAATATGTAATACTTTTGTACTGTTTTGTTCCACTGATTTGTATGACTGTATTATTCCTGCTTTATTACTGCTTTAAATAAGCTTTAAACCTGACAGAGCTATTCCTTTCTCATTCTTCTTTTGTTTAGAATACTCTTTGAGGTATATGCTTTTCAAATGAAATTTTGAATATTTCAAGAAAAATGCAACTGGAATCTTGAGGATACGGAGCTAAATGGATGACTAGAGGAATATTGAGATTCTTTAACAACAGTTAGCTTTCTCTAAAAGGAACTGGGAATTTATTTCCTTTCCTAGTATTTTTTAGGTTTCTCAGAGTTTTGCAGTTTCCTTTACATATATTATGCACAACGCAAGTCATGTTAAATACATGAAAACAAACTATTTGTATTGATTTTGCAAATGAACTCTCATATAAATTCCATCTATGAAGTTTTATAACTAATGGGATTCATGAGTATAAAGTTATAAAAGTAGTGATATGAAGTAGGGTACTGAGGATATAATTTAATTCCCCGGTCCTAGCAAGAATCAAGTGAAGTACTAGGCCAGGAGGAAGAGACTAGGTAGGAAAGAAACAAAGTACATTTAAGGAAGGTAGCAACAGAAAGGAAGCAAAGGACGATTTATAGAGCAGGGTAAAATTTCTCGGAATGATGATAATATCCAGAGTGGGTGACTAATTGGGAAGAATAATACCAGAAATAATAAATGATCATTACCAATGTTCCTTCCAGAATATTTTAGAAATTTTAGAAATTGTAGGTGAATTGAAGAGGAAAAAAATGATGTTAGGAATCCATACGTAAACCACTAGAGGTTATGTGGTAAAATAACTGATACTATCAAATAAAAGGAAGATTTAAGTGTTTTAAAATCTATATACAATTTCTTTTAAATGACTGTTTATCTATAAGAGCCAAATCTTACATTAGGTTTTTCAAAATCAGAGGCTTGGAATAAAAACTTATTTGGAGACCAGAAGTCAAAGTAATAAAGTCCTTAGAACAAAATCTATTTTGCATCCAGTAAAACAGTAAGAAAACTATATAATTTGAAGATGAATGCAACCTAGCTTTAATCTTCTAAACTTCTACATGCCTAAAGCCCAAGATGAATTTATACTTTTTTTTTTTTTATAACATGGTAACTTCAGTTGATTCACATGATTCCTAGTCCAATAGGAAAAATTCACTAAAAGAAAGTCTAAATTTAAACACTGTAACAGGAACAGATTCAGAATGTCAGTAGCCTAGGAATCACATGAGGTCTATTGAGACCTTTCAGTTTGTTTATATTACATGAACATTACAAATATTAGCAGCAGCATTTACCTTTCAGTGTGGCCTTCTTCAACACTTTCATGGCATAAAGCTGTCTAGCATCAGAGCCTGAGATTTTTTTGACTAAGAAAACCTGCATTTAAATAAAAGAAAATAAGTTTTATGAAGTGTCACAAACCATACCATTATTAAAATAAGACCCCTGCTATAATATAGTTTATTATTAGATTCTGATATATTATAGATCAACTATTTTCCTTAAAATGTATCAATTATAAATACAATGAGTTGTAAACAGTGGTTATAACTTGGGATGTCAATATAAGTGAATACATTTCTTTCTTCTTTTTTGTTGTCTGCCAGTTTCCAAAGAGCATGTAACATAAGACAGAAACAAAAATCTTTAAACTATGTAGTAATTAAAGTCTAACATGTTTAAAGTATAACACAGGTGGTGATAACTATGCCTTTTCAAAAACATTTATTTATTTATTTATTTACTTATTTTTATGGTGACATTGGTTAACGAAATCCAATAAGTTTCAGCTGTGAACTCTGTTCTTTAACAAAACAAAACCTTTTCTGATTCCATAAAAATTGTTATACAGGAGCTCCCTTTGATTATAATTTTCTGTTGATATAACTATTCACTGATGAATGGTCTTTCCTCTATACAAAAAACTACATAAATTTATCACTGCTGGGAAAACCAATTAAAAACACTAAAGAGTCTACAGCCATGCTACCCTGAACATGCCCGATCGTGTCTGATCTCGGAAGCTAAGCAGCGTCAGGCCTGGTTAGTACTTGGATGGGAGACCACCTAGGAATACCAGGTGCTGCAGGTATTAAAAAAAAAACAAAACAAAAAACTAAAGAAACTTATTCACAAATATTTAATGTAACTTAAGAACTTTGACTCCCCACCTTTTAAAAATCAAATAATCACATATGCCTAAATATGAAGAAATAATTCCCAGGTATGTTATTGAGCATTTTCATTTAAAAAATATTTTCACCTCCTTTTGATATATAATGTGGGATTTATACAAAATGAATAAAGCCTGCTCTAAACAATTCATGGTCCTGCTATAACACGGCTAATACAAAACTATCAATAAATCTTTTCTACTTATTTTGACCATTAGTTTCATAATCTTTTCCATCAAACCTTTAAACAGACCTGCTAAATGGACCTGAATTTCAACTCTTTTTCTCTACTGAGAGGTGCCACAGATGGGAAGAGAAGCAATTACAATCAAGAATTAACTTTAGGGTCAGTTCTCCATTACCCGCATTAGCATGTCAGGCTATTAGCACAAAATAAACGTGATTTGTTCAACAGATTCTAGTGCACGGCAGAGTTCCTCACTTTGAGAAATTGTGCCAAAGGCAATGGGCAATGACCGCAAATCAAGTGAAGCGCACCACCACTAGCACAGAAACTCTGATGCAGGGTGTGTTCCTCTCCCCAAATCATGCCCCTCACCCCCTTCACCATGCCCCACCCTTCAGTTCTTTTCAGTCAGTTAGCAGTGAGCCAACCTAGGAAGAGAAAAGCATTCTTAATCAGGGTGGTCCCAAACAGGGAATGATGTTCAAATGTTGAAAGTTATCAGAGATTATTAATATTTTCGAACAGATAAATTCTAATTAGGTGAAGGTAATTAGGATTTATCTGATATTTATTCATTCTTAAGATTCCCTAATCAAGTTTCTTTGTGCCAGTCTACAAGAAAAATTCTTGTGGTTTCCAAACTTTCTTTACCCTTCTTTGAAAGCACAGTCTTAACACTCGTCAGCACTTTTTACTTTGCAAAGGACCTTCACAAGCATTTTTAATATTTTAATCATCATGATAATTTTGGGAGACAAGCCTACTAAATAATGCCTATTTTATAGCTGCCCAAGCTAGGGCTTAGAGATATTAAACAATTTGTCTAGAGTCACAATGGAAGTATTGAGACAAAGAACCGGCCAGCTATCCAGTTTCGTGCCCCTGCTCAGGGCGCTCTTAATGCGGTCCCTTTGGTTACAAGTCAAGCACAGCAGGAGTAGCAGCAGTCCCAGATGCCATCGGATCTTCCCCGACCAGAAAATTTCTGACCTTTCGAACTCCCCCATGAAGCTATTCTAGGCTCTGACAGGTCATCCCTGTTTCCTTGGCTTGGAGTAGCTTTTTAGGATGAGTAAGAAAGGAGACGCCCTATTTTTAATGTTTGCTATTTATAGTAAGGTATTTAAAAAAAATAAAAGGAGAAGCACGCTAACTCCTGGAAACTTAAATGCTGTGTTCACTGAAAATCTGTTGTATAGAAATAAACCCATCTATTTGGGCTTATCCATATACATTGCATGATAATACAATTTCACAGACGCTATGTGCTTGGCCTTATATCATTTAATGCTCACTACTACCCTATGAGGCCAGGACTATTATTTACTCATTAATTCTTTCCAGAATTACATGCTAGGTATTGTGCTACCAGTTCAATGCTGAGACATAGTACAAGGCATGGCCCCTGCACTCATGGAACATTCAGTCTAATGGGGGAGACAGCCAATAAACAAATAATTATAGAAATGAAAAAAACTGCAATTGTGGTGAGTTTTGTGAAGATGAGGTATATAATATTCTGAGAGAGTAAAACAGAGGAATATGACCTAGTTGGGATGGTAGGGATGACTTCTTTGAGATCATAATATGAGAAGAGCTAACCAGATAAGGAAGGCGTGGTGGTGGGGTGCAATGTTTCAGGCAAAAAGAACAGCATGTGCAAAGGCTTTCTAGTGGGATGGAGCCTGGTGCTAAAGGACTTCCTAAAAGGAAAACCAATGTGACCAGAACATAGACGCTGAAAAGTATATAAAGTGATGCTGAGATAGCCAGGGGCCCTACCTAGGGGCTCCTCAGCCATCTTAAGAATTGTCTTTATCCTAAAAGCAAAGAGAGTCTACTAAAGGGTCAAGGGGGTGGAGCATAAGGTTAGCTCAAGTTAGCTGTCATGTAAAAAATGGCTTCAGGTAAGAATAAATTTAGGAAGCAGCAGTAAGGAGCCTCCTTCAATAGGCCAGGGAGAAATGGTGGTGGCACACACTGGATGGAGGAGTGGCAGTGGAGGAGAGGACAGGCACAATTTGAGATATCTTTACTAAATCCACAGGACTTGCTGACAGGTCAGACTGGTGGTGGGGGCTGTGAAGGGGGGAAGGGGAGGACTAGAAGGATATGTCACGAATGCCTCCCAGGTTTCTGGCTTATTTAACTATTCATAGTGACAGAGAAATATGAAATAGAACAGGTTTGGTGGGGGTTAGGGGAAAAATCATGAGTTTGGTTTTAGACATGTTGAGTTTAAACTGCCTTTGCAATGTGAAGAGAAAAGAATAACCAGCTGCATGTACACAGAGTTCGGAACTTGGGGGCATGATCTAGATTGGGGATATAAATCTGTTACGTTGGCCATATATGGGTTGTAATTAAGATAGTGGGAATAGAGAAAATAATTAATTAATAAGGAGCATAGAGTGAGGAGAAGGCAGCCTAAAATGGAACCTTGAGGAACTTCAATACTTAATGACCAGCTAGAAGAGAAAAACGGGGCTCTATGAGGTTATATAACTTGCTCAAGCACATATAACAAGTAGAAGAAAAAAAATGAATCCAAGTCTGGCTGACCTAGAGCCCAAACTTGCAACTATCATGTTCTACTGGCTACTTAATCTATATCTGGATTAAAAACACCACTCTGGGTTTGAAAGAAGTTAACAGTTCTAACAAATTACCTATGTTAGCCAAGAATTGCTAACTAGTCACATTAAAATACACAAGAGAGATTAAACTGGTATTGTTTTGGAGCTTGCAAAGCACGATATCTTTGAACATTTCCTTACAGAGAGATGGTAAGGAAACATTGCAATGTGAAAGTTGAATGCAATCTCAGAATTTTCCTCTTGCTGAGAAACAGACTAGATAGACCAAGTAGTAGTAATTCTAATGGTGTACTTTTCAAAATGGAGTACAGGAAGTGCTCCTGAGGTGTGCAGCAGGGGAACAAGGAATACTCGAAGAAAATGATAAAGATGTTACATCTGCTAGAGCAATTTTTAGTTGGTGTTTGGAAAATATTTTTTGATATTAAAACAAACACAGATATCATTGATAGAATGCAACCTTTGCATTCATTTTAAAGGTAAGCTATAAGTCCCCCGAATTTCATACTTGTAGTGATAACCCCCGACCCTAGTTCCTTGGAAGAACCCATTCGCTTTCTGCTGGTATTAGGGATGCTCTGGAGGAAAGATTGAGATGCACTGTTATAATGTATAGCACCTTCTAATTCTACACGAATTCTCGAAAAGAGGCCAGTGTATCAAAGGAATATTTTGTGACTTTTCACCATTCAAGAAGTGCAATTAGAGAGGTCCTGTAGTCTTGAAGATAAAATAAATATGAAGTGAATACTGTCAATTTATAAAAGCTTTCAATGTACGTTTGAATGATTTTATTAACTTTTCCATACTTACTGATGGTGAAAAATGTAAAAACAGAAAATACAGCTTGTAAGGAAATTGGTAGTATTTCATAAAATATTTCTGTTCCCTTTCTGAAGTATACCCGAATTCCAAAAAAAGACTTTTCAAAACGCACATACTCACAACTTACCTTTCCAAATGATCCCTGCCCTAATACTTTTAAAAGTTCAAACTGGGAAGGATCTGCCTTTTCATGTCCTTCCTTTACATGATGTGTGATTGCAATTTCTTTGATACTGCCTTCTTCCTGTTGATGCAAATATAAGGGGAGAAAACAGAATTAGAGCCACTTTCTCCAGCTTTTAATCAAGCAATATAAATTTAGTGTATCATATCAGAAATCCTCAGATTAACATACACAAATCACCTTTTACTAACCCACCAAGCAAACAGAAAATACATGCCAAGCAAACATACTTTCAAGTTAAATGTCAGAGACAGAATAATACCAGCCTACCACACAGGCCAATTTAATCTCTACATAACATTAGCACTGAGTATTTCCAAGTCTTCTTATGGGAGATAATTAGAATAGTTTTTATGGGGTGAGGGTAGAGAGTGTAAAGAAGTCTGAAAACAGATCAGAGTAATCTGCTGTGCTCTGACATGTGGTTGTTATTAAGTAGACCTAATGCTATACACACAAAAACCCTGTTTATTGGTGAAAGGAGTTGAAAAATAACCCAGGATAAAAGTGGAGATTTCTACCCCTAGCAAGGCCATCTGAGTTAGTATACTGAAATTTATTCTGTTTTAAATATCTAAGTTATGATCTATTTCTAGGACTACCTGAGACCTCAGAGGGAGGAAAAGGAATAATTCTAAAACTGCAAAACAAAATAACTTCAAACATTAAATCAAAAAAGACAACATTTGGATGGAAGATTAGACAGAAAAAAATGACTATTCAGCATAATCGGACAGTGGAAGGTCTCGGGGTTAAAAGAAGGATTTTTAAAGACAATGGAGGCTTCAGTATATCCGAGGGAAGCTATCAGAAGAGAAAGGTTGAAAATGAATGTCAGTTTACATAGAATTTCAATTACTTCTTCACTCTGAGATCACCAAATTAGATACACATTATTTAATCAAGACACATACTGTATGTTACAGCCAAAAACTACAGTAAAACAAAATCGAACAATACCAGAAACATAAACCTGTCAGACTATCTTTTCTTCTTTTTGCCTACCATATTATTTTTTCTAGTGCATAAGTACTATTAGCAGAATCTAAATGTCTTATACATAAACAATTATTTTTATTACTATGATATTCCATATAAAAATTTGAGCTCAATTAACATTTTCTGAGACACTCACAGAATGCTGGCAATATAGGGAATTACAAAGATTTCTCAAAAAGATATAGCAGGGTATCCTAATGTTGTAGCTTTTGTAAATGGGTAGTAAAAGGAAAAAAAAGCTCTTGTAAGAGGACAAAAAGGGAACCCAAGCCCACCATTTTACTCTGTAAGACAGAAGATGTCATTTGTAGATTGTCCTACTACTGCTTAGGCAGCTTAATCATTTTGGACTCTCTCCCAGAACTTTGAAAGTAAAACAACCCCCTTAATATGGTTTAGTCTTTTATTTTGTAATTTCACATGCATTATCTATCTCCTTTTAGTCTCACAACAATCCTCTACAGTGGGCATTAAGGGAGAATCAACCATTAGCTGACTCAGCTCTATTGCCTTCCCAGGAGCCCCTTCTCTCCAAAGGAGACCAATGTATGTAAGGGCTTGAGAGTGATACTTGTTTGTAACTATATTAGGAAAGACAGGAAGCAAATCACCAAATTCTTTTTTTTTTTAATTAATTGCATTGTGTGTACCCCTCCCATAGTTAGATTTCTTTCTGTCACCACATATTTGACCCCTTTTACTCCATCTACCTCCCTCCTTCCCCCCTCCTCCACTACCCTCAGGTAACCACTAGTTTATTGTCCACGTCCATGGGTCTCTGTTTATTTGATCTACCATATGATCCAGCAATCATCAAATTCTTTAAAAAAAAAAAAAAACTTTCAAGGAACGTATATATGTGTAATTAATTAATATCTAGATTAAAATCTAGCAAATATTAAGCACCTACCATGTATCAAGCCTGGGTTAGGTGCTTTTTCATTTTTATATTTATGCTTCACAACAAGTCTTTGACTACATATCAGTGTTAGAGGGGGCTGACAATAACGCAGCGGGGTACACCCCGGGGCAAGCAAAAACATTTCAGAATTCTCTATGGACTCTTCCATTCACCACTAGAAATTTGACAGATCTTTTAAAAAGGTTTGAATACTCTACAGTCTGAAGTTTAAAGAGATTAAGATCACAAGCCAGTAACTGGCAGATTTAGGGCTCAATTCCAGGTTTTCCGACCTCTAACGACTTCTAAAACAAAGGTCTTGGCATTACACTACACTGAGACTGTCAGAGGCTCTTGGTGGTTCTCCATTTGAAATCAATGACAGGAGCATACAAACTTATTTCCTTGGTATTTGTAACTGGTCTGTATCTTTTGGGTCAGTTAGCTAAACTGATTAGAGAAGTGGTCTATGAACTTTTGGTAGCACATCCTTATCAGTAAAAAAAATTTAGCATATACTCAATATTTATATACTTATTGGCCTAAAAATTATATGCATGTACTTTTTGTATTACTAAATTATACATACATTATAAATGGAAATGAAACTATAAAGAAGTTCTCCTCTTTCTTTTCTATACTCCAAAGTGTTATCATGTCTCACTCTGAAGATTAGTCTGTTACAGACTTGAACTCATGAGGCCAAGTTCATGGGTTGGATTCCAGCATGTGCCAGTTAGCCTCCTATGGAAAAAACTATCTGTTCAAGAACCTAACTGAAATCTAATGGTCATTTGTGCCCTTAAATGAGGCTGTGAAAAACTATACTCTGTAACATTCTATATGCTTTACCACTTTTTTTCTTGGGTAAGTGGGATGTGACTTATTAGGCTATATTTTGTCATCTTATGTTTTATAGGAAATATCTACTACAATTGTCTGTCACAAATAAAGATGTGACACAGGCAGGAAAGGATTACTGAATTATATGTTTTGCATTTTGCAGCAAGCATACAGGATTAAACCTTATTGCCATAGTGTGAACTGCCATCAGGCCATGAATCTCAAAATAAATAGCAGTTACTATACAAGAAAGATTTCATCTTTAATGTCTACTCTTCCTTTCCTCTCATGTTAAACAAGTTACTAAAATCCCTCTGATTCCCTCATTCACTAAACATATTCTAAAACACCTACTATGTATCAATCATGTGGTACTGGGAATACCTTTCATTCTTTTTTTTTTTCTATCTCCAATAGCATCATCAAAGTACCATCCTTCATTACCTTTCCTGTAGAAAACTGAAACTAGCTTGGTTACTCATAATATCTATTTCTGCCACTGCCAGTCCAATTATTCCTCTTGACAAATTCATTTTCTGAAAGTAGACAGTTCCAGTCATACGAACAGACTGCTTAAAAACTCTTCCAAGTTTTCCCAAATTAAATGTACTGCTTCACCTTGGCATTTGAGGTCCTCTGCAATATGGCCTCAACCACTTATCTGGTGTTATCTCCCAACATTCTCTTACTACACATAGCCTGTTAACTTGGATTACCTCCCGTTCTCTAATTTTTTTTTTTTTTTGGTTTTAAAACCAAATTAATACAAACATGCACATGGGCAACAAATCAGTGACAGAACCACTTATGATGAAAAGCAAATCTCACCCTTATACCTAGGCTTTTTTAAAAAATTAGTTTTCTGCACTTTGATTATTTCCTTAATTTTAAGACAAAAATAAGAAAGTCAAGGGACTCACTTATATTATGCCCCTTCCTTCATCTTCCTCTCCACTATCTGATAATCGTATTACTTTAACATAAACCTCTTGTCTTTTCTATCAGTTTCGGATAGAAGCCTAACTCGCCACTTCATAAAAGGGGGCTAATAGTGCCCAGACATTCTTTCTTTCAAACCTCCCCCTAACTGCTGCTAGCTGAACTTTTACATTTTTATTAATATTAAGAAAATTAACATCCTCTCCTATAACCACAACCAAATCCTTCATGCTGAAAAGCTGAAAGCCTATACAACAGCAGCCACATTTTTATGACAACATATTGGTCAAATGAAGGCTAGGAAATATATTAAATTTCCTTTTATATGGGCTTATAACAGTGATTTCCAGGACAATCCAAGGGGACTTGAAAAAAATACTACTTCATGAAATGCTTAAATTAATGATACATTTTAACTTTGATTTCTATTTGGACCATGAATCTCTTATAGTTTTCTATTTTTACTGTTTCTAACAGTTCCCCGCCCCCCATCATTCTTATGGTAAGGTTAATTTAATCATTATTCTTAATTTTTTCTTAGTCCTTAACCATACCTTCCATTCTTCTGAGAACCCTCTCTTGCCCTCCCATTGGGACGGGTTGTTCTCTAGCCTTTGCTGCACAGCTATTATCTTGGGATATTTCTTTCCTAGTTGAACCTACTATTTTCATTTTCTCATGTTTTTGTCTTTCTTAGATTACTACATTGTAACTTCCTAAGAAAGGTGATGTAGAAGGAAACTTTCTGAACCTTGCACATCTGAAAATGTCTTTATTTTGTCTTCACATTTGTATAGTTTGGCTTGGTACCAAATGCTAGGTAGAATAAAAACAATCTTGCCTTGGAACGCTAACATTGGTCCAGCCAGGGCTGCTGATGAGATGGGTGATGTTAGCCTGATACACACTTTTTGATAGGTGACCTGGTTTTTCTTTCTGAAAGTGTTAAGAAGAATTTTTTCTATCCTTGTACTTCTGAAATTCCACGCTAGTGAGATAAATATGGGTCTTCTTTCTCTCATAATGCTAGATGTTTGGTGAACCTTTATAATCCAAAGACCTGAATTCTTTACCTCTGGGGGAATTCTAACATTTCTTTGATACTTTCCTTGTATCCGTCCATTTTCCAGGGTTTCACTTTTCGTAACTCCTTTATTAGTTGGATATTGTATGTGTGGAATTGAATCCTTTATGTCACTATTTTTTTCTTTCTTCCTGCCTCTATTTTCTGAGACTTCTTTGACTTTATTTTCTCACCCTCATACTGAATTTTTAATTCTGGCAAATCTTATTTCTAAATAAATTTTCAAGTGCTCCTTTTCTCAATATTTTTTTCCCAATAGCACCTTCCTCCACTCCTTACCCTTCTCCCCATCTCCCAATGGATGCAATCATTCCAAATCTCTTTGAAGATACAAACTGGAATTTAAAAATCTTTTTCTAAATTGGGGCTCAGAGAATAAAATAAATATATTCTTGGTGATAGAGAGAATTAGATTGATGCCCATGGCCCGAGTTCCAAAAAATTTGCCACTGTTTTATCCCCAATATTTTTCTGTTCCTTCTAAGTTTGATTTTTACTAATTACATCAGCAAACTATTTTCTATCTACTTTTATGTATATGTAAAGTCATAGTAGCATAATAGGCAAAATATCTTGGTCCCTTAATGCCCAGATTGTGCTCAATGTCACTAATTTTTCCAAGTTATGGGACCATGAGTATTTTAGACGTGAATTTGAGGTTCAACTAGGTTGTACTAATAGTGCTTGGGCAAACTTGGACAACAGATAGGAAAGCAACGATGTGATGCTCAAATCTGGAATCCAATGAGATGGCTGCAGAGAGGAATATCAAATTTCCGAAGGCGTTGATAAACTAAGGACAGACTGACATTTGCTTATGACAAATATATCTTATGTCATGAAATTACCTGTTACTGAAATAAATCTGTCACATGAAAACACAGAACTACAGTTTGACAGTTTGTAAAATTGTATTATTGCCTATAAATACATGGTGAAGCAACTATAATTTTAGAGAAAAAGAATTCTGTCAATGAAGTGGAACACAGATATAAGTTATAGCCATCGTAATTACTCTGTAAGGCTCCCACATTTTTATATTCTCTGGCACAACTGTGTTTTAAATGATACATGGATACCTGCCCATTCATTATCACAAAGAACTTACTTTGTGTTTTTTAAAAATTATACTAAATTACATATATTTATGTTTATTTGGTAAGTAAAGGTCTAGTTGTAGGCAAAATTGTGAGGCTGGCAGCTGATCTATATCACGACCACATATCATTCATCTATACTCCCATCACTTTCAGATATTTGCCACCTCAAGCCTGAGTGTTCAATACCCTCAAGCTGTGTATTGGAATTCATTCATTCATCCAGTTAAACATTTATTTATTGAGCACCTAATACATGCCAAGCATTCTTCTAGGTGCCTGAAATATACACTAAATGAAACTGATGAAAATCTCTGCTGTTTGAGGGAGATACTACTACTACCACTACTAATTCATGTTAGAACATGATAAATACTATGGAAAAAAAAGATATTAAGTTGGGTAACAGGGATCAGGAGTGCAGGGACAGAAGGAAGGCTTACAATTTTGAATAAAAGTATCAGGGCAGGCTTTATTGAAAAGGTGCTATTTGAACAAAGACCCTGAAAGAAACAAGGGAGTCAGTAACCCGGGGGAAGAATGTTCCAGGCAAAGGGACAAGCCAGTGCAAAGGCTAGTGTGGGAACACACAGGGAGACCAGTGTTTGGATCAGAGTGCGTGCAAAAGAGAGAAAGAGAACAGGTCCAAGATGGACTAAAACTCAGGTGGCTCTCATGCTTTTGCTTCTTCCCGATTGCCTGGTCCTAATAAAAATGTTTCTGATCTTTGACATAGTATCTTAGGCCCATTCTTTTTCATTAGAAGGCAATTCATATTATGGGCCAGGTACTATGTTAGGTGTTAAGAGATACTAAAATAGAGTATCTGCCCTCTAGGAACTGAGCTAGGGTTTAAAAAATGTTATTACAGGATAAATATCTGTTGAGCTATGACCCCTGATAGATAAAACAAAATCAGTTCAGTTAAAACATGTATGATTTTAGGAATTCTGTAAAGTGTCATTTTAGACAGCACAGAAAAATAGCAGAAGAAAATTCATGGACAGGTGGATCTTTTGGTGTTCCTTCAATCACACAAAAAGCCACCTCATTTGTTTCCCAGGACCAACAAAAGGTCTGTAGGTTCCCTTCTAAGTGGTTTTTAAGGTTCATCTTTTAATGGGAAAAAAATTAACTTAATGTTTTCTTTTCAAGTTGAGAGTTAAAAAATAGAATTTTGTTTTTAAAATGTAAAAAGGATTAAAGAAACAGAACTAAAATCAATGCTATCTATTTGAGTTACAGAAAATCTAATGTTGTAACATGCTAACATTAAGAAAACTGGGTGATATTAATTGATTTTAAAGAATGATTCAACATTTGGCATTAAGCCCTGCCTTGTATACATAATTTCCTTTTTCCTCCCCTCCCTTGAGTCAGGAAGTGTGTTCTTAAGGCATTTGTATTTTCTAAATTGTTTTGAATGTCCGAAATATTGTTAAAGCTTGAAGTAAAACATTTAAATGTTCCTTGGTAAAAGCCAGTAAATAAGCATTTTCTAACCATGGATATGTAACCATTTTTGGCCTAACATAAAAAGACCATACAAGTGAAAAATGTATACTTTATTTACCTCTTAAATGTAATTCAAAATTAAAGTATCACCTTCTACATAGATACCTATAGTTCTGTAATATACAGTTTTTTATTTTAAAAAGATTTTTTTTAGATGATCAAGATATACAAAAATTATTTGGCTGTGACGCATAATTAGGCAGGTTATTGAAGTCATGGTGAAAAACCATACTTTAATTTATTCTAGATTACAATTCAACCAAATCCAATTTATTTGATTTACTAATGGATGATAAATTTTGCTCAGCATTTTTCATTTAACTAAATACTTAAGGAGAGTAAGCCAGCTTCTTGTATCTATGCTTGAGAAAACAGCATTGCTGGTTCGCCAGACTAACGTTCTCAGTCACTGCCGTGAAGAGCACAATTTGCTCCCAAGTGAGAATCCCAATCAACAAATTTAATTCTCTTTAAAGAGCAGCAGGATAGCACAATCCGCACAGCAAAATATCAAGTTGATTTTTGGCAAGATTTAAGATTAAATATAGTGCAAATTATCATTCACTAAGTACATTTTAACAAAGTAATGCTTTGAAAACTGTGCCTATTCTAAGTTAGATAAAATTACTTGCTTAAAGTTACTTAAATAGTTGAATAAAAACTTCAGATTTTTAAAGGAACCAATTCAACAAGACTAATTTTAAGTCCTTGACTATTTAAAATACATTCTTCTACTCATCAAAATATTGCTGATATTACAGTAATCTCCTAAGTATTACTAAATTCACAATTTTGTTCATGCCTGGTTTAATACTGAGAGTTACAGTCATCCGTTTTCTGTAAAAGTTTACGAACACTAGCTAAAAATTACTCTAGTGCTAGAAAGCCAATGTAAAAATAAGTTTACAAAACATACAGACTTGAAATGTATACACATAAATGGCTTACTTTTAAAACAGAAATATTAGCCTTTAAAAGTTCTATAAACATTGGTTATGAATTTTGAAAAGCGTCTTAAAAGAACATATAAAATGAAATAAGTGTTTAATTAATTATACTTAGCTCCAACTAAAACATTTTAGTTTTTAAAGAAGGTGAACAAAGCTTACCTGTATAGAGCGAACACGAAAAGACAAAAATTTAAACATGGCTACGAAACCATGATGGTGATAAAAGAATTTCTGACCGTAAAACTTAAGTTAGAGAGAGAAGGCCAAGCCCCTGCAAAGTTTTCTCCTACCAGCTGTTCCGGCAATTAGAAAATTTCCTGTCAGGCGGGTCCTGAAATGCTAGAAAAAGAGGCCTGACAATTTTCCTGTGGTAAAAGAAAGGAGGAACAAATGGCGAGGGCACTCATGTAGCTGATAGGTAGGGAGGCCAGAACAGGAAGCCAAAAACAGATTTGCTGATAGCAAAATCCTGTTGAAAAGTTCTTTACTCCTGGTTCCCAGCAATCCCGTGAATTTTCACAAACAGTGAACATTACTTTATTTCAGAATCCTGAGAAATGCCAGTATTTCTTAACTATATGATTCTTTAGAAGCAACTGAAACTAGTCAGCACTATTAAAATAATAAGTCATTGATGTACATGTCAAATTTTACCCTTTGTAGTGTTTATTTATACACACACTCAAAAGGATACAGTCTCAAGACTATTTTAAGTTTATATATAGACATGTCATGGGTGTTCCCTGTCAATGAGAAAGAGTTTCATAACGATGGGAAGAAAATGACCACATGCGAAAGAAACTTTCCAATTGTAATGTAAAGACAAATTCTTCCTGTCTTAAGAGTAAATTATATTTAAATTCACATTGGTTATGAACATCAATTATCAACTAGGTTAAAGACTTCAAGGCCCATAGCTAAAACTCTCATTTCTAGTTGATAAAAATCTAAATTAAAAAAAAAGTTCAATCCCTGGGATATTAGTGAGCAAAAGGAACACTTACTGAAGAAGCCAACCCAAAGAAGAAGGAGGGGTCAAGCTACCAGACAATCCCTTACTCCATCCATTTCATTCTCTAACAGCTTCTAGAAGTTCTTCTAAGGTATTTTTGCTTTGGAAAATATTTTAATATTTTTTAAAGTATGCCAATATTCAGAACATGATAACCAATACACTGGCATTTAAACAAAACCAAAGGACAGAAGCATTGAGAGCTGTGGGAAAATGTGGTGCTTAACATACATTTAATCTACGTGGAACCGACAAAAACCTCAAAACGTTAATCTACAATGCCAATATGAATTTAACAAAATCACTAAATTTTCAAAACCTGAAGAGCCTCTACAAACACCAGGAATGATTAGCAGGCTTTCTAGAGGAAGGAACTACGGTCAGGTAGGTGCATGTTTGATGATGGAGCTATCTATACTGGGAGCGCAGTTAGCACTTTATTATTGAGCAAACATTAGAGTGCTCATTAGGTGCTACAGGTACCGTATGAAAGGCTAGGGCTCTTCCTGCTATATCAAATTTTTATGGCAATATTCTATAAATGTTCCTGCTATATCAAATTTTTATAATGTTCTATAAATGACCTAATGGAAATTGGAGAATTAAAAAAAAATTGCTCAATTTAAAAATTCTCCTATGTAACCAAATACATTAGAATCAACTGGGACCCAAATAAATACCCAAAACAAAACTCAGAATTCTGCCTGGGAAATGGTGCACTTCTCTTCATTACAAATGCATACCTAAATTTTTTAGCAAGGAAAGCACTTAGAAAGTTTCCCATCAGAACAAGAACTCTCCCTTCTCCCAAAAGGAATTACTTAACGCTCCTTACAAGGTTGCAAAAGGGCAGTAAGGCTAGGACAACCACCTAACCAAAACTGCAGCCTGAATGTGAAGTACCTCTTAAGACTATCACGAAGAAGCAAACGTGGTTACTGTACCATAGATTAAGATGTACAAAACAAAATAGGAGTGTCTCTGTATAGAGCAGTCATCAATTTTATTTAAGTAACACATAAGAACGGGAGCGACCAAATAACCTTTTTTTAATTTAAAGGATTAGTTTAAACTGGCTTTAATGACTATTGATGCTCAGGTTAATAAGTCACATTTTGCTGTGCACTGTGCTTTTTAATATTAGCACTAAGAAAATGAAACAATATTTTGGATATCAAAATTTGAAATAAGTCTCCCTGAGATGAAATAATATCTTAATTAAAACAGCGTGGTACTGCTGTATAAAAGATAAACAGAGCGTCAGAAAAGAATGTAACACTTTACATCTGAGAGAAATGTAAGGACATTTGGCTACCTGTTTGGAAAACGCAGAAGTCATAAGGAAAATATTGATAGAGAATTTATTATAAAATTCGAAAACTTCTCCATACCAAAAGGTACCATAAACAAAGTTAAAAGACTAGCTCACGTGACTGGAATCCCTTATAATCATGCTATAACTCACGACTGAGCAATTGCTTTATTTGGGTGTTTAGATATCGCTTAAACAGAATGAAAGCTCTTAAGGCCCTTAGATACACTGTTTATGACATTTATTACTGTTTAAGCACATCCCACTGCTCCTACCAGATTAATCTTCAGAACAGGCGCCATACTTATCTTTGTATCCTCGCAGCAAATAGCACATAGTAGCAACTCAAATAATGGCTGCCTGAATAATTGTATCATATGCCAAAATCTGAAATAGACATTACTTGTGGGGTTATGCATATGAAACTAGATATTATGTATACTTTTCCTGCCTCTAACTCTTGACTTTCTTTTAATCTGTCTTATAAAATTTTCAGCTAGTTTTTCTTCATTTGTGTATCTTAATGGTTTCATCATTTACCTTATTTAAAAAGTAATTTTTATCATAAAAATTATGCACGTCCATTATAGAAAAACAATAAAGAGAAATAAAAGGGAGAAAAACAAAAGAGAAAAAAATCACTATCTTGGTGCATTTCTTTCCAGTCTTTTTCTGTACACATGCACACACTTGGACCATACTATACATATTATCATTTTTTTTTTCTGTAAAGGGCCAGACAGTAAATGTTTTTGGCTTTGTAGGCCATATGGTCTCTGTCAACTCTGCCACTGCAGTGGGAAAAGGAATGAGTGAGGTAGTGTTCCAATAAAACTTCATTTACAAAAACAGGCGGCAGGCTTCAGGTTTAGTTTGCTGACCCTTGTTCTCTATTATTAAATAACTTTCAATGCATTATTAATAACTGCAGAGGATTCTACTATACAAATCCCTTACTGTTGGGTATTTGATCTTCTATACCACTGAGATGTTTCCATCCTCTGTGCATACCAACAATCATTTAGACATAATTTCTAAAAGTGAAATCACACTTCTAGAAGCACAGTTTGCAACATTTTAAAGTTTTTTGATCCTAACTTATATGCCAAGCCGTCCTCCAGGAAGAACCTAAATAATGAGGAAACCACATCAAGACCTCAGGCAGGGGCAAACTACAGCCAGGCGAGGCCAGAGGCAAACTACAGCCAGGCGAGGCCAGGGCCAAATTTGGTCATGCCAGTCTCTGTTTACATATGAGCTCCTGCTGTTTTTACCCTACAATGGCTACTCTGCTGACTTGAATAGTTGCTACAGAGACCATATGGCTCACGAAGCCAGTAAAATATTTACTACCTAACCCTTTATAGACAGAGTTTGCTGACTCAAGGTCTAGAGCCCTCAAACAGAAAGAGCAGCAGATGCAAAAGAACTGAGATAGGAATCAGCTTAATGGATTCAACACACAAAGGAAAGACCTAGGTTGCTGCTAGAACGTGGTGAACACTGAAGAAAGAGGAGATGGGGAGGTAGTTTGGGGCCATATTAACTAGGGCCTTATCGATTATTAAGAAGTTTGGATCTGGATTTTATTTCAAGTGTAACGGGAAGCTAATTTTCCCAATTTTAGGCAATGGCATCTTTACCAATCCCAAGAACCTTAAGTCCTTTTTGGCTTTCCTTTCTTATCTAATTTTCTTCCCTTCATATTTAATCCATCAACAAATTCTACTCATTTCATCTCTGAAATATATACCCCAAATCTGTCTATTTCTAGTTCCTCTGCTACTCTCAGTACAAACTCTCATCATCTAGTGCCATCTAACTGGTTTTCTTGCTTTCCCATCTTCCCTGTGCAATCCTTTCTCTTCATGGCAGCCAGAATCTAAAAATAGAAATCAGACGGGACGCGCTCCTATCTCAAATTCTTCAATGTCTTCCCATCACAGAACAAAACCCAAATTTCTCATAATCCATAGAACATAAAGCAAGCACTAACAAATGCTACCCTGATCCTGACTTGGGAATATACTTACTAAATCATTCATATATGATGCCAATATTAGGTTTTAGGCACATTTGGTCACGTTAAAGTCAGACTATTTCCTTTTTACTGAAAGTGGAATGAATATTCAATTTTTATAAAATGCCTTTTTATTATCTATTAATATGGTCACTTAGTGTTTCTCTTTTGACCTACTGCTTTGATAACTTAGATCAATAGATGTCTTAATATGCTTGTATTTCTGAGAAAAAATTTGTTTTAATAAAAGTCTATATTAGATTTGTAAATTTTTAAGGATTTTTGCATCTATATTCATAAATTAGGTTTTAGCATAGTTTCCTTTCCTATGTTAACTTTCATTTTCAGGGCTATGCTAACTTTATAAAACAAACCAGAAGGCAATGAAAATTTTCTCTATGCTTTGGAACAATTTAAAGACCACAGGAATGATCTATTTCTTGACAGTTTCAAAGATTTCTCCTGCCAAATCACTCGGCCTAGCACTGGAATTGCAGGAGTGGTGGGGGAGCAGGGGCGGGGAGAATGTGGTGGTACTCGTTCTTTACTAACTTAAATTTTCCCTTGCTATTGGTCTACTCAGTTTTTCTATCCCTTCCTAAATAATATCATTTAGACTTTCCTAGAAAACCACATATTTCAGCAAAACTTTCATATTAGTATAGAGCTACACTTAGTATTCTATTATATTTTTTAAACTTAAGAAAAATTTCAAGCATACCTAAAAGTAGACAGAACAGTATAGCAAACACTTATGTATCCAGCACTCAGCTTTAACAATTATCAACTCATGGCCAATCTTGCAACACACTTCCCCCCACTCCCATACTTAATTATTTTGAAGCAAATCCCAGACATTATATCATTTCATCTGTAAATACTTTAGTTGTTATGATGTTTTAATCTCCTTCCTATCTGTGGTTATATCCTGTTTTGCTTTCCTAATGCTGTACATTGAGTTTTTTTTTTCCTGTTTTCTAATTCACCTATTTTGGAATTTATATTTAATTCCTTCCTCTTGCTTTTTATAGATCTACTTTATAGTTCTTTTTCTAGCTTCTTTCACTGAGACCTTCATTTCTTTATTTGAATTCTCATTTATTAATATATTTTCTTTCAAGTAAATTCTAACAATATCATTTAAGATACTACTATGTTCTAAGCACTGTGCTTTACTTATTTCAGTTAATTCTCACTACAATGAGGTAACTACTATTACCCATACTGCACATGAAGAAACTGAGGCTTAGGGAGAAGTTAAGGAATGTGCTGCCCAAGTTCACAGTTTGGAAGACAGAATGGCTGTGATGTTGGTAGGAGTATAACCAGGCAATTCTACCTGGGAAAGGAGCGTGTTATATGTATGGCCAGTGGCTGACTTAGGTCAGAAACCAGAAGGTGCTATACCTTTTGATAAAACCTTGAAGGAAGACAGCTCAGCATTGTTCCAGAACACTGTTCTACACCATACATTTATTTGGCAAAACCCAAACCCTGGTCAAACCCTGGTCAAATCCAATTATCAATCATCTTCATGACTCCATGATGGCTGAATCCTGCTGGAGAAAAATTAACCTCTATGACAAAAACTTAAAATTAACATGTTCTTAACCAATTCCTTTGGATACATTTTTTTATATGGCTCATTCAATTTTTCAGACACTAAATGGTTTCCATTTAAGTACTGGAGAATTATTCTCTAGCACACATCCATCAGCAGATAATATTATAAAGTACTAAGGTTCTAAGGTTTTTAAATCAGAGATGAGAAATAAGTTTCATGATCAACTTGAACCAAATAGCACCGAGAGGGATTGCTTCTAAGGCCTTGTCTCAATGGAAAGCATGCTATGCTCCATTTGCAATATCTCCCATGAATATAGAGAAAGGGCGAGGGGACAGCAGCACCAATGTCCCAGGTAGAATCTTGCAGTAAGCAGCAATACACCCTAGGTGGTATTGCTCATCTTCCTATCCACACATTTTTCCTGCTTAGCTTAGAGTTCTTTTTACTTAGTCATGTTTGTCTAACATGGTTTAAATTAAAAGACTCATTTAGGTAAAGGGGCTACAACTTTCAATATGCCAGTATTTCAGGTTGACTCAGTAAAATATTCATACTTGAACAGAATGTAAATCAGTTTGATCTCTTTCCAATTATGGATAAGATCACTTAAACTGAAAAAATAGGTATTGTGATGAACAGACTAGAGCAGAGGAAAGCAATTTTGGATCAGAGGCACCATATGAGTTAGGCGAGCCATGATACAAAAAGGGGTTTTTAGTTTTTTAAAAAGCAATTAGGTGTAGGGGAAAGGGACACTAGGAAAGAAAAAAAAAAATAACCCTGAAAGAGCAAAAAAATGTAGCACAAGAAAACCTTACACACTTGGAAATTTTGCCTATTATACACATATTCCATTTAGTACTAATATGCAGTGCTAATTACAATGCTATTTATCTCAGAAATATTTTCCCTAGTCGTATATACTTAAATCTACTAGAGTATATTTTTCCCATACTCTGAGTTCTAAAAGATACTCTCAGCCAATGAGAGCTAGAACAGACAATACTTTACACAATTAGTCAATAAGTGTCATAAATGTACCAGTCAGCTGTTCTCTGCCAATGAGCACTCTACTGTACTTTCCTGTGTTTAGTGGGTTCTTCACTATTGACTGTCAACTCTGCTAGTGCTTCTCTTTCTGTAGTTAATTTAGTGTTTGACCTATAATGACAGTAAGAGGTGTATAGGTGTGTGCTGGACTCATGACTATGAGTATCACTTTGGATCTTCAAATGCAAGTTTCACAAAAATGGAGGAAACCAGTGGACAACTGGGAATTGGTGAAATTCCCTGGATACTGTGAAGGCCATCATACATATTACTGCAGCCTTAGGGTTACTATATGAACAGTAACTGGAATAATGGCATGCACAGAAGTTAGAAGAAACCACTGCTAAAGGCCCATCATGACTTTAGGAGATATGAAAAGAAGAGAGCACTGCTGGTGCCTGTCTTCCATAGGGGTGCTGTTCTTTAACCCAGCATTTACGGCCGTCTACGATCTATCTTCACTTTATCTTTTTAAACCATTTTTTATCATTACTTTTAATAAACTTTCTCTAATTCTTGACTATCATGCATGTGACTATGATACAAGAGCTACAAAGACTGAGTTGATAAATATAATGTTTAGGACTATAGTAATATAATGTTTACAAAGTTGATGTTATGAGCAATTAATGTATGCATGGTTATTAGAAATAAATGGTTAAAGGGAACAGAAGAGTCAAAGGACCAAGTTAAGAGAAAGTCAAATCATTTCACAATTTTGTCTGTGGCCAGGGCTATTGTCAGCCACAAAATTACTGGATTCTCCCCTAGTTTCTACAGAGTCTGCTTTATCCCTTGTGAATAGTCTGAGAGAGCAGGACCAGCCTCTGGAAGTAAGAGGAAAATTAACACTCACAGGGCTCTTACTTTGTGCTAGGTACTTATTTAGCTCCTTTAATTCTCAAGCCTCAGAACAATCTTCACCTGGTACTACAAGAGCTATAAAGAGAATTATTTCCCTACTAAGCAAGAAACTCTTTAATGATTCTTGGATGACTATGGAGAATTAACAGTCAAGACTCCCTATTTCTTCAGCATGGATCATGTAGAGCATGGAGTTCTCTGGCCAGCTGACAAAGAATGGACAATTCTGGAGTCCAGGAAGATATACTGGCTTGAGGTGCTATACAGCACTCTGCCTTCTGCTATGAAGACAGTCTTTCTCCCCAGCCCCATTAAAATAAAGGCTAAAAATAAGTCTCTCCAGCAGGGAAGGGAGAACAAGACACTGGCTGGAGAAAGTTAACTGACGAGAAATTCAGCTAATTATACATAAATATGGATTAATATGCAAATGTTCCTAGGGGAAGAAGATGGGGGAAGGTGGTGACTGGTATATTCTGGTATGAACCAATTTAATTAAATTTTCTTGTGTTTTATGAGATACATGGAAGAAATAAAAGTTTTTATTTCAGGTGTGTAAAGACAAGAAAGGATCGAGCCTTTAGAAAGCCAAGGAAAAGGAAAACAGCATTAAAATTGCAGAAGATGGAAGCAGATGTAGAATATGGGAAGGAGGCAGACTGCAGGGCAAAGGATAAAGGGGAAAGAGGAAGAGATGAAGTTCAAAAAAGAGAAAAATCCAGCCAGAATAAAATGGCCCTACTGCAAACAGAAACCAGGAGACATGTTCAAGAGATATCATAGGGGCAGCTCCACCATTCACTAGTAGGCTTTCACTTGATCTCCCTATTTCCAGCCCAGTGGCTCACCCCACTTCTTACTATGCCTACAGCTCTGCATGTGTGGAGCCTCTCTGGTTCCCTGTTCTCCATGAGATAACTTCCGTCTCTTCCAGGGGTAGGAGAGAGGAGAGAGTGAAGGCTCTTTAATATAGACCAATGTGACCAATCTCTGTTTTCAGCCCCATGCCATATTTCCACTTTCCATAGTACCTGGTGACCTCATTCTTGAGCTCTTCTGGGGCTATGGGGGCCATGAATAAGGCCTACTTCCTGCTGATATACTCCTCTAAAAGCATTTATGTCCTATAACTTCCTCTTGTTATGACTCTTTTATCCGCTTTTCATATTTATATATTGTGGTTCAAATTACAGAAGTCTAATTTCAAAGACCACATTTGTTTCTTATTCTCCTTACTGTTTTGGGTGACACTTTCCTAGAGGAGAAGAGGACAAAAACAGCTTTATTTTGCCATTTTAAAACTGCAAGATTCCCTTACATGCTTTTGTGTTTCCAACAACCTAACAGAGTTCTTGGCACCTAACAGATATTCATTAACTACTTTGTTAATGAATGATTAGATGTAGTCAGAGTACAGACTAAGCTGCCTTAACAAAAAATCCTCAAAATGCAATGGCTCAAACAAGATAAGTGCCTATTTATCTCTCGCAGAGCAGTCCACAGGTAAGAGGGTAGGTTATGAAGCAGTGTTGTTATTTCATTAGGTCAATAAGAAACCCAGGTTTCTTCTCTCTTGTTATTCTCCATTTATTCTACGGTTTTGTCATGGTCAAAACTGGCTAATCATTACACTTTGCATTCTAGCCCATGGAAAAAGGGCCAATCAACCTACAAGAAAGCCTACCAGTTGACAAGCTCCATACATACAATTATCATCTCGTAGTTCCTATGGGCCAGGAATCTGGGCCAACAAACATGTGAGCTTGGAAGCAGATCCTTCTCCAGCCAAAGTTCAGATGAGACTCTACCTCTGGCCAACTCCATGATTGCAGTCTGTGAGAGACCTTGATCCACAAAACCAGTTAAGCTGTGCACAGATTCCTGGCCCACAGAAACTGTGAGATAATAAGTGTACATTATTTTAAGCCACTAAATTTGGGGTAATTTGTTATGCATCAAACATAACTAATGCCATATCTTAACTTTCACTATTTAAAATAACTAATAAAATGAAAACTTTTACTGTACATTAAAGGCAAATACAATTTTAAAGTACAAGGCTAACATATTATTTTGACAATCTTTTGGATTTAATACCATTAAAGAAATAGTAAATATTAGATCTTTATTTTATATTTAAATCTAATTCCTATAATCTGGAATGATCTACTCAACAAGTTTACCTACATTGCTGGTAATATCTTTGTCCTGCACCTATTCAACCTATCTCTAGAATGCAGTTTTCTTTGAGATGTAAATGTTACTAATGTTGTGAGCGCTCTGAGGGAAAGTGTGAGCCATATAATATCACAATGGAAAATGCTTTGATTTTAGACTAGAGAGAATAAAAAATTTGAAGGTTTTCCTTCTAAAGGAATCACTACATAAAGAAAAAAGGTAGCTGGTAGCAGAAAAATCAATATTAACACTTGTTGATTGTTTTTATACTTGCTTAAATGCCAATAAAAACATACTATAGACTAATGAAGTAAAATGACTCAAGTGGTTTGGAATGTACAGAAATCTAGACCAAATCTGAAGGCAGCCTTGGGCACTAAGCCCCATGCTCAGGTCTCTGTGCTAGCCCAAACTTAATTTATGCATTCATTTAAGTAACGAGCACTTACTGGAGTGCTGGACATAAAACAAGGAATAAGTCAGACATGGTCGCTGCCTCATGCAGCTCACAGTTTAGTTGGGAATATAAACAAATAAATAAGCAATGGAATCTAGTACACTGTTGCCATTTAGAGTATGCACAGGCTGCTGTGGTAGCACAAAGGAAAAACATTTAATTCAAGGTGGAAATGGAAGTGATAGTTTTATCGGGACAACATCTCGGCTGAAGTGATATCAAAACTTGGACCTGAAGGATGATCAGGAATTAATTATTTGGGGGGTGGTAAGGGAAAAGAATTCTGGGAGAGGGAATATCACCTATGAAGGCCCAGGAGCAAAAGAGAACCTGATATATTTGAGTGATTGGATTTTTAGTAGAGGGTAGTAGGTGTTTGGCTGGAGAGGATATGGGGAAGTGTGCAAAGGTCTTACTATGCAGGGCCTGGTAGGTAACATTGCAGAGTTTGGATTTTATTTGAGGGAAAAATTTAAAAAGGGATGCACAAAACTATTGAAGAGTTTTAAGAAGAAGAGTGCAATAATCTCACTCTTCCATAACTAACATAATGTTCTTAACAACTTGTTTGGTTTCTAAAATATTAATTTTCCCAAGATGTTAAAAAGTATATAGAAACATACAATTTTTTTTATATACTAGCAATAACCATAGCAGAAAAAGAATCCCTCTCACAACATAAAACTACAAACTATCCATGAATTACCTTAATAAGAAATATACAAAACTATATAAGAAACCATAAAATTTTGATAAAGGATATAAAAGAATATCAGAAGAAATAATGTTCTTGGATGTGAAGACTCAATATTATTAAAATAATTTTTTTTTTCAAGTTAATCTCTAAATTTAATGCAATTCTAATAAAAATCCCAATTAATTTTTCAGGAGTATTTGATAAATTGGTTATACAGTTCATCTGGAAGATATATAATACTACAACTTTGAAAAGTAAAAAGGTAAAAGAGCTTGCCTTGCCACATATAAAAAACATAATTATTTATTTAAAAGTATATAATTGAAAATATATGTAAAGTCAAAACATTCAGGAGTTTTGTGGGTTGAATCGTGTCCTCCAAAAAGATATGTTCAATATTTCCTATGCTGTACTTTACATGTGTCAGATGGATACTAGACTTATTGGAGCGATCACTTTGTAAGGTATATAAATGTCTAATTACTATGTTGTACACCTGAAACTAATATAATATTGTATTCAATTATAATTGAAAAATAAATTTGAAAAAATGTTAAAAAAGTATGTTCAAGTTCTAATCCCTGATACCTATGAATGTGATCTTATTTGAAAATAGGGCCTTTGCAGATGTAATAATGTTAGGATGAGGTCCTACTGAAGTAAGGTAGGCCCTAATACAATGACTGGAGTCTTTAGAAGAGGAAAATATGGACACAGAGACACACAGGGAGAATGCCATGTGACAATAGAGGTAGAGATTGGAGTGATGTGTCTACAAGCCAAGGAATACCAAGGACTGCCCCACAAACAGCTGGAAAAAGCAAGGAAGGATCCTATCCCAGAGCCTTCAGGGAGAGCACGGCTGTCAACTCCTTAATTTCAAATTTCTAGTTTTCTGGACTGTGAGAGAATAAATTAGTTGTTTTAAGCCACCCAGTTGGTGGTACAGGTAGGGCAGCCCTAAGAAACTAATACAACGGGCATATGACAATTTTATATATGATAAAGGAAGGATCTCAAATGAGTGGGTTTTGTTTACTCAATAAGTAGAGATTAGGACAACAGGTTAGCTACTTGGAAAAAAAGATTTCTACTTCACAGAAGGTAACTAAAATTGTAAGTAGATCATAGATCCAAATGCAAAAACAATATCCTACCGAAACAGTTTACAAAAATAAATAGGGGGGAAAACTTAATTACATTAAGTATAGGACATACATAAAATAGAACACTAAGCAAACACTTAAAAGAGGTAGATCTACATTGTACTGTCATAAAAGATGTTCAAGACATTAAGTGAAAAGAACAAGTTATAGAATATATGTATTTTGTAACTATCAATATAATTGTGTTATGTACAGAACAAAAAGAAAATAATAACTGAGCTGCTAACAATGGTTACCTTGCAGGGGGAGACAATTTATTAATTCATTTATATAATATTTAATGAGTGTCTATTATGTACCAAACACTGGTCTAGGGGCTAGGGAAACAACAACAACAACAACAAAAGATGAGGAGGTGGTGAACACTCATTTTCTATATTAAATATTTCTTTAAAGTTTGACCTTTATATTTTTTGTCTCTAATAAATCTATGGTTAATTTGATTTTTTAAAAAAGCTTTAAGGTACTAATGAAAAACTTTCAACAATATAAAATCGATTCATTTTGTCATTCTCTTAAAATCAGTCTTATCAGTTTTTAAAAATGTCACTGGCATATTCAACAATGCATTTTTGTAAAACTGATGTGAAAGCATCAACAAGTTTCTAACATAAAATCATTACTTTGCTCAGTTTAAAAATAAGAATACTTAAATTTTATGGTATCTGATTTATCTCTATCCCTTATGATGTAATATTTTACTTACAGTTTGTGGATTAATCTCTTCCTCTCCCATAGGTTCATCCATAATTTGCTGTCCATTCTGTGAAAAGCACAGCAGGTAGAAAGTTACCAAAACAGATCTCACGTCAGTTAAAATTAAATGAAAGCAGACAAAACAAAATCATATAGGAATGTTTTCACCTCTAAAGGGTTCTAATGAAGTACAGAACCACCATATAAGTATGCAGTTGCCAATTTGCAACAGGTTATGCTTCAACAGTTAATATGTAAATTGATTATTTTAAACTATAAAAACACTTTTCCATGGAAATGATATAATAAATGATGATTACCTTTCCAGGTGAGTCCTTGAGTTTATTTTAATAGTTAAAAGCATTACAAATGGTCTTATTTAAACCTTACCAAACATCATTTATAATACTTTCTATGGGAAAACACATTCTAAATTCCGACTCCATTAATAATTAATCAGGGCAACTGCTTAATTATTTCAGGGGAAAATTAAGCTAGAGCTCTACATCTAAATAGAATCCAGATGGATTAAACATTTAAATGTCAAAAAAATAAAATTATGCAAGTATTAGAAGAAAATATAGGTGAATAATACTTATGGGGTAAGGAGAGTGGAAATCATAAAGAAAAAAATTTGACATTTGAATCCACAAAATTTTAAAACTTCTGCCAGACACAAGAAAGTTAAAAGACAAATTGATTGCAAAAAAATAAAAGCAACATATGACAAAGGGTTGGTACCCTCGATACATAAAGAGCTTTGTTTTACAAACCTGTAAGAAAAAACGATGAACCTCAACAGAAATGAGCAATAAGGGAAAAAAGAGTTCAGCCTTAGTACTAATCAAAGAAATGCATTTAACTGAAAGATACCTTTGCCTTTCAAATTGGTAATGATTTACAGAAAAAAAAAAAATAACACTCAGCGCTAACATGGGTATGGGAAAAAGAGCACTTAAGATATATACTGCTGGAGAAAGTGTAAATCAGCTCAACCTTTCAGGAAGGCAATCTAAGCCTGCATCAAAAAAAAAAAAAGAAACATAAAATTTTGAAACGTCCCATAATTTCACTTCTTCTTTTAAAAACAATGAACAAGTGTGCAAAGATGTACATACAAGGATGCTCGCCATAATTTTTTACAAAAAGAATTCCAAATCGGAAATCTAAATTCCTAACAATAGGAAACGAATTAAATATATTTGGTACATCCCTATTATGCAATATTATGCAGTCATTAAAAATGATGATAAAGATGTAAATTTATTGACATGGAAAGACAGTCACATGTAATAAGTGAAAAAGCAGTTTACAAAACAATATGGATTGTAATGATCCCATTTTAAATAAATATATACATGTTTCAATGTATATATTTCTATGGGAAAAACTCTGCAAGGATAAACACCAAAATGTTAACAGTAGTTATCACTGGGTGGTAGAATTTTAGACAACTTAAAATTTTGTTTTGATTTTGCTATTTGAATTTTCTAATGTGTCTACAATGTCTACAATGAATATGTATCATTTGTGTAATTTAAAACAAAACAAAACCAAACCAGAAGTCAGGAACACATAGTATCTTCTCTAGTTCCCTCACTGGAAAAGGGAGTTAAATGCCCCTGACCACTTGTTAATTCAACAAATATACAAGGATCTAATTAAGCTACCCATCTCTGGAGCATTATCAGCTGAAAAATAAAAGGTATTCCACCCATTACTCCATATCCCACATGAGGCAACTGCTCTGAATTTGAACTCCTCTCTCTACTCTCCCCATTCCTATTTATCCATCCATTTGTCCAGTTACTCCATTTCATTCATGCTATGTTCTAGGCACCAAGCTGGAGACGAAAGGTTAGTAAAACATGGCCCCTATCCTAGAGGATCTCACAGGTCTACTAACCCATAGAAAGGGCACCTTTCATTTTAACACTTCAGAGTATGTTCCTAGGTTAGTGAATGCCTATACAATATTAACAAAGCGCAGAAATAGTGCCGAAATGCAGAAAAGGGGGAAACAAGTATAAAATCTTTATTTTTCTAAGACACATTCAGAGGCTATAGTATCGTCCACTTCCATGACAAGGACTCAAATAACTCCAGGGTACATCTTTCTCCTAAAAGCCACACAACTATCTGTTCAACTGAATACTGATCATTTTTATTCCAATCTCCCAGACAAACTTTAAACTAGCTCTTAAGAACACTGCCTTTGGAGTCAGACACCTAGATCAAAGTTCTTTTCTTTCACTAATTATGAAGCCTTGGACAAGTTATTTAAACTATGTAAGCTTTAGTTTCTTCATATGGGGTGGAGATCAAAGTCTTATCTTCAGAGAGTTGTTAAGACTAAATGAGATAAATGATATAAAACCCTAAGCACAGTGCCTGGCTTAGTGAACAATCAATGTTAGCTATTTTAATTATGTCCAAAATTCAATTCGATCACTCCCTCTGTGGCTCACCAATCTGCTACTTCTCATGTATTTGCTATCTTAGTAAATGGTACCATCATTCATCTAGTAACCCAAACTAGATTTTCTCATTAAGTGTACACAGAGTTCTCTCTATAACACAGATCTGCTCAATGGCTTTTATAATTCATAGTCTAACCTCAGCTACACTTACATTTTCCGCGGGAATATAATTTGAGAACCATCTGCTCCTCGCAATTTTCAGTGTATGTAAAGCAAGAATCACAACTTATAATTTACTTTTAAGGCAAACTGGTATAGTAGAAACAGCACTAAACTTGGAATTGGTGGACTAGGGATAGAGTCCTAGGTCTGCCACTTATAAGCTTTATGTTTTTGGGCAATTCAGTTTCTCCTACTCTATTACTTTATCTATTCAAAATAAGGATACTTGCCTCTAAAAACGATAAAGAGCTGTACAAATGCAAACTACTATTATTAAGGTGAGATAGCTTTGTAAGAATAAAATAATACTCCATAAAGTCCTTTTGATCTTAGAATCGAAAAAAAGTTTAAGATTGGTAAGGGATCGTGAAAGTCTTCTGTTCTAAATATACATCATATGCTTCAGTTCTTTCTATTCCATTCTCATCTATATTTGAATACTATCAGGACAGGAATGTATTACTTCAGCAGGCAGCCTGCTATACCATCACAAGAAAAACAATGGCTGCTAGATAAAATTCTTTATTATAAAATAACTTTCTTCAGCCACAAATTCCCTTTAAGAGGATTCCTAATATGTGATGACTAACTTGCCTGTACTATATCTGCAGAATCACAGGAAGTAAATCTACAGCTATGACTATAAACCACCCAAATCTGTTCTTTTTCTAGATAGCTCCAGTTCCTTTGAACATTCCTTTCAGACAGATGAGACTATCTTCTTTTCTGAGCATGCACCCAATTCATCTTAAAGGGCAGTATACAGAATTGCATGCAATTAACACCCCAACCTTGATATGACCAAAGCAAAGGGTATGTCACCTCCTTTGTCCCGGATAACAACTTATCAATGCAGTTCACAGATACATTATTTTTGGAATGTCCACAGCACATAAGTGAATTAAACTAAGTTTCCTATTCATAGTCTCATGAATAAAGCCTTATTTTAAATTTTTGTTTCATCTTTTTCCAGTTCTGATCCTCTATAGATTGGATTGCAAATCTGCCAGTCAGCCTCTTCACTATTTTCAGCTTCATGTGATCCATAAAGTTTACAATATATTTGCTTTTCTGAACTTCTCACCCAACTAATGGTAATATACTAACAAAGCAATCTAAGAAAAAATTAAGTGAAACACGATCTAAAGGTATTTCATGCTGTTTTTGCAAAACTATTTACTTCCTTTGAGTTTAGCAAAAATTTAAAATTTTGAACAATTTAATTTTAAAGCAGGAAAATATGAAAGCCCATGTTATCCTACATACCAGTGGAGATTTACAAAAATCTACCCAAAAAGCACCTTTACTTCAACAACCTTTTCAACAAAACAAAGATTCAGATGTTATCTATTACAAGTGAGCACAAAATTATTCCTGCAGCTAAGAAGTTTCTCTTTCAAACCTCTGGCTTCACTAGAGACTAGGTTACGTGGAACCTCAGTCTGACTCAATATTTCAATGTCTATAGTTCCAAAAGTTCAAGGAATAGTAACTATTAAGCAAGAAAACTTATTTCTCTAATTTTAAGAAACAGAGAAAACATGTGGTCTGAATCTGGCTAGCACCAGGTTTAAAACCCAGGTCTGTCACTTATTGCTGTAGATACCTGACCTTAGGTAAGCTAGAGTTTGAGTCTCAGTTTCTTCATTTGTAATATGCATATAATATCTATCTCCCAGGGATGTTGTAATTAAAAGAATCCACCAAGGGCCAGTAGATGCTCAGTAAATGTTACTTACTCGTGCCCCCTTTTGCCTCAATTGACTTATAACATTTACATTTCTACAGTTAACCTCTAAATGTAATAAAGTACAGGAGAGTGTTGGGATAACCTGTTTCACCACTTACTACAGCCAATTTCCTGTCAAGCAGGGTAGAACAGATCATTCACATGTGTGGTATATTTTTATACAATGTGGCTAAAGAATGAGTACAGACAAAAAAAGAATAGTTTAAAAGAGAGGCAAATGTATTTATCCTCTCTCATCCCACCATAATGCCTTCTAGCCAAAAAACTGTAGAGCTTGGCAGGTTGTACATATGCAAATATTATGTGAAATACTGGAAAAGGTTAGAAAATGCTAATCATGCTTTACTCTGTTAGTCTGAAATGTGTAAAAGTCAAAAATTAGATAACGTACAACATGGGTCTCATCTGAACAAATCAGATAAAGGAGATTGTTAGCTTGAGTTTCAGCAGGAATTGCTTTCAAAATAACTTCTAATGTGGTATAAAACTATCACTTAACATCATCTTCCTGGTTTAAAGAGGATGAACGATTCAAATCAGTAATTCTGAACCAGGGCTTCAGGATTTCTAAAGTATCCCCAAGTATTATAAGGAAAAATTCTGAAACGTTAAAAATAAGAACATTTTCCTAATTTAAAAGTTTCACTTTAAGCAATCCCTCTAAACAGATTGTTTTGTTGTAATAGCATGTTACAACAATGCTCATTTACAGGCTGCTGTTTGATATCTTTGAATGAAATATAAATTTTAAAAAATGCTTTCAGTCCAGCAGAGATCATCATGTACAAGTGTACTAGGACTAAAAAAAAAAATGATCTGTGATTTTTCAAATGCTGCCGTTAACTTAGGACATACCATGTACTGACATCTTCCTACCTAGGAATGAAATGTACATATGGACATTGGGAGAAAAGAATTCCTCACAGAGAACAGCCCGAAATAAGAGGAAGTAAGTAGGAAAAGAAAGGGTCCAGACTCAAGTGTATTAATTTGGAGACCCGGGTTGTAGGAACAAGCAAGGACCACCTTTCTTTCTTTTTTTTTTTTTTTACCGCTCTCAAGTTTCCACCAGTATGTTTGCCTTCCAAACTCCCTGATATCAGCAGTGGTTTTCCTGCCCAAAGCATATGTGATAGGAGTTTCATGAAGGTACTGAGGATGAGGCATTAGAGACCTCTCTCAAACTTCGGTTAAGATATCATCAAATTGTTTGGAATCCAAAGAATCTTCTATGCAATCACATTGAAACAATAAGAAACAAGCATTTTATATTCTTAATAAGGAATGTATATAATCCTTACCAATGTGACAGGATTAAGAATCAGCTCCTCATTTATCCTAAGGAAATATCAGAGATGTGCATAAAGACTTATGTACAGTGATATTCATCATACTCATTATACTGAAAAATAGAAAACAATCTAAATGACCAACAGGAGACTGGTTAAATAAATCATAATACATCTATTCATATGTAGGAATACTATGCAATGGTTAAAATCAGGGCCTCAAAGAAAAATGATGCAAAAATATGCTTGCAATATATTAAATTAAAAAGGATACAACACTACACAGTATGACCCCAATTTTGTACCCCCTCCCAACATGTGTGCATGTAACTGGCAAAACATATAAAATCTTATTGGTAATTACCTGGGTCATAGGACTTTCTTCTTTGTACTGTATTTTCAAAAGTATAGGCATTTATTATATATCATTTTTATAAAGAGAAAAAACAATGTATTAAAAAAATCCATTTTTCTAGTTAAGGTGCCCTTCTGCCTGCTTTGCTATTCCACTAGCAACTAAAGGCCTGCTAGTACTCAAGTCTGTTCTATTTTCTAGACTAGGGTAGGAATGACCTCTGGTTATACCTTCATTTTGAAGTTTTAGAGGGCCCTTTCAGAAGCTTTTATTCTTTTTTTTTCCCCTTCTGGTCCAATGGTTGTGGCCTTAGAAAATAGATACGTTTTAGGCCTGAATCCACCTCATGTTTTTTGGAGTGTACCCTTAAGGGGAATTCTGCTTATGAAACAAGAGTATGTTGAGATAAGAATAAAGAAAAGAAAACACGGTAGTCAAAATTAAATCTGCATTGTGAATAGCAAGTATTAGCATTGACACCGCAGAAAACGGAATCCAAGCCACAGAGGACAAACTTGAGTAAATGAAAAAAAAAAAGATGAAAGAAAAGATTTAAAAACTATGGAGGACAGACATAGAAATAATCTATGAATAACAGATGTTCCTAAAGAAAAAAAACAGAGCAGTTTAATTAATCAAAAGTATAAGAAAACTTTCCAGTTCTGAAAAAAAATACCTGAGACTGGAGACTGAGAGGTTCAACAGAGATCATCAACACCAAGACATGTCCTGGCAAATGTTTTTAAATTTCAAGGATAAAGATATAATCCTACAAGCATACAAGCAGAAAAAAATAGGTTATTTTCAAAGGAACTAAAATCAGATTGACCTCAGATTTTTCCTCTGTAACAATAAAATGCCAGAAGATAATGAAATAATGATTTACAGAGAGTTGAAAGGGAAAAGTTATGATCTAAGGATTTTATACCTTGTCCTAGTTTTTTATGTACAAAGGTCACAGGAAATTATTCTTAGATCTGTAAAGTCTTAAAAAATTTCATCATCCTGGTAGTATCTTTTTTCATAAATTGTTCAAAGGTGTGTCCTAGACCATTAAAAGAGAATCAAAATAAGAACTCAAGAATATTAAGGAAGGCAAGAACTGGTGAAGTATATTGACACCAACTTAATATCTTGAAATAACTGAACAGATAACCCCACTAAAAAAGAAAGGGTCAATAATGAAGAATAAATGTTGATATAAGTATATAAATAATATAAAACTTTAGAAAGTTAAAGGTAAGGTTTGTAACCTCAGGCTAAATTAATGTGGACTCAAAATAAAAGAAGTAGTAGAAGAAGGGAGAAACAAAGTTCTGAATTCTCTGTCTTTCCTAAAAGGATATTTGAAAACTACTATTTTAGTAATTAGCTAATAAACATAAATTTTGCAATGTTTTGAAAAAATCATACAATAACTGAAAATTTTATTTATTGCAGTCCAAATCACTAGAAGATAATAATTGGCAAAGACTGTGAATACTACTTTACACAAGCATCACATTCAATCCTAAGAACATGAAGTAGATATAATTATCCCTATTTTACAGATGAGGAAATAAAAGCTCAGTAAAGTTAATTAGTGAATGGCAGAAGCAAGATTCAAACCCAGGTCTTTCCAGCTCCATAATTCTTTCTTCGATATTTTCGAACTTCCTCAAACAAAGCAATCCATATGGCAGAATAAAAATAATAATAATAATAATAATAAAGAACTTAAAGAGAAATCATTCCAAAAGTAATAATGTAAGAAATGTAAAGTTTAAAGTACTTAATTAAAATCAAGGGTCATATTGGATATTTGATGCTATTACATAATTATTGAATGTCTTTATGAGTGATGATGGTGTGGTAATTGTTTTAAAAAATCTTTGTTTTAAGAAATATAAATGTAAATATTTCCTTCTCAACTGATGCATCTAGAATTAGCTTCAAAATAATCCAGTGGAGCCAGAGAGGGTAAGAAAGGGAGTATGTGTGCATGGACGGTGGGGGTGTACAGATGAAACAAGATTGGCCATAAACTGATAATCTTTGAGGCTGGGTTATGGGAATATTGTGGTTCATTATACTATTCTCTACTCTGGTATGTGTTTGAAATGTTTGATAATACAAATTTTAAGAGTCGTAGGTTATATTTTTTAAAAGGTTAAAAAACCCACACAATCACTGCTGCTTTACAGAGAACCCCAAACCAAACACATAAGTATAGAAAAGCACAAAGAAAAAGAAAGTTTTTGTAATATTAAGGCCAAAACTAAACTGTGAGGCAAAAACCTTAAGCCGATTAAAAGGTCATTTGATTTGGACTAAAAACATAATTAGTACTTAGCATATATAATATATATGTAGTGGCAATAATTGCTATCATTTACTGAGCAATTACCATGCACCAGGCAAGTGCTAAATATTATACATCATCTCTGATGCTTCTAACAGCTCTACAAGATATTATCACTAATTTACAAATGAAAAAATTAAGCCAAGATCAGTATGTTAATCTTTTTAAGCAGTGTCCTCAGCCCCTAGAAAAATGCCTGGCACATAGTAGATGCTTAATAAATATTTGTTGAATAAATGAAAAAGTCTAATATCCTGTCTAAGGTAATAAGCAGAACCTAAATTCAAACCCGAATCTGATTCTAAAGCCCTTACTCGTAGTCACATTTAAACCTTTTAACGATATTTCATAGTAACAGTAAAGATGTTTATTTCCTTCTGTGTATGTTTCTCTATTTTTCGGATTTTCTACCATTAGCATGTGTTTTCTCAAATAAGTCATTAAAAAAAAACAACGCAAAATAGTGTTGAACATTTAATCACAGACTAACCTAGCCACGAAACATAAAATATTTTGGGGACTATAATACGAAATAAATGGAAACCAAATGGAAGGAAAAATTTTAGCACACTAATATCAACTAGCATAATGAACAAAATAAGGACAAAGCATATGAAATAATTTATATTAGAATAGGTAGCTACTAAATTTTATAATGTAAAAAAATATGGGCTCTTTTCAAGTATAACTGTGAAAAGTTATAAAGACTGACTGTATTCTAGGCTACAAAGTAAATCCAAAATTCTTAAAAGCAAGAATTGCAGATATTTTCTGATTACGATAAAAAATTGAATACGGAAATAAAACACTCATTCAGAAATTAATATTCTTCTAAATAACTACTAGCCCAAGGAATAAGTAATAACAGCTAGCATTTATGCAATGCTTATTATTTTTTTGTGAAGGTATAGTGTTAGCCATGTTACACATATTCCCTTGTTTAATCCCAATTAATCATTAATAAACCATGAGGTATGTTATTATGTATAGTAGAGAAGAAAAAATATTAGGTTGAGGTTTAATAACTTGTCCAAGATCACAGAGCTAGTAAATTTGCAGATAATTTAACCCAAGTCTGTATCCAAAGCTCATACTACTATGCTGAAATGCTGTCATAATTACTGTTAGAATTCATGCATAGGCATTTAGCTATGCTGGAGAAACTAGAGTTCTTCCTTAACACATGTTCTGAAAGTGTCCATTTGTTAAATACACTATTCAAAGAAGGTAATAGTTAATTTTTCTAACATATCATTAATCAGTTATAATATTTCAGACTGCATGATCTTCTAAAAGAGACTCCTTTAAATGTATTTATATTCTCGAGACAATTTTAAAAAAACCATAAAATTAGATAAACAAAGTAGGAAATGTAAGGTAAACATGATTTACTACAAATTTCTAAAAGCACTGTGGCCTTGGAAAAGTCACTATTGTCTGGTACTTATATGCAATCCATGAGTTCAATGAAACTTTAGCTAGGATGGATGTGAAAATCTGCCACTAACTATGGGCAAGCCCTTAAGCCTCTCTGAGTTGTGGTTTTCTTCATGCATAAAACATGTGGATATCTAAGAGCTCTTCCAGCTTGGAAATGTTATAATCCTGTGACTTTAAGGATTAAAGTTAAGATTTTGTGGGGTTTTTACACCCATGGAAATTACTGATTCTGTATTTATTTAAAGCTGTTTTTATGTTATTTCTAAGTCCCTCTTTCTCTTCTGCATCAAAAACACAGTTTTATCTTCATCCTTCAGTGATGCCTTTGTACCCAAGCGTAAGCAAAGATAATGCCAGGGAACAGATTGTACAAATGTTGTCACCTGAAAAAGAAGTACTAATAAAAATAAAACAAAACATTGTGGGTTTTTTTGGTGCAGATTAAGAAACCTAAAGCAATTTTATAATTTCCACAATCCAATCTTACTATTCTCATTTTGCTAGTATTAATAACTAATAAAGTGTCAGCTTTTTTTTTAAGCTCCTCTTTCTACTCCCAGCCCTATTCCTGCTCTCCTAATACCTTCAAATCCCACCTCTCAGTACTCATGGAGTTGGTAGTATTTCCCAAAACTGCCTGATGATCAGAATAACCTGAGGTTCCTGTTAATGATACATTACCTGGCCTTACCCCAAACTGAAAATGAATCAGAAGTTCCAGAAGCCCCATGGCTCAGTATTTCATTTTTTAAACAGTCACCTTAGATGATTTCTGTGATTAGACAGTCTGGGAAATCACAGTGTAAAGATCATGGGCTTTGGAGCCTGACATATCAAGTTTCAAAACCTGGTTTTGTCCTTTACTATAGATGTATTATTTAACTTGAGTCTCAGTTTACTAATCCACAAGATTTGGATACTAGTTATACCGAAGGTTGTGGTAAAGTTCAGTATGCTAACCATGTTGAGTGTTCAGTAAGTGTTAACTTCTCTTTCCTCCTGCTCAACTTGCCACAAGAAATGATAAATACAAATATTTGAGGGGATTCTGATGAGTTCCTTACCCTAATGGGTCCGCTTCCATTCCTATGGCTAAAACTCTGGGCACTAGATAACTGTTTACTGCATTACTTGGGCTGGCTAATTTAAGAGTCTCAGGAACAAGTCCAATGATTTCTTCCAGTTTCCAGAGGCTTAATAAAGCCCTTCTATCTAAAACAGATACATCATCATGCTGGGCTTCAAAGCCCAAGCTATGTGACTGTGGCAAAATTACCAAAACCTCTGTTTCCTCACTGGTAAAACAAGTGTTATTGAAATGTTTGCAGAACTGAACCCAATATACATTATTAATAACATAATTGTTAACTAATAACCACTTAAAATAATTAAACTCATACAGTCTTACAAATATCCTTATGAACAAAAAGAAGACAGAAACAATAGTTTGGACGTGAAATGAGACAGAATGAGACTTGATCAAATACACAATAAATCAGAGCTTAATATCCAAACAAAATTCCTGTGTCGTATCAACTGTACCTTTTTTGAAAATTAAATTTATTGAGGGTAACATTGGCAATAACATAAGTTTCAGGTATACAATTCTAAAATACATCATCTGTATATTGCACTGTGTGCTCACCACCCAAAGTCTAGTCTTCTTCCATCACCATATGTGACCCCCTTTAACATCTTCATCCTACCCCCACCCCCTTCTCCTCTGGTAACCACCATACTTCAACTGCATCTTAACCCAAAGTGTTTGGACAAGTTTGGAGTTGAATTTACTTAGGAAAATACATCTAAACTAGTCATTCATTAAAAAAAATATGTATATATTTAAAAATTATCATAGGTATAAACAAAATCTGGCAGCAAGACATTTCTGCAAAAGTAATCAGAAATATAGTTTCTAATTACAGCTCCATGATTAATTCTAGCTGCATATGTATTAAACATATATACTATTAAAAAGATCACTTTACTAAAAATTATTAGTATTAATTGTTCAGATAAGCTATAAAATGAAACCTAAAGAAATAAAAACCTAAAAATCTGGGAACATTCATTCAAGACAGAAGGAAAAGTTACTCTCAATTCTTAAAAATAAAAAGGAAAAAAACCTCTCAAATCCTATGAAAGTAATTTAAAGAACCATAGCTTTTCTCTTGATTTATTCAAATTATTTAATATAACCGAGTTTCATTTAGTTCCTGCCCTTTGCTTATTATGTTTATTTCCAGACATTCCATACTTTTACTGCTATTTTGAATGAAATTTTTCCATTATCATTTCTAACTAGGAAAGCTATTTATTGATTTCCTAATAGATTTTGTTTACTACCTTATTATACTATTAGTTTTAGCAAACATTTTTAGTGGTTTCCTTAGATTATCTAAGCAGAGGATTATATATATCACCTATGAATAGTAATCTTTTATCCTTCTTTTAAATACTCTTTGATTTTGTCTAGTTGCATTAGCAAACTCTTCCAGAATGTAAAATAGAGGTGAAAACGGCAGGCACAGTTTTAATGAGATTACCTATAATATGTCCCCTTCAAGCTTGATGCTTGCTGTTGGTCTGAAATATTTTTTAATATTAGGGACACACTCTTTTATTTCCATTTCACTGTTTTTAATTGAAAATAGATATTGAATTTTATCTAATGCTTTCTGACTTTTTTCTTAATTTTTTAAATTAGAAATGATGACTACAGCCATGCCACCCTGAACACGCCTGATCTCGTCTAATCTTGGAAGCTAAGCAGGGTTGGGCCTGGTTAGTACTTGGATGGGAGACCACCTAGGAATATCAGGTGCTGTAGGCTTAAAAAAAAAATTAGAAATGTTTATAGGTTCACAGAAAGTTACAAAAATGGTACAGAGAGGTCCCATGTATTCTTATCCCAGGGGTTACAGCTAACATAAGTTCGTCCAAACCAGCAAATGTATACTGGTACAATGCCCAAACCTTATTCAGATCTCACTGGTTTTACACATTCTCATGTGTGTGTGTGTGTGCGCGTAACATATTTTATCACATGTATATGTTCCTGTATCTACCACCACAGTAAAGACAATGAATATTTCTTCACTACCAGGATCCTGTATGTTGCTCCACTTATAACCACACCCACCTCCCCCCTCCACTCTTTCTAACCTTAGCAACCTCTAATGTAGTCTCCATTTTTACAATTTTGTCATTTCAAGAATGTTATATAAATGCAGTCACATAATATATAACCTTTTTTCACTCACTATATTCCTTTGAGATTCATCCAAGTTGCTGCGTGTATGAATAATTCATTCCTTTCAGTTGCTGGGTGTATCAATGATATAGATGCACCACAGCTTGTTTAACCATTCATCCATTGAAGGATATTTTGTTTCTAACTTTTGGATATTACAAATAAAGACGCTATGAACATTGGTGACAGACTCTGTGTGGACATACATTTTCATTTCTCTGAGAAAAATGTCCAAGAATACGACTGCTGGGTCGTATAATAAGTGTATATTTAGTTTAAGAAATGGCCAAAGTCAAATATCCTTCCATCACCACATAGAGTGGTGAACACAAAATGCAATATACAGATAATGTATTATTGAACTCTACACTTGAAAACTATATAACTAACCAATGATGCTCCAACAAATTTAATAAAAAAATATATGACCAAACTACTTTTCAGAAGGGCTATATCATTTCACGTTCCCACCAGCAATGTATGGAGATCCAGTATTCTCACATCCTCACCAACATTTGGTATTTCCATTATTTTTTATTCCGACTGTTCTAATAGTCATGTAGTGATATCTCATTGTTTTTTCATTCTCCTGACAATTAAGCATGTTGACATCTTTTCATATGCTTATTTGCTATCCATAACTCCTCTTTGGTGAAACGTTTGTTCATCTCTTTTTTCCAATTTCTAATTGGATTGTCTTTGCTACTGTTAAGTTTTGTGAGTTTATAATATATTCCAGATACAAGTCTTGCATCAAATACAGGTTTGGAAATGTTTTCACTCAATCTGCAGCTTGTCTTTTCATCCCTCTAACAGGATCTTTTTCATAGAGTAAAAGTTTGGAATTTTGATGAAGTCCAATTTATTTTTTTTCCTTTTATGGATTGTGCTTTGGTGTCTGATCTAAGAACTCATCACTTAACCCACTGTCCTGAAAAATTTCTCCTATTTCTAAAATCTAAAACTCTTATAGTTTTACATTTTATATTTAAATCCACAATCCATTTTTTCCTCAAAGTTATAAAATCTATTGTGAGAGAATCTGGTTACTTAGAAATGTCTGCCTGCCTCTTAGAAAAAAAATTTTTTTTCCGGCTTTATTGAAATAGACAATTAGTTGCTCATATTTGCATTACAATTCAATGAGTATTTTTTTTCAATTATAGTTGGCATACAATAACATACCAGTTTCAGTTGTATAACAGTGATCAGAGATCCACATAACTTGCAGTGATCACCCAACTAAATGTAGTATTCCTCTTCTCCCTTACCTATTACATTAACCATCTTCACTCTACATCTACATGCTACTCTACATCTCCATGTCTATTCTGCAACTATCCATTTGTACCTCTTAATTCCTCTTTTTTTCCCCACCGTCCCCTCAACTCCCCTTCCATCTAGTAGCCCTCAAAATATTCTCTGTACCTATGAGTTTAGTTCAATTTTTTGTTGTTTACTTTGTTCTTTAGATTCCACATGCACATGTAATCATATTTGCCTTTCTCTATCTGACCCATTTCATTCAGCGCAATACCCTGTAGGTCCATCAAGGCAATATCTTTTTCCATCCCCTTCCTTTTAGTCTGTGTGTGTCTTTTAGTCTGAAGTGGACTCTCTTGTAGGCAGCATATGTAGGGGTTTTGTTTTCTTATCCATTCCGCTTCCCTATCTTTTGTTGGAGCACTTCTTTTCCATTTGAGGTACTTGTTAATAGGAATGTAGTTATTACCATTCTTTATGTTTCTGATACATGTTTTTTCTCCTTAAAGAAGTCCCTTCAACATTTCCTGTAATATTGGCTTGGTGATGATAAATTCCTTTAGCTTATTTTTTTCTGGGAAGCTCTTTATCTGTCCTTCAACTCTAAATGACAGCTTTGCTGGATAAAGTATTCTTGGTTGTAGATCCTGGGTTTCCATCACGTTGAATATTTTGTGCCAAGCCCTTCTGCACTGCATAGTTTCTTTTGAGAAATCAGCTGCCAGTCTTATGGGTGCTCCCTTGGAGGTTAACTAACTGCTTTTCTCTTGCCGCTTTTAAGATTCTATGTTTTTAACCTTTGGCATTTTAATTATGATGTGTCTTACTGTGGGCCTTTTTGGGTTCCTGGTTTTGGGGACTCTCTGAGCTTCCTGGGGTTGTATATCTATTTCCTTCCCAGGTTAGGGAAGTTTTCCATCATTATTTCTTCAAGTAGCTCTTCGACATCTTGTTTTCCTTCAGGTACCCCTGACACGGATATTTTTACATTTAATTGTGTCCCATAGGCTCCTTAAATTATTAAAGTCTTGGCTTCTCTTTTCATACCATTCTGATTAAGTGTCCTTGGCTTCCCCATCCTCTATATTGGTCATTTGATCCTCTTCTTCATCAACTCTGTTTATTCCATTTAATATACTCTGCATCTCAGATAATGTGTTCTCCATTTCTGACTGGTTCCCTTTTATAATTTCCATTTTTTATCTCTTTGTTAAAGTTCTCACTGAGTTCATCTACACTTCCCCTAAGTTCACCGAACATCTTTATAACCAGTGTTTTGAACTCTGCATCTGTTAGATTGCTTGACTCCATTATTCCTGGATCTCTGTTCCATTCTCGCATATGGTTTCTGCTTCTTTATCTTCCCATTTTGGCTGCCTTTCTCTGTTTGTTTCTATGTACTAAGCAAAGCTCCTAAGTTTCCTGATCTTACTAGCATAGCTTTGTGTAGTAGGTGTCCAGTGGCACAGTCCTGAGAGGGGCTCAGCTGCAGGCCAAGTTTAACTCCAGCTCGTGCCCCTCTGGGGCCACCTGTTAAGATTCAGCCAGCATTCCACAGATGCTGTGCTTATAGTTGCCTCTAGAAACCACACTAGAAACCAAGGCCAGCTGCCACCAGTGTGAGTCTTGGTGCTGCTCAGCAAGGAGCACCTGACTCCCACAATCCATTTTAAATTCATTTTTGTATAAGGCAAAAGGTTTAGGTTGAGATTCATTGTCTTATCTACGGATGTGTAATTGCTCCAAGCACTATTGTTAAAAAGACTATCCCTCTTCCACTGAATTGCTCTTGCGCCTTTGATAAAATCAGTTGGCCATACTAATATGGGACTATTTCTGGGTTCTCTATTCTGTTGCATTGATCTATGTGTTTATTCCTTCACCAACACCAGAGAATTTTGATTACTGAAGCTATAAAGTATGTCTTAAAATCGGTGGATTCCTCCCACATTATTTTTATCTTGTTTTAGATATTTTAGTTCCTTTACCTTTCCATATAACTTTTAAACTAAACTTGTGTTAAATCTATAAAAGAATTTGGGGAGAACTGACAACATCTTTACTATGTTGAGTCTTCCAACCTATGAATGTAGTATACCTCTCCATTTACTTAGGCTTTGATTTTTTTCATCAACATCTTTTAGTTGTCAGCATACAAATTCTATACGTTTGATTAGATTTATACTTAAATATTTTTTGAGCAATTAACAAATGGTACTGTTTTTCATTTGTTTCCACACATTCATTGCTAGTATACAGAAATTCAATTTATTCTTATATGCTGATTTTGTATCTTACAACTTTGCTGAACTTACTTATTAGTTCAAGTTTTATGCAGATTCCTTGGGATTTTCCTTGGAGACTATCATGTCACTTGCAAATAGAAAGTTTTATTTTTCTCTCACATCTGTATGTCTTCCTTTTTTGTGTGTGTGTGTGTGTGTGTGTGCCTATTCTGCTGGTAAGAACTTCCAGGACTATGACAAATAGCAGTGGTGAGAGAGGACATTCTTGCCTTGCTCCTGATACGAAGGAGAAAGCACTCTTTTCCCATTAAGTATGATGTTATGGGTTTTTTGTAAATGTCCTTTATCAAGCCGAGAAAGTCCCCCTTTATTCTTAGGTTTCTGAGTTTTTATTACGAATGTTTAACTTAGTTTAATGCATTTTCTACATTAATATTTGACTTTTCTTCAACTTTTAACATGGTGGACTATATTGGGTAAGTTTTGAATATCGACCCAGTCTTATATCCTTGGAATAAAACCCACTTGGTTATAGTTCTTTTATATGTTGCTGGATTTATCTTAAAATTCTGTTGAAGATTCTTTGTCTATATTCTTGAGGTATACTGGTCTGTAGTCTTCTTTTCTATACTGACTTTAGATTTTGAGATCAGGGTAATACTGGCTTCATAAAGTGAGTTGTGAAGTCTTTCCTCTTCTATTTTCTGGAAGAGACTGTGTAGAATCCATGTTGTTATTCTCTCTTTATTCTTGTATTTCAGATCCTTCTTTTACTATTTTCTTTCTGCTTGAAGAACTACCTGTAGTCATTTCAGGGTCTGCTATAGACAAATTATTAGCTTTCCTTCATCTGAGACTGTTTTGACTGCACCTTCATTCCCAAAGGATATTTTCACGGGGTATTGAATTCTGGGTTGACAGTTCTTTTCTTTCAGCATTCGAAAAACAGTGTGCCATTTCTTTCTGGCTTCCATGGTTTCTAATGTGGGATCTGCTGTCATTTGAATCATTGTTCCCCTATAGGTAATAGTCCATTTCTCTCTAGCTGCTTTCAAGATTGTCATTACTTTTAGTTTGATTTTAAAATTATTTTATTTGTGGTAAAATACATATAACATAAAATTTACCATCTTGACATTTTAATGTATAGTTCAATGTATTAAGTATATTCACATTGTTGTGCAACCAATCTCCAGAATCTTTTCATCTTGCAAAACTGAAACTCTATACCTATTGAATAACTTCCCATTTCCAAAGGTTTGATTTTGATGTGTTTGGGTATGAATTACTTTGGGTTTATCTTGTTTGGGGTTCAGTCAGCTTCTTGAACATTTAGGCTTGTGTCTTTTGCCCAATTGGGAACATTTCAGGCTTTATTTGTTCAGGTCCACATTTTTTCTCTGCTTTCTGAGACTCTGATGACATTAACTTTAAATCTTTTGCTAATGTCTCCAAGGCCACCAAGACTCTCATTTTTTTCAGTTTATTTTTTTTTCTCTGTTGTTCAGAGTGGGTGATTTCTGTTGCTCTATCTTCATTTTGACTGATTCTTTCCTGTCATCTCCATTCTTCCATGTAGAAAGTTTATTTCAGTTATTCTTCAGTTCTAAAATTTCCATTTTCTGCTTTATACCTTTTATTCTTTTCTGAGACTAATACTTCATTTATTTCAAATGTGTTTGCGATTGCTCACTGAAGCATTTTTATGATAGCTGCTTTAGAATCCATATCTGATAATTTCAACAGCTGAAGTATCTTGGTGTTGGTATCTATTGACCATTTTCTCATTCATGTGATTTTCCTGGTTCTTAGTATAAGTTATCTTTAATTGTATAATGGACATTTTAGAGATTAAAATACTCTGGATCCTATTTAATCTTTTTTAGTAGGCTGTCCACCAGCTGAGGTATAGTGTGAGGGTGGATGAGTGTGTATGTTCCCACATCATGGTTAAAAATGCACTATGGAAAGAAAACTGTTATATTATAAATCACAATTTTCCTCTAAAGATCAAATTACATCTGTTTATATCGCTCCTAGCTAATCTAGTTGCTTCATGGTTTTTCAACTGTCAACGCCTCAGTACTTTTAGACTACAATATTCCACAGGAAACAATTCTATTTCATTATCACCTAGTACTACATTATATACACTGAGAAGAGCGAGAGGTTAGGGAGGGAGATGCCTTTAAAACTCATTAATGAGCTCTTCCTTTTAATAATCCAAGGCAAATCCAAGTTAAACTTGCCTGTGAGATTTCTCTCAAGTAACCTCCCTTACTGCTATCAACAACCATTCTGATAGTTATTCTTCTTGAATTATAACAATAGCCAGCAGGAACTTGAAGAAGAGGTGGCAAATAGGGGTTTTTGTTGTGAATTTTTTGTTTCTTTAAATAAAACACCTATATATCTCACCTTATTTGAGATGAATTCTTGAAAAAAATTCATTTATCTGTTGACATATTTAATTTCAGGTATTTTAGGCCTTTTATCTTGATTGATCTTCAGTTAATGCCTATGACTGAAAAAGGAACTATAAAATAGTGTAACAAGATCAAGGAGACTATAAGGAAAAGTATAACTGCCTCAATCTTTGCTTTCTTTCTATAACTTTCTACAATTAACCTTTAATTGCCTGTTATGTTCCTTTAGGAACTCTGCCCTAGCTGGGAAAAAGGGGGGCCCGGGGGGCCCGGGTGATAAAGTATGGTACTTCCATAGGACACGGGGCTTTATTAATCCAGTTAGAAAACCACTGTTCTGGGATAAGCTTTGTATTTATCACATCTAAAAATGAAGAAAATCTTTTAAAAGTACAAATTGAAACTAAGTTTTCTGAGAACTATGTACATAGCATTAACACAGATAAGGATCTTCTTTATATCTGTATTAGAGCAAAACTCCATTTAGTCCCCAAATCAGTAACAAAATAAGCACAAGAATTAATTATGTACACAAGTAGACAATAAGAACATGCAAATATCATTAACATCCTTAGCCACTAGGGAAATGCAAATCAAAACCACAATGAGATACCACTTCAGACACAGTATGCTATCATGAAAAAGAAAGTAACAAGTGTTGGTGAGGATGCAGAGAAACTGGAACCCTCATACACTGCTGGTAGGAATGTAAAATGGTACAAGCAAGTTGGAAAACTATTTGGCAGTTCTTCGAAATGTTAAATATAAACTTACCAGATGACACTGCAATTCCACTCCTAGGTACATACCAACAAGAACTGAAAACGTATGTTCACATAAAAACTTGTATATGAATGTTCACGGCAGTATTACTCTAATAGCCAAAAAGTGGAAACAGTCCAAATGTCCATCAATTGATGAATGGATAAAGAAAATGTGACATATGCATACAATGGAATATTACTCAGCCATAAAAACGAATGAAGCACTGAAACATATTATAACATGGATGAACCTTGAAAACATTGTTAAATGAATGTCAGACACAAAAGACACACATTATGATTCCATTAATATGAAATGTCCAGAACAGGCAAATCTATAAAGACAGAAAGCAGATTATTAGTCGCCAGGGGCTGGAGGAAGGAGAGAATGGGGAGTTACTGCTAATGTGCATGGGATTTATTTCTGGGGTGAAAATATTCTGGAATAAGATAATGGTGATGATTGCACAACTTTGTGAATAAAACCCACTGATTTGTATGCTTTACAAGGATGAATTCTGTGTATGTAAATCACATCTCAATTTTAAAAAAAAAATTAGGGCTATTTGTCCTAATAGTTTAAAAATCCAAAGCGGGGAAAAAAACCACCAATGATGGTGGTTAACTTCTCTTTAAATTTCCTTTTCTTATATTGTAGCAAGATAATTGCCAACTTTTCCAGGCTGAACCAGATCCTGTATTCTGGCACTCTGAGGGAGTGTCAAATAGATGTTTCTGAAATGATGCAAATATAAAAAGGTAATGATTGATGAAGCTGCAATTAAAAAACAAAGCACAGTTATTCAGCATACACCTAGGTGTTTCTGTATGAAGAGTTGTTAGGTAACACCTAGGCAGCCCCCCTTTTCTAAATGCTACAGTTTTTGTTTCAAATGTTCATTTGTAAGACAGTTGTTCAGAAATCTCAAAACATTTTCTCATACAATATCAAAATTGGTGTTTCTCAGGTCAGCTCACAAAAGCCTATTTAACCCACAATGTATTTGGAGAATAATATCATTTTTCTAATTCTACTTATATATTCCCGTAAAACATCTACTCATACAAACCACCTGGAACCTTTCTCCCCATTGGAGAATTCAAATAGATTGAATCACTCACCTCAACTTAAGCAGGGCAGTGTAGTAGAAAGTCATGGAATTTATAATCTGTGAGACTTGGGTCTGAATCCCTGCCTCCTTCACTTACTAGCTGTGTAACCATGAGCAAGTTACTTAACCTCTTTAGTCTTCAGTTTCCTCATCTGTAAGTTGAGGATAATTATGTCTACCTAATTATGTCTACCTCATTCAAACTGATATACAAAAGTGTCTAGGCAGAGGGGGCATTCAGTAAATGTTTCCAAGATGTATCAATTCTCTTTCCAGTGTAAATATAGCACAGTATAGTGAACAGTGCAACATCTTTTGATAGCTAAATTTCCCCAAATTTAAAGAGAAATGTCACTGTAAAACCAGTAAAGTTGTACAAAGTGCAGAATGGTGATTTGCAGGGCATGTACCACCTAGAAGGGCTTAATAAAATCTTCAGGGTAGGAGAGAGACAAAACAAAGCTGATTAAATGTAATTTGAAAAAGTATGTTAAATATATTTTTTGTTGAGAAAAAGCTTTAGCCTAATTTCAATATACAAATAATAGAGGGTAGAACTGAAAAACACTGGTGTAGAAAAAAGGGTTCAATTTGTATTAATCCTATAATCTAGAACTGCGCTGTTCGATGAGGTAGGCAATAGCCAACAGGTGACTAAACTTAATTAAAATTAAAATTAAATTTAAAATTCAGCTCCTTAGCCACACTAGCCACATTTCAAGCACTTGATAGCCACATGTGGCTAATGGCTACTGAATGATGCCGATCTAGTTTCTTTTTTCTTTTTTTTTTTAAGCAAAACTTTCCTATTATTTTATATTGTTTTCAGGTAGACACCTCTGTTCCTAAATGTGAAGAGCTGAAAGAACATTCTGGTAACTAAGGTTTTGGTATAGGTTCTACAAGATTTCTAAAGTTTTCTCCCAAAACACTGCACTTGAGATATACTTCAATCTATTAAGGTCAAAATGATCTTTTGCTTCAGGCTATCATTTGACATCTGCTTCTAACACATATCAAATGACTGAACCAAGTTACCTATAACAAGCTTTGTGGACCAAAGGATTAGAGGCCAAGCTCACAGAAATCTAGATGACCAGGTCATATTTGAAGATGAGATCATAATCATATGTAGGATTGTAAAAATCAATTTACATGGTGGATAAAACATAATTAGTTTTTAAGGTATGTAAGAAACCATGGATATATTAGTTAAGATGGGGAAATCTGATTTAAGTTATACTATTGCTGTAATTCTATTTATACCAACAGAGGTTAAAAATGAAAGGAAATATAAAAGCACTTTCAGATTTACACGTAAGTGTAGGATATCTAATATTCAGGAAATTAGCTCTATTTCATGGGGGAAAAAAAACCACACACACACACACACACACAAACCTAAAAGACAATGTGAAGACCTGACTCCAGGTGGGGCAGTAGGCTAGCTTTTAATCTTGTAGCTGCCTGTTCTTTAAGTTCATTCACTTTCTTTTCTAGCTGACACCTTCAGGAGAGGAAGGTAAATATGCACAGTAGGTAATGCCAGTAACTGAACTATTTTGTTATAGTATGTTGAGGCATAAAATCACTGTTTATTAGTAGGTAATATGCCCATTAAATACCCCTGACTCCAGAGGTATGTGTATATGATGGGCAGAGATAAGAAAAAGGGTGAGGACGCTATTTTACATTGCTTGGCAAGCTGTAAGTGTAAATTTTTTTAAAGATTAAGTAACAACATTCCAAAGTTAAAAATGGCTGCATCATAATATCATTAACCTTAGCTATCTGTTTTCTAGTAACTGAAAATTAGAAGCAATTAATTAAAAAAGGAGAAAGGGGAGAAGTAAACAGATTGACAGCAGCATAAAGTAGCAACTGCTACAAGAGACTGTTTAAAAACTATGAATATTAGAAGTTACAGAGTCGTATGGGCTATTTAGTAGGGACAATTAGCTTGATATTAAGGTAAAGTATGACCATTTTCTTCAGAATACTGAATAAAGAGTTTAAACTTTGATTTAAATTATATTTAAAATTTTAGTCCACTATTAAGATGGAAACTTGTACAACTTAATTTAAAAATATTTCAATTTAAAATGAAACAAAAACTCTTGACAGTTTTTAAAGAAAAAGCTTTGATATAGTCAATTAAACATAACAGCAATTTCCAGGCAATACCGATCATATTACTGTAGCTACTAGCTTTCCAAAATTGTGTCCTGCAAAACATTTGTGTCCTTTGAGACTTCAATAGATGGTTCAGAAAAAAGGGGTTCTGACATCAAGTCTCAAATGTGGTGGGCTATATTCTTTTTGCAGATTTATCATGTGCAACATCATCTTAAAAGTTCTGAGAAGTTATACAGTAAAGACATTAGTCAAATCTTGTTTAACTCCACAATTCACAAATTTATTTGATCATGCCATGTTCTTTTGGGTTTTTTTGGAGAGGAAAGACGGTTGCTGGAGCACAGATACACCTGTAACACGTCCAGAGACTTCTCAGTTAAAATACTGTAAGTACTATTTAAAGTTCCTTAAGTGTCAATACCACATAATGGACCAAATCCAAATGATTATATTTCTAGACAGGAAAACCCAGTTACTTATGGCATATTCAAAAAACCAAAACAAATGTGTTTGGAGTAATGGAGAGGGAGGTGTGCCACATTAATTTGTCCCTATAAATGAAATTAACAGAACTAATTGATCCTAAAATATAAAAAGGCATACACATTTTGTTTTGATATGCTTTAGAAAGTTAAAACTCTACCCACTGACATTATATGTTGACTTTATCCATTTCTTCAGGGACACCCTTCCTTCAAGAAGTTGACATACAGAATACACCATATTCAATTGATTACATGGCAACCATCATGTATAAGATACACTATTTATCTTATATATTGCTCAGGGAAAACCCCACTGCTAATTAAACAAGGACATGCCATGGACTGGGAGATGCCTTCCAATTTGAGCAATGTTGAAATGTGAACGTACTTTCCTTTCTTCCTTCTTCCACACATATTCTTCAAAATGTTCTTTATCTGTTTTCCCCCTTTAAAGACAATAATGAAGAGGGGAATAATACAAAAAAGGACAAGATTGAAGAGATTTCTGTTCACCTTACCCTTGTAATTATATTCAGATATTATAATGGCTCTTTTTAAACAGATCAATCAAACGAATCACTTTTAATTGTTCTGCTTGATTCTGAAAAAATTACCCCAGAGGAAAAACAAAGAACTTCCTCAGACAGTTCTGTTAGAGAGATGATTCATTATAACTATTATTTATTAAACACTTAAACCATGTACTGAATCAAGTGCTTTACATATATTATCATTTCATTTAATTCTCACATCACCATGAAGTAGATATTATTTCCATCCCTATTTTACAGATTAGGATGTTGTAGCATAGAGACATTAAATAATTTGCATAAGGTTACAAAGTTATTAAGTGGCAGAGCCAGGACTCAAACCCAGGTCATTAGGGCTTCAAAGCTCATGTTAACACTTTGCCATACATCCAAATTAACCCACAAAGTGCCTTCCAAATTTTAAGGAGATAAATAAACTGAAATACTTAATTGCTATTAACTAATATATTTCCTTAAAATAAACCAAATGTATTAAATAGTTATGTTCTATATGGATATATTTTACCCTGAATCTGTTTTATAAAATGTATATATATGGTATATCTGTTTTGTTAACTCGACACATTTTACTTAACGGTTAAGATTTACAGGTGTTTTATCTTTGCTTTTATGTTACTTGGTATTAAATTGATAAAGTGCAATATCTGAGATCTGATAATGTTCCAGATTACTGATATAGGAAACTGTCAACTCTGATGGGGGGACATCTAATGCCAAGTATTAAAATGCAGCTGCTTTTTTTTTTCCCTATTATGTGAATTGGGAAATGAGATGTGTTTTATATATATATATATATATATATATATATATGTATATATATATTTGCACAATTGCATTCCAATGCTTTAAAACTTGTTATCCACCAAAACACATACACAACTGTGCACCACCACACTCATGCATTACCAAGAAGAGACCACCAAGATGTCACTGTCATACACTGTAATCTGAGCTACTGGGTCTAAAGCATCCAGTCTGCACTAGAGAACTGGGCCACTTTATATCACCCATCATTCACAGTGTGGCAGATCACATGTCCCTGAGCATAGAACTCTAGAGCAAATCTTGTCAATGATAACACAGTATAAATTTTTTAGCGGATGATAATTTTTTTTTAAATCTGTAGGACAATTCTTTTGCAATTTGGACTTCCGATAAATGATCTGCTATATTTTTGATCATTCTATAATTTACCGAATGTCGTATCTTCAGTTAAGAGTACACATTTCAATTATGCCATTCTTCTTATATAAAAACAGGATATACTCATTGTGATTTTCAGAAACATACAAAAGAAAAGGCAAAGTGTGCCTATACTTCTTTCTTTAATTAGATAACTTTACCTCTTTATCTTAAAATTTAAATGTACCAAAGAAGTTTCCCATTTTGGATCAACTCCATTAGTACAGGATCAAGCTATCAAAATAAAGAAAACTTTCCTAAATTTTAGTTTAACAAAGACTGACATCCTACATTATAATCACTGAAAACAATGAAGTGTTCAGTAATGTGTCACAGTTACTCGACAGTTGACATGTAACAATACCTGTCCTCTCCTCAGATCTTCACTTGGGGGAAAGAAAAAAACCTGAAAGGTGGTAAAAATGAAACAGGAAAAGGAAAAGAAACTTAATAAAACATTTTTTTTTTTGCAAAATCAATGATCAGACTTTTAATATTTTTCCCTATAGACGAAATATAAGAAACCTAATATTCATAGAGTAGAAATACTACAGAATCCGATATAATCTTTGAGGTTAAAAATGGCTGCACATTCAGTGAAGATGGTTTCCAACACTAGGGTCTCATTTTTTATAAAGTATTTACGTAGTTACTATTCTTCAATGCATTATGAGTACCTGTTATTTAAAGGAATTCAAAGTGGCTATTTTTATACAACACATTTCTATAAAGCAAAAATAACCTAATTTTATTTTTGAAAACTGTTCATATTTAGCCTTACTATCATTTATCCTTACTCTACTGAAACTGAGAAAAAAAGTGTCACTTTAGGGAATGCTTATGATCCAGTAAATGTTGTCCCTGACAGCAGTGGCAAGGAATTTGTAGAACAGAGCAGCCACAATTCTTTGAAATCCACCTCCTGAACAATCAAATATTCAAGAACATGCTAGCATCTTTAAATAACTCATTAAAGAGTTTTGAATTCACCTGAACAATTTAGGAAGCTATTTTGTTTTTAATCTTGTACTAATCTTGACTTTGCTTACACAGTACTTCCTCTATTATCCTAAATTTGCTTCTTTAAACATTCGATCTTGTTCTAACCTATCATGTACTGACCCATGTTTGAGTTCAACCACAAGGTTTTTTTGCTGTTTTGTTCTGAGCACCATGAGACCCATGCCAGGTCTTAAGGAAGGCCATGTAAAAAAATGAAGAAACTGCCTGTACTTTTGGTGAAGTACTTAGGTCTTATTTCAATGCAAGATTAAAGTGATTCGAACAGAGATAAGATTAATAATCACTCTATTCTTGACCTTCGTAATTCATTCAGGGGACATCTACTGGGTCCATAATCTGTATGTGCCAGGCACTGTGTTAAGTGCTGAGGATACAGAAAAAAAAACAAGTTTCTGCTTTCAAGAGTTCCACTTGAGATGAGACCATAACTGCAAATTCCTATAGAGAACAGCCCTGAAATCTTTTAGCCTGGAGAGAAAAATTTTGATGTACTTATGCAAGTAAATGACTGTTTTTAAAAAATGAATTCACTCTGTTAAAATACAATTATTCTCTTCTACTAATTTACTGGGGAGGAGGTGGTATAATAGTAAATATAATATTAGGTCCAATATTAGACTTCTGAATGAAAATTCTCAGCCTTTTTCTTACTGGCTTCAATATTTTAGAATTTGTATCAGAAGTAATTTATTTGAAACAGCTGTACAACCAAAGGCAAAAAAATATCTAAAGGCAATTTGTTAAAACCTACTTTTAACAAATCTAGGCAACACTGACTCTGTTTGACATATCTCATGTCAGAATATCAAGAAAATTCTTTCAAAATGGTAAATTGTGTAATATTAACTGCCAGGTTCTGGAAACCATGACAGTAACTGAAATAACTAGGCTTTAATAAATGAGACCTCTTATAGTACCATAATTGTTTCTGAAAAATACATGACCTCTAACTACTGGTTTATTTATTTATACCCTGAATTTTTCCACAAAGGATTTGGAGCAGCTATCCTAATATAAAGCAAAGCACATGACTTATATCCACCTGGCTTTGAATTACGGCTCTGCCATTTACTATTTATAATCTTTGTGCCCTTAACTTCTGAGATTCAGTTTCTTAATCTGTAACAATGGGGATCATAATCCTACTCTGTTGGGTTATAGGGAAGATAAAATGAAACAGTATATAGCATAGTATCTGGCATATAGTAAGTGCTAAATAAATATCAGTTTTGTGGCTTCTTTATCCATGCTATACAGGAAAAGGATAAGGTGGAATTTCAAGTGATTTTTTTTTACACATTGATACGTGCCAAGCAGAAATGTGAACTGATTATGAGTTGTAAATGTTAATGTTTGCATCTAAAAATCAGCTGCAAAGCAAATTCAATTTCTTTCCACAAGGTCAGCACTTTGAGAACATATTTTATTAATCTTTTAACTATATTATTTAACAGGAAAAAATTCTGAGGGAAAAAAATGAAAAGAGCCCCCTGGACTACTATTCTTCACACTATCCATTCAAAGGATGATTAAACATTCTAAATATGATTTTCTTATAAAATTATAGTATTAGTCTGGCTAACATAATTTTAAATGAAATTCTCGTAATTCTGCCAATCTTAAAAACATAAATTTCTTTTTAAAAAGTAGGTAACACATATCAATGTTTTTTTCTATTGAAGAGCAGCGTTCAGTTTAGGGTTTAAAAATACGACCCAAGTCGCAAAATACTAAGCATCAATCGTAAGCAGTATTACAACTCTGCTTGCGTTAAGCAGCCCAAGTAAACATTTTATATAGCAGTGGAGGTGACTAGGAAAAAAATTGAAAAGCGATTTGAATTGGTCCCCCTCCCCCTCCGTTACACCCGAGAATGCAAGGGTCCCGCATCTCAGATCAAACTGAGCCTCGGTCTTACTGACGTAACCAGTAACCCTATCCACCTCTCACACTGCGGAGGCTGGCAGGGCAGCGGCTGCCGCCAAGTACACCACTCATCAGAGCCTGCCCCATTCCACCCCCGCGTTTCAGTCATGCTTTCCAGAAATGGGGTCACTCACTCAGTAACTATTACACACACGCAGCCTATCATCCTGTAATCCCCCAAAGTCCGCTGCGGGGATAGAAGACAGCAAAAAGTCAAGAAGGAAGAATCACAGACGCGCCACCATCAGGAATTGATTTTCCACTCGGAGAATGGGTCTTGTCTGGGTTATTTTCGCAGACCCCGAGTTGGTTCTGGGACTGGGGCGGCTGAGTAAAGCTCGGTGCTCTGGTGTGTCCGGGGAAATCTGTTTTGCCCTGTTTGGGTATATTTGGGGTTTTGGCACTCGGGTGGGTGTCTCAGGGACGGTTACCAGATCTCGGGCAAGGAAAACCCGAAAGCCCTTTTACGGCGGCCGCTGATCTCCTTGAATATCATCCTCTCACCTCCAGGGACAAGAAACTCAAGTTAAACTCGCAGGGACCGGGTCCTCGAGCTCAGCGATCTCACAATCGGGGTTGCGGGGTGGGGGGGATGGAGGACCTCAGGCTTCCACTTTGTCCTTTGCAACAGCAGAAACCGCTGCGGCAGATGGGAGGCAAAAACCCTTGACTGTCCTGCACCCCTAACCCGACCCCACAGGTCGCCACCCTTGCCCTGGGCCGTTCCTATCCCCGCGCGTCCGTCTCTCCGAAGCAACCCGGTCCCTGAGCCGGACTCGAGAGTCCCCGCTCCCTAATGAACCCAATCCATATCCCTCGCTCATCCCCTCAAAGCCACCGGGGTCCACAGAAGCCCCCAATCAGGCAGGGCCAAACTTCCCAACTCTTCGGCGGCCCCCGCTCCACCTCCCGCTTCCCCCACGCAAAGTTGATTAAAATCAGCTTCTTGCAAAGCCCCAGCGCCCACTCCAAACCCCACGCGCCACCACACCACAGTCCCCCGAGCGAGGGAGGGGAGGTGGGGGTGCGGGAGGGAGGAGCAGAAGGGCAAACAGACCAACCTCAACGACCCGAAGAATCCTGGAGCGAGGGGAGACGCGAGCGGCAGAGGAAGGGGCCAAGTGGCCAGCTCCGGGGAGGGGAGCCAGCCCGCGGGGGCGAGGGGAGGGCGCGCCGGCCCCGGCCGCCGGGCTGCACTCACCTCCGCACTGTCGGATGGGCTCTCCACAGCCATCTTCTGCCACGGGTCCGCCAGCTGCGCCAGCGGCATCTTCCCCCCCCGGCCCGCCGCCTTCACCGCCTCCTCCCTCCCCGCCCGCCCCGCGGCCGTCCCCACTCAGTCGCCGCCCGAGCCCCACGGCAGCGGCGGCAGCAGCAGCAGCAGCAGCAGCAGCAGCGGCGGCGGCAGCAGCAGTAGCAACAGCGGCAGCGGCTGCCCGGGGGAGGGCTCGGCGTCCGACACCGACCCTCGAACACCGCGCGCCCGCTGAAGACGCCCGCGCGCCAAGCGAGAGCCTCGCGCCGCTGCCCGGCACCGGGTCTCGCCCCTTTCTTCCTCTCCTCCTTCCGCCGCGGAGACTACAACTCCGCCCCCCGCCGCGGGTTCCCGCGCCCGCTCCCAGTAGAACAGCGGCCGCCGCGCGCTCCCCCACTTCCGCTCACAACATGGCGCCTAAGCGATACCTGTCTCTCAGAGCGAGCCTTAGCCACCGCCGCCACCGCGCGCACACCCGAGGGCGGGGCTTGTGAAGACACGCCCCCGGCCGCCACGCTTTGCTCCTCCCTCCTTCCTCGCCCTAGCCTCAGCTTCTGGGCCTCGCCTACTTTCAGGAAGGGCGAGCCCCAGAAATCTGGGGGCGTCAGCGGGAGGCTTGGGAAAGAGGCGAGAGAAAGGCAGGAGAGGCGAAACGCCGGGAGCCTTTAACTATCATGGGTCCAAGCAGGTCGGAGGCTCCTTGGAGATGTAGCGAACAGTGGTCCCCACCCAGCTGGGGAGGGAGATGAGAGAGGCTCAGGAGGCACAGTCCGGTGCCAAAGACCCGGAGAGCGGGCGTGGGGTGTCTTTTCGGCCTGACTCCTACGTGAGTGCGTGTGGGCGCGCCGAGTCTATGGGCACACCCCATAATGTCCGGGACCGGTCCACCCCAGGATCACACGCTGTGCATTCACCTGCCCCCCCACACACCCCTCACGATGGGGACACTGAAGGCTTCGTGCCTGGGAGCTCCCTCGGGGTTCGGCTCTCGGTTTGATTCAAGGTTCTCCATATTAACGATCCTGTGTTATATTTTTAATATTTTGAATTCATTCGTTTCGCATGAATCGTTCTCTCCCCCTCGCCCCGCTGCCCCGACCCCCGCCAAGTCCTCAGAGCCCTCAGGCTTCAGCCTCGACCCTTAAAGACCCCCACTTCTGGCTGCCTAAATCTTCACAAAGGAAAAAACAAGAAGGTTCCTTAATGCTGCCCGAGACTCTCGGCAGACGTTGGGGAATTATTCTAAAATATCTTATTGGCAGGAGTCCGGGGTTCCTGCTCCTCTGTTGACTTTAAATAAAAGATTAGATTAAAAAAATCAGCAAGGCCGTGCGTGGAGGAGGGAGAGGGAGAAGTTCTAACTCCTCCTCCTGCCCAAGATAGGGAAGCCCTGGGTTGAAGAAACCCAATCCCAAGACTGCGTCGGCGCCCAAGATGACGGGGAGAGCGTGTGGGGAGAGGCCTGGGCGTCTGGAGAGGGTCCTGGGAGGTTGGGGATGCGACTCTGTGTGCCCCGCTCCAGGTGGCGTGGCAAACTCGCTGCGCCCGGGCAGAATTGTGTAAAAGTCTCTGGGCTGAGTGGAAAGGTAAGGCAGCCACTAGCCAATAGCCCTACAAAGAGAAGGAAAAAAGTAAAGGAAACTCTCCAGGCCGGCCAGTGCCTTCATCCCCTCAGGCCTCTGCCAAGGCGTCCCGGGCCTCCTACGCCCCGCGACCACAGCGCGTCCCCCACTGCGCTCCTAGAACACGCCTTTTAACAGCTCTGTTTCATCATCCCGGAACCCAGACACCTGGAGAACCCTAGCCTTCCTCCCGAACGCAGGTGTGAGGATGAGATTAGAGCCCCACACCTAGCCGTCCAGGGGCTGCGCGGGCGGTGCAAGGATTCTTGCTGGGCCCAAGAGAATTAGGTATTGGGCTCTTTCTGCGGCCTTTGCCGGCCCGCTCCTTTGCACAGGCCACCTGAAGAGGCTCCATCTGTTTAGGAAGCCCAAGGAGGCAGCCGGAAATCCTCGCTGTGCGCTCTCTCCCGCAGCCTTGGACTCAGGGGGACAGCTCAGGGTTGAGCAACATGTGGGCAGGCTCAGCGTGGTTTGGGGATGAGGAGGATTTAGCTCGTGATTTTGTCATCTCCCCTGACATGCTTGATTCAAGGGCTGCAAATCCAAGCCAGATCCTAACTCAAATAATTTAGCAGCACCGTCTCCGTAATTCCTGATGTAAAACTAGCTTGCAAAAGTTTGAAGATAAGGAGTTGTGTATTGTTTTGCATTTGTGTACAAAGTGCCTAATTTATCTTTCATTTATATTGCAAAGCCACATAATTCCTTATACAGAAAAGAAGTTGGTCAATTTGGTTAGTTTAAGGTAAATTACCCCCCCAAACAGTGATCAATTATTCCAATTAACATTCTTGCGTTAGAAAAAACATAGGTAGTTGAAAGAAACTGTTATGTATCTAACACAGTCCAGTGCTAATTACTCCACTCAAAGGATAAACTAACCTTTTTGAAATAAATCAAATTGTTTGTATATTGAAAAGTTGATTTCAGTATCAACTTCTATTCATTTCTTTTTACCTTGAGAACTAGAGGAATAACTTTTAAAACAAAGTTAATTGATCTGCAAAAGTAATGTGAACAGTGTTCACATTGCAGGAATTGAGCATTAAATAAACTGCTAATAATGGGCTAAAGTACCACTAGCACAGCTGTCTTACACATAGGATCAACTTGGTAAGTATTTGTGAACTGATTTAGAAAAAACACTATTATCCTTCCTTTTGTTCCCAAAGAAAGCGAATTTTTTCTTTTGGTTAACAATAAACCTTTTTCATTTTTTTTCTTTTATTAAATCTGAGTGTGGTGCAACCATTCTCTTTGGCTCGGAGAATTTGGGGAAATAAAATGAGGCTGGGGAATTTTTCTTGTAGGTGGCAGCAAAAGGAGTTATTTGAACACAGAAGCTGATAGTGCCCTGAGCAGGATTACTTTTTTTTCCCTGTTTTTTTTTCCTGTTTAAGAAAGAAAAACTCTAAATGTAGTTTGTCAGAATAGCTAGCTGCCTCTAGAGTTCATGTGCAGGCTAACAGGTAGCCACGAGCCACACATGGCTTTTGAACAATTAAAATAAAGTTGGCTGGTTGCAATTGAGATGTGCTATAAAATGTAAAGTTCGCACCAGATTTCACAGATTTAGTACAAAATAGAATGTAAAGTATCTCTTTAATAATTTTTATGTTGACTGCATAGTGAAATATTTCAAACATACTGAGTTAAATAAAATATTTCCTTAAAATTAATTCCACCTTTTTTTTTTTTTTACATTTTATATGTCTGCTATAAGATGTATACTTACATATGTGGCTTACTTGTCAAGATTGGCATTACAGTTCTATAGGACAGTACTGCTTTAGAACTTTCCTTTAACACCGAGCCTTTTATGTAGTCTTTTTTTTCCTTTTATGTATTCATACAAGTATTCCTAAAATGTGATATCCTCACATTATGACACCTTTTTGGGCTCCTGGGTGCAAAATCAGCAGAAAGGCTGATTCAGTTACCTACTGATTCTATGTCCCACCCCTCAACATACATAAATCTCTCAGTCAGAACCAAAATATTGGAAAGTTATTACTTGAAACTACAGCAAAGGGAAGCAGCAAACCTCAGTCGAAAATATGGACTAGATTTCCAAGAAATCATTCCTGATGTATGACAGGACAACCAGATTTAACCTCCTCTGTCCTCAACAATTTCCTGCTGTAATTATAACCTTTGTATACAAGTTTAAATGGGCATTTACTTGACAAAATAACATTTGTTCAAAAAATGGAGTTACATCAGTCTGGAAAAGTTACAAGATGACTAACTATGGCTCATGGCACAATCTCTACCTCACATACATCCAAAATCCACAGCTCTTCTACATATAGGTTTGTCACTACTATATAAAACCCATAAAATCTAATCATCATCACCTCTTAAAAAGCTTTTTCTCTTTACATGATCTGAAGCATATTTATTTCTCATACAAAAAGAAATAATTACTAGAAACTATTTCCAGAGAAAAAGAAAAAGCTTAGGCTGAAATTTTATCTCCTGTAAGACAACAATGAAACAAAATATGTGGTAACATATCTTTTATGTATATGAATTTTGTTTTTTCTCTTTAAAATTTCCCAAATAAAAATTATTAAGAATATTTTCCTGATTGATACATATCTCAAGAGACAAGAATTTCTACATCTATTTGAGAGTATTCGAATTTTGGGAAATGTAAGGATCTTCTTTAGGTTCTCCTCCAGATATGAGTTGCATATGATGAAAAATGCTAATAAAATCTATAAGAAACTAAGAAGACATTCTATGATATAAACACTTGAAATATTTACTTTAACATTATTCCTAGTTAGGCAGTATGAAATCATGATAAAAGCAGAGCAAGGCCTGTGTCCAAACTCCAGGTTCCTCCTTTACATCTATAAGCTTCAACTCGAAGGCGTAGAACAGGGTCTGGCACAGAGTAGTTGCTCAATAAATATTTGCAGAACATGCTTTGTTTTCCTCACCTGAAAATAAGAATAATAATAACCACCTTGTACAATGTTGGGAAGATTAAGTGGAGATAATGTCTGTAAAGCATTAAGCACAATGTCTACCACATAGGAAGCACTCAATAAATGGAACTACTGTTATCGACTTTAGAAAGGGAGTATTCCTGCATGCATAATGTAATTTGAATACTTCACTCTTGAAAGTTATTTCTTTCCATTTGTTGTGTGAGCATTTTATTATGGTACAATCTATTTCTTTAAGACATTCTTGTGTCACACACACAAAAATAATACTGAGTAACTTCCTGTGGAATTCAACAAAAAAGCATGTAGAGTAACTTACTGTTCTGTTTTTCAAGCCACATATGTTAAAATGCAAATGATTACAGGTCAATTGCCTCATAGGCTATGATCAAAACTTTGTTTATGTAATGCTCAAAAGAAACTAACAAATGTATGATTCAAAGTTAACATTACCTGACTCATATTTATGTTGGGATGATGGGAGGAACAGGGAAGTATGGAGGAGAGGTCTGTGTCAGACATGCTTTAATGTTTTCTTTTATTGGTTTCCAAAATGTTTACTCCTTAGAGGTGTCATTTTGTTTCAGAGTTGTTTGAAGGGAAAGAATTATGGGGCTTTGAGACTTGACAAGGAACTGAGAAGCCATTCTTGGAGCTTTAATAAGCTACTGTTTTTCTTCAGTTTTCATTTTACTAGGATGGAAAAGACCCACTAAATGTTCTTGTTTATAAACACTTATTCATAAGAGAGAGATAATACATTAAAATTTCATTTTCAAACTGATATTAAAATGGCTGCCATAACATTAATCAAAAATCATAGTATACAGTATTCCTTCAGAGGATAAACATTCCTGTTTTATAACTATCAATTTAGTTTGGTTGGTTAGAGCAGTGGTTCTCAATTTTTTTCAGTGCACAAACCATTTTGAAGCAGAAACCCAAGGACCACCAGTTCCTACTCATCACTGTGCAAAAAACCCCAAAAACTTTATGGAGCTGTTGTTTTAGAACATGGCTGTTATTGTGGTTATGTTTTTTTTTTTTAAGTCTATATTTGTGCTTTTGAATGTAGATTTGAGTCTGCAGCTAGAAAAGATACTTCAAAAAATATCCTGACTTTTTTAGTGACTTGCATTTAAGACTAGCCCATAATCAGATCTCTGTTGGGGAAATGACTTTGGGAAAGCTATGGAATCAAATGGAACCCTATTCTTTGACCATCAACTGAACCCAAAATCTCTATGCTTGGGAAATCTTCAGCTTTAATCACAAAAATTGTGTGAATGAGGCAATGTCAAGTCAGGTCTGTTGCTGGAAAAACTGGCTGTAGATTACTAGTATCATGTTTGTTAATGAAGTACATTTTCATCAAACAACACATTGATTATGATTTCAGTAGCTTATTTTTAAGTCACGTTCCTGGTAACCAGGAAATAAATACTTTGAATGGTATAACTATTAAGGAATTCCTTCATTAAAAAAGAAATCAAATTTAAATAACTCACAATTGCCTGCTAAATAAGGGATGGATTCTATTAATTCTATTAAATTAAATTTTAGGGAACCCCACTTAAGGAATGTATACACAAATGCTGAGTTCATGTGTAAGCAAGAATAAACCAATTGGAAGTAGCATTGGCAGTTTTGGACACTTTACCGTCTTATATAATGATAATGATGTTGACAGTAACAGCTTGACATTTATTGAGTACACACTATGTGTCAGGCAGTATTATAAGAGTTTCTCATGTATTAATTTCGTTAATCATTATTGCACCCCTAAGAATACTAAATATATATTAATAGCATTTAACAGCTATTGAGTACTTGCAAACTGTTAAACAGTTTATATACATTATCTTGTTTCATTCTAACAATAGGTATTGTTAGCAAAGCTAGTGTTTTATCCTGATAAAGAATGAATGTTTTTCACTATAATTAATTCTTTCAAAAAAATTTCAGGAAAATGCTTTGGGAAAATGTATCATAAAGTACAACTAAGTACTTAAAAGTGTCTTTTTAAAATCGATCTGCATGTCATATCATTTTCTTAGTCTTTATTTTATTTCACCTTGGTGGAGACAGCAAGAGACTGTGAAAGTCATTTTGAAAAAAAAAGAAAATAAATTTCAGTTCCTCCAAAGAGCAATATAAGGCTTTTGAAAGGATGCTAAAAGAGATAATTTTCAAATGAAAACTTTCTTTTCCATAGTTCATCATGAGTCTTTAGACTACTGTTATGGATTGAATTATGTCCTGCCATAGCTGTCCTAACCCTCAATACCTAAGAATGTGACCTTATTTGGAAATAGGGTCATTGTAGATATAATTAGATAAGATGAGGTCACACTTGAACAGAGTGGGCCCCCAATCCAATATGACTGGTGACCTTATAAGAAGATGGCCATGTGAAGATAGAGAATTGGAATGATGGATCTACAAGCCAAAGAGTGCCAAGGATTCCTGGCAAGCCATCAGAAGCGAAGAAGAGGCAAGGACTTAGGAAGAGGCAAGGAAGGATTCCTCTTCAGGTTTCAGAGGGAGCATAGACCTGCTTCCACCTTGATTTTTGACTTCTAGCTCCTAGAACTGTGAGCAACAAATTTCTGTTGTTTTGAGCCACCCAGTTTGTAGTACTTTATTATGGCCATTCTAGCAAACTATTACAACCACTGAGAAGATTTTTGCTTATACACTTGCATAGCATTTTTCCCTTCTGAAATCACTGTAGCTACTATTAACAATATCCTAAAATAGTAGGTACATCTCTGTAAGCAATAGGGAAAAATAATGATAGAGAGGAATTTGGAATATGTTTAAAAATGGATAGAAATAGAGCCTAGAATTTAATTTCTTCAGGTGAAACACTTAATGCTAATAAAATATCCTTGACTTTTATTTTTAACTTTTTTATCATCAGAAAGCAATTGTTTATTATCTCCTGACCATTTAAACTTTATTCTCCTTATTTTTATTTATAGATCTCTGGAATCCATGCTATTCTATATAAGCAATTTCCCCATAGTATAGTATGCACTCACTATCATTTATTAGACTGAAGTGGAAAAAAAATTATGCTGTAGCTTCCTAAATCTTTCCTTCTGTCTAGGAGGTCCATGTTGGGGCCAATTTAGTTTTTCATTTAGACAGTAACTTCTCTCTACTTCTCTTCTTATATTTCTCAAGGTGGTTTGGGGCATTATTACTTACTTGGATCATCAAATTAGAAATCTGGGGTTCATCCTGTCATCCTACCATACTCTCTCTTACCCCATCCTCCTATATTACTTAACAGTTGATTCTGTTTTCTAATCTGGATTCTGTCAAACTCTCCTACTCCATTACCTCCACCAGATTTCAGGCCCTCACAATTTCTGGCCTACAATATGACAGATCCCTTTAGAATCTTCCTGGCTTTTACCCATTCTCCACACTATGGCTAAAGGGTGATTCCTAAAATTGTGTTCACCCCTTGCTTAAAACCCACAACAGCTTTCCTTGGCTCAGGATAAAATCCCAATACCTTTGCACAGATGCAAGATGCAAGCCCTTTCCCCCAGCCTTCAATGGCAATTAAAGAGAAATAATCAAGGATTTGTCATGACTTTTCTTGTATAAACTGTATTTTAGGCCAACCATATAATATTAGTTGATGAAAGTTCTTTATAGAAAAATTCTGGCTTATAAATGTAGAAGGAATAATAGACTTAGAAGAACATAATGAAAGAAACTTTTAAAATCCATAAGGAAAGAACTGATTCAGGTAACAATTGTAAATTAATGAAGCCATTAGATAAAAGGTGGATGAGGAACTTGAAATTAGAAGGATTAGGGTATTACTACCTGAACTCACTGGTGAATTTTAGCATCAAAAAAGGTGAAACAATTAAACACTATAAGCCTCTTATGTCATGCACATAGTACTACCTATGAAGTATTCTTTCTAAAATCCTGAAGTGAAATTCAACGAAGCCTCTAGAGCTGTACTGTCCAATATGGTAGCCATTTGTCACACGTGACTATTTAAATTTAAATTAAGTGAAATAAAATAAAATTTAAAAATTTGGTTCCTCAGTCCCACTAATCACATTTCAAGTGCCAATTTTCACCTGTAGCTAGTGGCTACAGGGTCAGTGCATGTTATAGAACATTCCACTGTGGCAGAGAGTTCTATTGGACAGTGCTGCTCTAAAGCTAACTTCTGTTTTGGGGAAAAAAGAAGCTAGAGAAAGAAATCAAATGATACCAGAAGCAAATGAGTAGACAAATATATAGAATGTGGTATCTTCTCTAGGTTTAGTTGATCCAGTTTCTACAATAAGTCAATAGAAAGAATAGAAAGAGGGAGTGGGTAATGCTTTACGTGAAAGCAGACAACAAGATATACTGCATGGATCTTGATTTGAACAAGCCAATTCTAAATATATTTTTGAGACAATTATGAAAATTGGTTATAAATGGAATTTTGGTGGTTTTTAAATTTTACTGCACTTCGGTATCCCATTCAGCTCTTGGGATGACCATTTTCTGACTTTAACATCGACAGCAGTTTCAAGTGAGAAGGAGGGCTCCAAGTCTGGCTATAAGACATACTGAATGTAATGAGTGAGCAAGCAGAGAGCAAGGCCGAAACAGGAATGGCAGAAGCGTTGTTTCTTCTCCGGCAGCAAAAAGATAGCCTACAGCAAAGCAATCTCTGAGTGCAGCAGAACTTCAGAACCATTCTAGGTATGTATCACTTGCAGCGATGTCTGCTCTCTGGGAGCCTGGGGCTGTGGTTCGAAAAAGGATTGGAAGCAGACTGTATCATTAACAAGGAATTACCAATTTGATGTGAGGCCAAGAGACAAGAATTGAGGTCTAGGATCAGGAGATGGGGCTGGCATGAATGAGAATAGAAGGTGGGTCTGGGGTTGGAATTTCAATCATGGTATTATGAGCCTGGATAATTGGAGAAATTATGTGAACCCTAGAATCCTGGACAGAAGAGATTGTTTTTCTCTTTCCTACATGGAGGAAAGCCTAACTTCTAGAACCCTTTATCTGACAGTGGTCCTTAAAGGCACATAGAGAATCATTTTCAAATCCCTCTTGCTAGATAGGTTTCCATTAGTTCCAGGCTGGGCAAAATTTGTTTCCTTTGGTTCTCTTTTTCCTCTTCTCCCTCAAATAAGGGGAGAGGGTCTATCTTTTTAAAAAGATAGTCCAAAGTTATATCTTTTAAAAAATATTTTAGTTTTAATTGTGATAACTAATACATAATATAAAATTTAGCACCTTATGCATTTTAAAGTGTATAGGTCAGTAGTATTAAGTATCTTCACACTATTGTGTAACTAATCTCTAGAACTTTTTCCTCTTGCAAAATTGAAACTCTGTACCCATTAGGCAACAACTCAGATTCCCTGCTCTCTTCTCTGACCACTGCCATTCTACTTTGTGTTTCTACGAATTTCACCATTTCAGACACCTTATACAAATGGAAACATACTCATCTTTTTGTGACAGGCTTATTTCACTTAGCATAATGTCCTCAAGGTTCATTCATGTGTAGAATGTATAGATTTCCTCCCTTTTTAAGACTGAATAATATTCCACTGCATGTATATACCACAATTTGTATATCCAGTCCTCTGTTGATTAGGCTATTGTGAATAATGCTGCTATGAACATGGATATGCAAATCCGGAATTCTTTGACTATGTGGTAGATTGCAAAATGGCCATAAATTATTCCCCATTCTGTACCCATGTGTCTTTGTGATGTGACTGCAGTTTCTCCCATCAAAGTGTGGAGTTTATTTCCTTGCTACTTGAATCTGGGACAGCCTGATGACCAGCTTTGGCCAATAGAATGAGATGGAAGCAATGTAGTTCTGGTTCCAAGTCTGAACCTTAAGAGGTCTTGCATACTTCTGCTTGCTCTCTTGGGACCCATGTGAACAAACCCAGGTTAGATTATTAGAGGATGAGAGAGCATATGGAGCAGAGATGAACCATCTCAGGTGAGGCCTGAAAGATGTACATTCTATATAATAGATATGGAAGTAATTATGGAGTCATACTCATAAAATTCAAATGCTGAGTTTTATCAAAACCCATTTCAACAAAATTCTAACAACTGTCAGCAAAGTTGACCTGGCAGCTGATGGCAGATACATAAGGGAGCCTACAAGAGACCAGTATAAATGTCCAGCTAAACTTAGCCAAAGTTGCTAACCCACAGAATTATGACCTAAAAAATGTTTGTTGTTGTCTTAAACATTTTTGATTTGCTGTGCAGCAATAGATATCTAATGCATATTTTCTCTTTTAACTCTATGCATTCTTCCCTGGAAATTAAATCCAATCTCATAGGGACTTGAATTATCACTTCTATATTGAACGACTGCAAATCATTCTCCCCAGACTTGACTCTGATATTTGCATAGCTCTATGATGAATTTGGAACTCCATGTTGGATACTCCAATGGGATATCATGTTAATATTTCAAGCTCAATATTTCGAAAGCTGAATTCGTCTTCCAATATCCAAGCCTAATATCCTCTATTGATGTTTCTATTCCTGTTGGTGGTACTACCATTCTTTTAGTTAACCATACTTGAAACCTCAGTGTCATCTCTGATTCTTTTCACTTCTTCCCATAGTCAGTCAGACGATATTTTTCAAAGTAACTTTTGCCGTCTTTCCTCTTTTTATATCTATAGAACTACTCGCTCATTAATGGTTCCTTACTGTTCTCTCATCTCTGGTTTCTGCATCCTCAAATTAATCTTATACATTGGTTTAAGATTCATTCTTCCAAGAGACAGTGATGAGTTCACGCTTCAGCTTTATTCATTATAAGAATATTTTCCTTGTGTCTGCTTATTTTAACATCTGGGTTGTCGTCACTGATTCTCTCCATTCATTATTTTTTCTCTTGAGTATGGGTCAGGTTTTCTTATTTTTTCATATGTCTAATAATTTTGGATTGTATCCTGGATATTGTAAATGGCATGTTCGAGAGATTGTAGATTCTGTTTGGTTCCTCCAGAGGAACTTTTTGTTTGTTTCTGCAGGCAATTAACTTGGCTGAGCTCAAATTCCAAACTGTCTTCCTCATTGTGGGCAGCGGCTGAAATCTTGGTTTAGATTTTTTTTTTTTAACCTTACCTGGGCTTCTTGGAGTCTGCCCTGTACATGTGTACTTCCAGGATCAATGAGGGATTTAGGCAAAGTTTAAATACAGAACTTAAAGTACTCCCTTTCTGTCTCTCTCCATTTAGAGATTTCCACCCTCCATCTTGCTCCAAACTCTGTCCTCTGATTCTTCAAGCCAAAAAGATGATAGGTTTAGCTGCCCTGGTTGGTGAAGTCTAAGACTTGCCTTCAGGCAGAAAGCTATAAAATAAACATGGAAAAACTCACAAAAAGCTGTTGCTGTCCTTCAAGTGTTGACTGCGTTCAGTATCTGCCTGCTTTTGTTTGCTCTCCAGTGTTGTCAGGGAGGATTTAAAAAAAAAAAATCTTGTCCAGAGTTTATAGTTGTTATCTAGGGAAGGATGGTCACAAAGTAGCCACTCAGACATTATCAGGAACAGAATACTCTACGGATTAAAAACCTTCCATAATTCTTCACTGAAGTCTGTGGACCAAATCTAGGACTTTGTATCTATTACAAGCTTTCCCTAAATGGAAGAGCTTCTCCACTTCTGCTACACAATTTCCTGTGTCTGAGCTTTTGTTTACTTTGTTCCTTCCTGTTAAATGCCCTTCTCATTTCTGCCTATTAAAATGTTATCCATCTTTCAAGTGCCCCAGGGTCTGGTTCTTGGTCTGTCAACACTTTCTCCCTATTGATCTTATCCAGGTCCATGGCTTTAAATACATCCATATGCTAATGATTCACAAGTCTATATCCTCAAATCTAATGCTGTCTACTTGATATCTCCACTTGGATGTCCAATAGATACCTCAAACGTAACATAGTCAAATTAGAATTGCTGTTTATCTCTCCTTTCAGCCCCAGACCCTCTGCAAGCCTTCTCAATTTCAGTAAATATCACCGCCATTCATAAGCCAAAAGCCTAGGAGTCATCTTTAATTCTTCAACTCCCCTTACATTCCAGGTGCAATCCATCAGGAAGGCCTTTTGGCTCTATCTTCACAATAGATCTCGAATCTACCTACTTCTATTACTTTGGCTATCAGTGGAATTTAAGTCACCGTGATCTCTCCCCAGGACTCTTTCGGTTGCCTCCTGAGAGGTATTCCTCCAGCTCCCACTCTTACCTCCCTACAATCCCTTCTCCACCCTGCAGCCACATCAATCTTTTAAAAATGCAAACCAGATTATGTTACCCTCCTGCTCGATCCCTTAGTGGCTTCCCAAAGCACTTAGAGTAAAATCCAAACTCCTCCTATGGCCTATGTGGTCTTACATGATTTGAATCCTACCTACCTTTGACTTCATCTCCTAACATTCTCCCATTTCCTCATCACTCTATGCCCACATTGGCCCTATTTCTATTTCTATTTTTTTTAAATGAATCACAGATGTAATTTTATATTTTCCTGCCGTCTTGACCAGAATTTAATTTTCCCTATTTCTATTTCTTTATTTCGCCAAGCTCTTTCTCTTTCCCTAGAGCATGCCACTCTCAAACCTTCATTTGCTGGTTGTCTGCCTTCCATGTTGGGCTGCACCTTCTGTGAGGGCTGGGACCTTTCCAGTACATTTTTCTTGAAAGATGAAATGAATTCGGCACCAAATGCACTTTCTCCACAAAGCCTTTCCTGTACCTCTCTGATAGCAATATGCTCTCACTCTCCTTGAATTTTACATCCACATCTCTTTTAGCATTTACCACTTCCTATCTCATGTTATAGTCATTTGTATATGTGCTTTATCTTCCCAAATAAACTGTGATGTTAGAATAGGCAGAATCCCTGCCCAATTAATCTGAATGTTCTCCATATGGCCTACTATACAGGGCTTTGCACAGAGCAATGCTGATAAATGCAGAGTGAATGAATAAATAACCAAGTCAATATTTATTTCTATTAAAGGGGAGCATCATTAACACTAAAAATAGCACCAAACACTGTCTTAGTTTAGGCTATTGCTAAATTCCTTTGGAATAAGTGAAACATAATTCACCAAAATCCATTTTATGAAATGTTTTAAGTGGTTTGTAATGTTTTAGTGCTTAATTAGAAATAGAGGAAACTATTGAAGTATTCTGATTAAGGTACATTTGAACAACATTGCCTGAATGTTCAGGCAACTAATATATCTAAGTGTTCTAAAAACATACTAATGAGTCATGACTAACTCGGCCAGCACAATTCCGTGGGTACATTCTATATAATGGATAGGTAGCAATTATGGGCTCATACTCATAAAGTTTGAATGGTGAGTTTTATCAAAATTCGTTTCAACATAATTCCAGTCCCTGAAATGGAAAAGTTTTCAATTTAATTATACAAATCTCAGACCTGAACCTCAAATAGATTGCTTTTTATGATCTCATCTTCCTCCTTGGCTCCATTTTACTTACTCTTTCTAGTTTTCCAGCCCTTGCTGCTGAACTATGCTTTTCCCTAGTACTATTTCAAGTTTTTACTCAGCATCTAAACTCATTCACCAAGTCCATTAATGTCATAACAGCTTCACCTCAGAGAAAAATACTTTTTAATATATTTTTCATCTCATAGAACTATTCACGAGTTTTATTGCCATAGTTTGCTGGTCATTTTTAGCTCTTTTCACTTGCTTTATTAACTTTCTGTATAGCAAGACCAATGTTTTAGATTGTGGGTTATTTATTTGGGGGTGATGGTTTACTTATTTCCATTTTCTCTACTTTCGTATTTTGCATGTATTCTGTTGTATTTTACTTAGGTTCAGCAAAGAAGAGTTTTAATCAATTGAAAAGAGAAATTGAAGCATAGCCAACGTGGAAAAATGTATAATTGAAAACTATGTGACCAAGGTAAATGAAATGCAAAGTTAAGATGCTTCTAATCTTAAACTGCAAAGACATTGTTCATAAATGACACTGTGGATCAAAGTATTAAATAATTCAAGACCACTGATGTCATTGTTATCTGCACAAAAACATTTGACTAAAGATGATAATCTTTTCTTTCCTCAAGTTATTTTGTATGAGAGAGTTTTTTTCCTTCTCATGCAGTTTAAATTCTATTTGTCTTTTTATCCCAGTGGTTAAGCTTTTAGAGTAATGCAAAAAAAGTCTAATTAACATAAAGTAAAGCTAAAGTATTGCCCTTTTGTATTTTTACTAGGGGTGGCTTGTCAGGATGTTTTTGACTGCAAAGAGCTGAAGACCCAACTAAAATAAGCTTGAAGAATAAGGGAATTTGTTATCTTATATAAAAGAGGACTAAGGGTAGAATGAGTGCATGGTTAATTAATTTAGTGGCTTCAAAATTTTATTATAAGCCCGGGGTCTTTCCATAATTTTACTCTGCCATTCTCAGAGAATTAGTTTGGTCCTCAGGCTTGTCACATCATGGTTGCAAGATGACCGCAACAATTCCAGCTGTCATATGCAGACAAAAGAAGTTTATTCTCTCATAGTTCTGTTGGCTAGAAGTCCAAAATCAGTTGTTGGCAAGGTTGATTTCTTCTGGAGTTGCCGAGGGAGAATCTGTTTCATGCTTCTCTCTTACCTTCTGCTAGTTGCCAGCAATCCTTGGTGTTCTTTGGCTTGTGAATGCATCCCTCCAACAATACCTCTGTCTAAACATGGTGTTCTTCTTCCCTGAGTGTCTCTGTAACCTCACATGGCCATCTTATAAGGTTGCCAGTTATTTGAGAGGGGGGTCTTCCTAATCCAGTATGTCCTCATCTTAACTAATTACATCTACAAAGACTCTATTTCCAAATAAGGCCACATTCTGAGGGGCGAGGTGGACATGAATTTTGGGGGGACGCTATTCAACCCAGTACAGTGGTTAAATGCTTTCTCGACCCACGTGACCCTTGACAATGTAATGGGAAAGAAATAAGATTTTTTCCAAAGGAAAGTTAATAGCCTGTCTGAAGGAAAGTGATATGAAGAACATTGCAATGAACTTCCTTCATTATTAAAAAAAATTCTACTCCATATACATAAGTGTTTAACACCTTCCTATACATACAACTCTGTCAAACTTGCAGTTTTATTTTTGAAAGGCTCCTTTTCTATTCTCTGAATACATTATAGGTATTGAGCGACTCTCTGCATAATGTTCATGCACATATATGTATATGTGTGTGAGACTACATAAATACTGTAGGTAGCAGACAGTTTGTTTTGTAGTTAAACATTAATGGCAAATATACATTTGATGAGGTTCGAAGAAAATTATATTAACAGAAAGCAGAAACAAAAATAGCAATTTCTGATTGAATAGTATTTAACGAAGAAGGATTCTCAGTACAACATAACCAAGAATGTCCAATCAGTTCTAAAATTCTTGATGCAATCTTTCCCAAGGCTCTTCCCTCCATAAATATAAACTCAATGAAACCCATTCTTAAATATCTCTGGCACTATTATTGCTCTACTGTTAGATGTTAAAACAAACACAGATTTTAACATGCTAGACTCTCAGGGTAAAAATTAGCCCATAATTTATCAGAGTTCCATGAAAAATTGCTGAACTCAGATCACTTCCCAGCATTGCTAGAAAAAGGAGGACCAAAGGAACTAGTTAATGTTCTAGAAAACTCCTTTTTGGTATTTGCAACATATATGGGTAATAGATATCGAGTTCTTCCCCTTTCCAGACAGTCTAGAAAATTCGTTGGATAAACTGTCACAATTACGAAAGCACCCTGCTCTTTCTCTTACATAGCAATCATCACACTTATAATAACTTATTATGACCTTCTCCATTCTAATGTAAGCCCTATGAGAACAGGTACTAGGACTGTCTTATTTATTTTTGTGTCTCCAGAGCCTGACACAGTGACTGACGAAGGGAAATGATGAAATAAATATTCGTTGAAGTGAATTGAAATGAAAAAGGTCTTAATATCTATGGATATAGATAACTCTACTGCTAAATACTGAATGAGATTTCCTGGTACTATATTAGAAATGTCGTTTTTTTAGATGATGTATGCGGCTGATACTGCAAAGTGCTCCCCAGTAACCATTCTTCCCATCTGTAGATGGAAGCTTGTCCACCTAAAATGAAGACTACATTTTACAGTTTCTCTTTTAACTCAGTGTGGTCAATGGGATATTAGTAGAAATGATATGGCAATTTCCAAGAATCTTTCTTAAAAGGTGGCCAGTGTGCACTCTTTGCCTCTTATCTTATTTTCTTTCTTCATCTTGCTGACTCAAGCTCTAGCCACTATTTTAGATCACAAGGATAAGGGCCACACCCTAAGCTTGTAAGGAGCTTGGGTTCTTGAGGACTTTGTGAAGCAGGACTTCTATACCAGCCCTGGATTGCTTACTTCTCAATTTTTATGTGTGAGAGAAACAAATTTTACTTTGTTTTAGTCAGTTATTTTGGATCTTTTTTTTTTAATTTTCTACCAAATCTAATAAAATTGATAGAAATAAGATTTTAGGAAGTTATAGCTAGAAGATGGCTCAGTTGGAAGTCACCACTCACATTTGACAACTGATGACCAAAGAAGTTAAATCATATAACCAAGTCACAAAAGTAGAATGAAGGTAAAGCTAGGTCTAAAATCCAGTTCACTTCAGATCCCTCTTTCCTACTCCATGTTGCCTATTTAATGATACACATCTATCAAAAACAGTTTGTAACCTGATTCTTATTTTTCCATTGACTTTATTTACAATATTACAGGTATTACCAGTTACAAATAAATGATCTTTTAGCAAATTGATTTGAATATTTGGTTAAAAGGGTAGTGTGTCTTTCATATGTACTGATCCCTTAGCTATATACTTGAAAATCTCAGAATTTTGACTCTGTTTATAAGGACATCAAATTGGGCTAATCCAGCTGGAATTTTAGGTTAATACCAAAAAACCTACTTATTTATCAAGTGTATATGCCAAGCTTATCAATAATACATACTTTTTGTGGACTGCATAGTAAAAGTTGAATAAGGAGGTCATGAGAATTGATGTAGTTTCCAGAAGTTATTACCTTACAAAGAAGCTCAGATATTGGGAAAAACCCTTAATTAGAAAATATGCTATGAGTAACTAAGGACAGAGGCAAGGACTTCTCTAGCTGAGTTCTGGTTCTCGGTCTGAAATAGTTCATACGCCATTTCTTACTAGTATAATTCTTGGAACTATCATTGCCAGACATTATTCAGAGATCATATATGCAATAATAATTTTCTTCTAACCAAAGACATGATTGGTACCTTCAATTACAGTAAACTGAATACTAACATATAACTAGAAAAATAATCAAACATTATTAAGAGATTGACTATGGAATCTGTCTGTCTGATATGATAAAGTTGTTAGTTTAATTATAATAATTTAGAATTTGTGGTAATTTTATTGTATTTATATTGTACAAGCCTTAAGAAAGTTTAAGTAATAATATAGTATAGAAATATTGGGGGAGTATATTTTTTATCTGCCCTGGTGTGGGAGGATGTTGAAGGATATATGCTGTACTAAGGAAGTAGTTCATAAACATTCTGAAGTAAAGATCCCTTGAGTATTTGAAGAAATTTTGAGATCTATCCTGAGAAAATACCTATGCTCAAGGTAGCATACATATATTGGGATTCTTTCCTTGGTACCTTTTTTCTGGAAACTGCCTTTCTATCTACTTGTTTATCACAGGAGCCCCAATACTGGTACAACATGAACTCACCCCTGGCTGCATCTGATTGGTCAGTAAATGATCATCTGACCCAAGTCAAACTAATCAGAGTCTAAGCCTGAATTTTTAGAACACAAAAGGAGAAAGAGGACCAGTCTGTGTTCAGATACTTGAAAAAGTAAGATGTAGGGTTCTGAAGTCATTGTTCGCCATGTTTTCCATCACATAGAGAAAGTTAGTTTGCAGCAAGGGAGAAGGATAAAGCCAATGACCAGAGAGAAGTATGATAGAATTCACCAAGTGTGTATTTTATTCTAGTGGTTTCTAAGGCTCAGCCAATCACATTTCTGACTTTGGGTCTGTAAGACACCTTTATCCTAACTTCCCCTTTCTGCTTGAACAAATTTAGTTTGAGTATTTTTCACCTGCAGCAGAGAGTATTACCTACAACACACAGATACATGTAAAACTGCCTCTTCAATTATCAGGAGATTCACCAGGGGTTAAGAACTCTGTATTGGTGTAATTGCTCATGATCAAATGGTTTTTGCTAATTAGACATGAATCATTTATTAAACGAAGTAAGTTCAACACATCCCATATTTATAAAAGTCTGTTAGCAGGTTAGAGCATTGTATATATGTATCAAACAAAAATTTGTTGCATTAGCGGTGTCTTACAATTTAGACTTTTTTGCTATTTCAGATTTCTCAATCCATATTTATCAAGATTTTTTAAGTTTTTAAATGCTTTTAACATTAACATATTGATTATCCTTTTGAATATAAAATGAGAGAGAAAAGAAACAATAACGTGCCACTTTATTTCCTCCTGCTCTAGGAAGCAGTCAGGTTCCAGCAAACCATAAAATAAAATTAATAGGAGTCTGGTTTGTGAAGCAGATGAAAATTTTGTTAATTTATGTAGGGGTGTAGACATTTCTAGTGACTTGAGCCACAGAGTGTTCTCTCCAAGGTACTCACCACAGAATCTTCTCTCTAAGGTATACCTAGAAACCGTCTTGCTGATAAACCGTCTTCCTGGTATACCTAGAAACCGTCTTGCTGATGAGGATGGAAGTATAGAGAGAAGAAATAGGATAATAATGAGACATAATAACATCCAGGCTTTGCTAGATCCTAATGAACTACTCTTCTTAAAAACAGAA
>NW_011888862.1:8276904-8316634 GCF_000151845.1 Pteropus vampyrus
CCATTTCTTACTAGTATAATTCTTGGAACTATCATTGCCAGACATTATTCAGAGATCATATATGCAATAATAATTTTCTTCTAACCAAAGACATGATTGGTACCTTCAATTACAGTAAACTGAATACTAACATATAACTAGAAAAATAATCAAACATTATTAAGAGATTGACTATGGAATCTGTCTGTCTGATATGATAAAGTTGTTAGTTTAATTATAATAATTTAGAATTTGTGGTAATTTTATTGTATTTATATTGTACAAGCCTTAAGAAAGTTTAAGTAATAATATAGTATAGAAATATTGGGAGAGTATATTTTTTATCTGCCCTGGTGTGGGAGGATGTTGAAGGATATATGCTGTACTAAGGAAGTAGTTCATAAACATTCTGAAGTAAAGATCCCTTGAGTATTTGAAGAAATTTTGAGATCTATCCTGAGAAAATACCTATGCTCAAGGTAGCATACATATATTGGGATTCTTTCCTTGGTACCTTTTTTCTGGAAACTGCCTTTCTATCTACTTGTTTATCACAGGAGCCCCAATACTGGTACAACATGAACTCACCCCTGGCTGCATCTGATTGGTCAGTAAATGATCATCTGACCCAAGTCAAACTAATCAGAGTCTAAGCCTGAATTTTTAGAACACAAAAGGAGAAAGAGGACCAGTCTGTGTTCAGATACTTGAAAAAGTAAGATGTAGGGTTCTGAAGTCATTGTTCGCCATGTTTTCCATCACATAGAGAAAGTTAGTTTGCAGCAAGGGAGAAGGATAAAGCCAATGACCAGAGAGAAGTATGATAGAATTCACCAAGTGTGTATTTTATTCTAGTGGTTTCTAAGGCTCAGCCAATCACATTTCTGACTTTGGGTCTGTAAGACACCTTTATCCTAACTTCCCCTTTCTGCTTGAACAAATTTAGTTTGAGTATTTTTCACCTGCAGCAGAGAGTATTACCTACAACACACAGATACATGTAAAACTGCCTCTTCAATTATCAGGAGATTCACCAGGGGTTAAGAACTCTGTATTGGTGTAATTGCTCATGATCAAATGGTTTTTGCTAATTAGACATGAATCATTTATTAAACGAAGTAAGTTCAACACATCCCATATTTATAAAAGTCTGTTAGCAGGTTAGAGCATTGTATATATGTATCAAACAAAAATTTGTTGCATTAGCGGTGTCTTACAATTTAGACTTTTTTGCTATTTCAGATTTCTCAATCCATATTTATCAAGATTTTTTAAGTTTTTAAATGCTTTTAACATTAACATATTGATTATCCTTTTGAATATAAAATGAGAGAGAAAAGAAACAATAACGTGCCACTTTATTTCCTCCTGCTCTAGGAAGCAGTCAGGTTCCAGCAAACCATAAAATAAAATTAATAGGAGTCTGGTTTGTGAAGCAGATGAAAATTTTGTTAATTTATGTAGGGGTGTAGACATTTCTAGTGACTTGAGCCACAGAGTGTTCTCTCCAAGGTACTCACCACAGAATCTTCTCTCTAAGGTATACCTAGAAACCGTCTTGCTGATAAACCGTCTTCCTGGTATACCTAGAAACCGTCTTGCTGATGAGGATGGAAGTATAGAGAGAAGAAATAGGATAATAATGAGACATAATAACATCCAGGCTTTGCTAGATCCTAATGAACTACTCTTCTTAAAAACAGAAGTATAGTCAATGGGAAAGTTTTAGATATCCTTCTCATTGCACTGATAATTTTTTTCTTGGTATCTGTTCTGCTGAATGGATCCTTGATATTTCTTGAATTTTATTAATTTTCATAAGAGATATTGCCTTCTCTGATTTTTGACTGATTCACTATTCATGTAGTTCCTGCTTTTGCCTTTATCTCTTGGGCCTGGAACTCTTTATTACTCTAAAGGTCCAGCAGATTTGACCAAGAGAAGGTCCACAGAAAGCTGACTATTGAGAGCAACTCTGCTTCTTATAATAAGAATAAAGTTAATAAAACTAAAAGAAAAATATGGAACAACTCATGCAAATTATAGGGGCATAGCCTGAGAATAGACTTATAACCTAATTCCGAAAGGAGAAACTAAGAACTTGGAGGATGGAGTAATTCTTTCAAGCCAAGTCTGCTCATGTTTTATTTACATGAGGCCTCCGTTTTATAAATAGATAGATGAGAGATACTGTCTTTTATTATGTTTGCAATAGAGTAGGTAATACACAGTATTTCATCAAAGATTTAGTCAAAATCTGGAGGCCTCCCCATATTCCTGCTTTAAAATACTCACGGTTCTTTTCTTACTGTCCTCTTGATTTCATACATGCTACTGCATTTCCAAAAGAGAACACTTATCGACTTTAGAAATGTACATGGTAATGATATTGGTAGCCAGGATCTGACATTTAGATGTCATATTCAAAACACATCCTTTTTTTAATTATTATTTTTAAATTTATTATTATTATTTATGCCTACAGCACCTGGTCTTCCTGGGTGGTCTCCCATCTAAGTACTAACCAGCCCCAACCCTGCTTAGCTTCTGACATGAGACATCGGGCTTATTCAGGGTGGCATGGCCATAGACCATGGGTTGTGGCTCCACTGGGGCACAAACCCAGGACCTTCTGTGTGTAAAGCAGATGTGTTAACCTCTACACTATGGAACCACGTCCTCAAAACACATCTTTCAAAATTAGTACAGGAGCCAAGGAAATATAGTCAGAGAAAAGCGAATATGTACATACTTCAGTGTTTTACTTTTATTATGTTTGCAATAGAGTAGATAATACACAGTATTTCAGGAATCGAATTGATTGAAATAAAAAATGTCTGCAGGAGTGTTCTTTTTTAAAAAAATTGAGTTTATTGAGGTAACATTGGTTAACACAATTATATAATTTTCAGGTGTACATTATAATTCGACATCTGTGTATTCTATTGTGTGTCGCAGGAGTGTTCTTTTGTGTAAAACCATCTTAGAAATGGATCCTTCAACCCCAGTCAAGCCTTCAGATGACTAAAGCTCTGGCTAACATCTTGACTGCAACCTCAAGAAAGACCAGGAGCCAGAAACTTCCAGCAAAATGACTGATAAATCCTTGACCCATAGAGACTATGAGATAATAAATGTATATTGTTGCTTTAAGTTGCTAATTTTGAGGTAATTTGTTATGCAATGATAGATAACCCAATGCATCCTATGTAATCTTGCCCAGAGCTACTTCCCTGACTGTATCTTATACCACTGTTTCCATTGTCTATTGCTACCAGCCATGGTGATCTTTTTATTATTTATTGACTAATTAAGCATGTCCCTTTCTCAGAGTCTGTGCTCTTAGTATTCCTTCTACCTAGAGTGCTATTTCCTCAGCTCTCTACATAATTTACCTCTTTGATTCACTCATGAAAATAAGAATTTAAAAATTTAAAAAATCAATTGCTTTTCTCTTTTCTAGCAAGAAATACCCAGAAAAGGAAATTGAATCAAACTATTCCATTCATATTATTGGAAAAAACCACATAAGATTCATAAGAGAAAGCTAATAAAAGATTCAGAACTTCCATAAAAAAGGCTTATGAATTCAAATTGAAGGTCATAAAATGAGATCTGACCAAATGGAAAGACATTTTTAATCCTGGAGGAGACAATATAAAAAACTTGATTCTCTCCAAATTAATATATTAATTCAATTAATTCTAGTTAGAATGTCAATAGGTGAATTTTTGTATATTTTTAAAAAATTGAATAAAATATTCTTTATTTCTTGGGTGGAAGACTAAATGTCTAAGAAGAGCCAAGGCATTTAAAAAAATCAGGATAGAAAAGGCAATGTTTTGCCAGATGAGAGCAAATATTATAAGGTCTAATTAATATGGTAATTGAATAAGAATAAACAAATAGTTTAGTGGAAAAATATAGAGTCCAGGAAAAGATTCAAACATATATAAGAATTTAGTAATGACAAGTAATTGTGGGAGAGAATAGAGAATTGCAAGAGAAACACGGAATTGCGTGAGAGAGAAATTTTAAAACAGAGAATTGTGAGAGGGAATTACAGGAGAGATACAGAATTGTGGGAGAGGCAAGAAATTGTGGGAAATTGGGAGCATGACGAAAAACTGTGGGAGACATAAGGAATTTTGGAAGAGACAAAGAATTGTGGGAGAAACTGGAGAATGATGGGAGAAAATGGAGAAATGTGGGAGAGAATGGAGCACTGTAAGAAGGGAAGGGAGAAGTGTGGGAAAAAGATAGCCTATTTAATACATGGGGTAAGCTTAACTGGCCTGTGCATCTAGAAGAAAATAAAATTGGACCATACATACATGAAAAAGTTTAAGATGGATTAAAAACTTAAATGTTAAAAATAAAATAATAAACATCCTGTTAGAAAATCTAGGAAACTACATGTAGCAGGTGGGGTGGATTAGATTTCTTAACTAAAACTGGGCTCAGGTGTATGAAATAGTAAAAATGTCCATAACTTCAATGGAAAAACAATATGTTTGGAAAAACAGCAACAGCAGACATACATAATATATTTTATAAAAAGAACTTTTTAACTCAATGTAAAAATGAGCAACAAATTTAAAGAGCAATTATTTCAAAATTCACTCTTGAAAATAATTTATTAACCTAAGTTCTTGAAGGAGCACATGTTTTTATTGAACAAATGAAAAACATTTAAAAATCTAGATCACTTTACACTATATGTTTCAACAATATTCTTTGTAGAATAGGCAATTTGAAGATAAGTATCCCCAAAATTACAGTTATATGTCCTAAGCTTCCTATATTTCTATTTCATACATATAATTTCTCTGCCAATAGAAAAAATTGGGCAAAGTGAAAATCCAGATGGTCAACAACACTTGAAAAGATGCTCATAGCAAAAGAAAATGCAAATTAAGGTTACAATAAGACATTGCTTAAGAAATAGGTACAAAATTTAAAAGGATCTATAACTCTTATTGCTAATTGAATGCAGGAAAAAGGGAACTCTCATTCATTGCTGGATGAAATTTGACCTACTACAGCTTTTTGCAAGATAATCTGGCAGCATCTATTAAAACTAAAAATATCCATGACGCTTGACCTAGTCATCCCTTTTCAGGGTATCTAACTCTTAGAAATTAAGAACAACAATTGTGAACACACATGCATGCACATTACTTATAGTAGCAAAAGATAGTTATCGAAGTAAATGCACATCAATGAAGAATGATTGAATAAATTATGGTATATGCATCCAATGGAATATTGTGCAATCAGCTAAAAAAATATGAATGAGAAGTATGCCAGTTTACTTGGATATTTCTAAATGGTATTTTTGAATGAAAAAAGCTAGATGCAGATAATCATGTATAGTATAACCCTATCTGTCTAAAACGATGACCAAAATAACCCCTTAAATGTATATGTGCAGGTGTGTGTGTGTGTGTGTGTGTGTGTGTGTGTAAAATATGAGTTTGGAGAAAATAAGTATGGATAGGGACCAAGTTGCTAGCATGGATTATTTGGAAGGGGGATATATGCTGAATAGCGGGGCAAGAGATGTGGAGAGGGAAACCAAGCTGAATAGGAAAAGAATTAAAAAAGACAGCACCAAAACTCCGAATGTATGCTATGATCACATTTATGTATTTTTGTAAAATAGAAATGTAAAAAGAAGAACATTTTAAATGTGAATACCAGATTATTTTTTGAAAAAGGAAAATAAGTGTTCTAAGCTCAGGGCATAATGTGCAAACATTTTTATAAGGTGACTTCTTGCCATGAAATTCTTTTCATTTTTCTTCTTTCCTTTTTCCACTTTCACTATGAGCCAAAGCCCAGAAAAGAAGTGGTAATGCAAAAGTTCTAATTGCCTTCTGGTTATCATAAACTTTCCCTAAGGAAAGAGAATTACATTTGCTAGTGTGCCCTGAAATTTGCCACAGTTATGCCCTTTAGCAGAGAACAATAAATTTATCTTTTGTATTTTGCTCTTTACAATATCCATGTTTGTAATAATATAAAATGTTTAAATTGCTTAGTCAAATTATTTAATGTCCTGTTTGACTATCAGTTAGGGCCTTGCCTGGAAACAATGGCACATTCGAACTGGGTAACTGAAGAGGGTTTGATTGATGGACTACTTACAAAAGCATCCGCAGGGGTTAGGGAAACCAAGAAGGGATAGTGCATTATCCTGGAAGCAGTAATATTGAGAAGCTGTTATCACCTCTAGGCCTGGAGGAGCAAAGGAAGGGAGTGGCTATTTGGACCCAGCTGTGTGGCGTGGGCTGTCTGACAGTAGCTGTGGCTTTTAGCCAGAGGGATGCAGGCAACCTGTAGAGATTCTGTGGAGACAGAGAATCAATACCCCAACCTCCTGCTCCTCCTGCCCCTGATCTCCTGTTGATGCTCCCTATTCTTCAAAACCAATTGGAAACAAGAAGACAAGAGAGCCCATTGATGCAGTCCATACAGGTCAGCCTCCAGGAGCACAGAACTGGTAGAGAGGGATGGAGAGTGGATATGAAGGGGCAAAGACTGCATTACTCTTTTCCGCAACCAATTTCTTCAAATAATTTGATGGTTTATAAAAACAAATAATATTTTATTCAGTTCTATATTGTTTGATGCTATTATTTTACCCAATCAGAAATTTAACTTGATCAAAATGACTTGATCAAAATCTTAAAGCTGAGTTAGAAAAACAGTTTAGAACATTCAGAATGAGTCTAATTAAAATTATGATTTCAAACAACTTCTAATTTTCCCCTTAGGATACCTCACCATAGAATTCAGCAGGCAACTTCACTCTAGGAAGAGGCAGTAAAAAGTAGGGAATAATCTGGGTTTAGTATATTAAATTATAGCTGAAAACCATTAAATAATCTACATCCTACTTCTTGTAGTATCACACAGAAATCTCAGAAGAACGATACTGGTAAGAATATAAAAGAAATGGAAAACATACAAAGACAGAACCATGGTATACTATGGCCTACTGCACCCCTCCTATTTAGCAAAGAAAGTGCCTATCTCAAGGCTACCCCGGAATTACAGGTACAGGTATAAAAACAATAGTAACATTGCTTTGGTATGCTAATAAAGTGGCAATTGAAGTCACAGTTTTACCCTTTTTCTTCTTATTTTAAAATGTATCGAATGATATGTTTTTGGAGCATTTTTATAAATCTGTTCTCTCTCGCTCTCATGTTAGGAAAAATCATTGATATCTATAGAGAGTTTTTGATGATGATACTTGCTACCCAGAGTGTCTCTCGATTTTAGAGCAATATTGATTTAGGCCTATTTGATTAACTCATATCAACAACAACAACAACAACAACAACAACAACAACAAAAGGATAAGGTTTCCCAAACAGGGGAGAGGTAGAAGTAAATTAGAATTTGTCAAGATATGAGTATGATTTTAGGGATATAAAGCTCTGGGAGTAGACAATAATATCTAGAATCCTAGAAAGCCAATATTCTATGATAGTCAATGTTGTATGGAGGAAAATATTCTATGATAGAATATGGCATGGCCCATTAGTTGTATGGGGAAAGATTAAGACAGGTTAGTACCTGGGATTTGGTCCACCTGATAAAGGCAGGGCAGTGGTGCTGGGAAAAGAAGAGATCGAGTTGGGTAGATAAAGTACAATATCCAAAAGGAGTGGTAAAAACATGTTATATTCGAGGCAAGCAACCAGCACTAGGAATTTAAGGGGAGATACCCGAGAGTGCTAATGAATGGGTTGAATGCATTTAGAAGCAATCTGAGGAGGGGAGATGTAGATAAATCCAGGCAGACAGGCAGTTAGGGTAAGCAGGTAGTAGGGCTGCCTGCTGGAGTTTTGGAACAGGATTGTATTAGTTTGCTAGGGCTGCCATAGTAAAGTGCCACAAACTGGACCTCTTAAACAACAGAAACTTATTGTCTCACAGTTCTAGAGGCTAGAATTCTAAAATCAAGGTGTCAGCAGGGTTCCCTCTGAGGGCTGTGATGGAAGGATCTGTTCCAGGCCTCTCTCCAAGGCTTGTAGATGGCTGTCATCTCCCTGTGTCTTTTCACATCGTCTTTCCTTTATTCATGTCTCTGTGTCCAAATTTCCCTGTTCCATAAGGACATCAATCATTATGGATTAGGGCCTACCCTGATGACATCATTTTAACTTGATTATTTCTGTAAAGACCATAGGTCCCAAATAAGCTCATATTCTTAGGCACTGAGGGTCAGAACTTCAACATGAATTTTGAGGGAACACAATTCAACCCATAACAAAGACTGATTAGCACAAGATAAGATCCTAGTGCTAGAAGGGATTAGGGGATGAGGCCAGTTACCAAGATAGGAATTCAGACACAGAGACCAACACAGAACTTAGATATTAGAGCTAGGGCACATAGTGGGCAGAGTCTTGAAAATGAAACAATTGATGGAACTGGAATCTGAGGCCAAGGCCGATGGGTGCTCAGGTACATAAAAATGACATATAAGAATTACTGAAGGGTGGGCTAGAATAGGCTGTCTAAACTTGTGTGTACAGTTAAGAGGAGGTCTTCACTTCTGGGAGAGGGAGGTCAGCCAAAGCTGAGACACCTTGGGGTGTCCATGAAGAACTGGAAAATTCCATAGGAAATGGAAAATTGAAGTGGGAGGCATTGACTCAGTATACTCCCTAGTAAAGCCTGTATGGAGAAGTTTTGCCAAGATTGTCTGCTTCGCCCAATGCCCAAATGGGTAGCCAGAAGCTGATTATCTTTGCTTTTGATTTCCTCAAAACTGGGGCATGCTAACCCTAGGTTCTTAAGTGAATGTCAGGGATAGGTATTTGAAGCTACGTGATAGATATGGTTCAAATTCCTAGAGCATCACTTTAACTTGGAGAGTTTAATGGAATCAGGAGCAAAGTTAGTGTGATTTTTTAAATGATAAATTATGAGACTTGAGAGACATTTCATGCTTGCAGAGTGCCATCCATGTCCTCTGGACACTCACCATTTCTCAGCAAGACTATTGGCGTCTTACTGCAAACACCTGTGACTCTTCACGTGCAGGCTTTCTCTTGGTCAGAGTAGCAGGCAGTTAACAATCCTGGGAACAGCCCTCAAGCAATAATGAATGGAAGTTGGAATTTAAATACCTTAGGTTCCTTGACTTCGGGTAAGGATGGGAGAGTGGGGAGGGGAAAGGAAACTTTGACTTATGTTCTATACTGTCTCCCAAAGGTTCCCATTAAGATTCAGCCCTCTGCCTGCAGAAGAGCGCTCATTAATGCACTCTGGATTGACTTCTCTCCCTTTCTGTCTCACTTCTCCCACACTCCCATTAGCGCTTCTTGGGATTGCCTCCCAAATAAATCACTCATATCCTAGTGTTCAGGTCTGCTTCTGGGGCAACCTGCCCAAGACACCGAGTCTGGTCTGAACCAAGCCCCCAGACTCTATGGTGGGCAGTGCGATGGTGGAGTTTTAAGAGTTTATATCCCTGTGCCTTTAAAGGAACTTTCCTGGTAAATTAAGAAACACTGGCTTAAGAGACTTAATCATACTGCACTTGAAACTGTTAAACCAGTGGTCTTCAACCTTTTTTCTTCTCTAACTTATCTGTGAGGTTCCACATATTATTTTCAATAATTCAAGTGAACTCTGACAAAAGTACTTTAGGTTATTCTGCTTTTTATTACCTCCACCAATAGAAATCTAAAAGTAGGAAGAAACCCAAAGCAACACACCAGCCCCCACTGAACCCCTGTGCCCTAGGAATGAACCACAGGTAGTTGAGGAATCACCATCATTATTCCCCCAGAACTAGCTTTATTCCCTTAAGTGCCATTTACTCTTTATCTGAAAGATATGTATATAAAAAAGTGATAGTGGATTTCTGAGTTGTTACAAGTGATTCTTTTTCTTTGGCTATTTAAAAATGAGAATTACAGAAGAATCTCCCAGGACTCTTTATTGCTGCTTAATCAAATACATTTAGTAGTAGAGATGTCCCTTGTCTTGAGCTCAAACAGTACAAAGTAGTAAGTGTGAATTATTCCATCATCCTTTACCCTGCTCATGCTTTATTACTTAATAATAGTGCTTTACATGGAGTGTAAGCTGGCCGCCTAAGAAATGTTTGCCATATCATGTTAAAGAGGTGGCACATTGTTGCTGCTGCTTCTACAAATGTTGCTTTATGGTCTATGCACTTAATTTTTATTTCAATTGTGTTTTGTTATTCCTGTAAACAAATTTTGGTAGCAAATAAAGGAATATAATGAATAAATGAAACAAAACAACTTAGTCTTAAATTGAATGCTAGTAGAGACATGGTACTATTGATAATTTAACTAAACTGTTTATAGTTTACCATCATTCTTTATTAAAAAGCACAGTGATAATAAGCTGTACCAATTTAGTCTTCCTGCCCCTTGAAGGATTCCTTAAGATAAACAAGCAGCTATGTTTGAAAAAAATTTTTTTTCAATAACGATAGTAGCATTGCTAAGAAAGACATAGCCAAAGTGGATCTATTGGGATTCTGGAATGCTCTCTATTTCATTTTATTTGTTTTTACTCATATTTCTATGCAAGAATGCAGAATAATAATTAAGGTATTCCTAAGGAAATGTACATAATTATTGATTTGTAATATTATTTATGGAGAAGCCATTAGCCAGATGCATTTATGTCTAGGGTTTACTTTTGTCTTGGTTAGAAAGTAACCTTATGAAATCAGTGTCATCATAAGTGAATTATTTTCTTACTGAAACACTGAGCTTTTTGTGGACCTGGAGCTAAATGGAATAGTAGGGCCCTTTCCTCATTTTTCTAGTTTTAAAGATTTTTTTAAAGATATTTTCTCCCCTGCAAGAACTGTGTCTCTGGGCTCTGTGCTTCCACTTTTGTCCTTGGAAAAGCAATACATATATATTATGAGGTAATTTTGGTAATACATTTATTATTTATAATCTTTAAAGTACAATTGTCTTTTCATGAGGGTTTAAAGTGATTTTCTCTTGCAACTTGATCCAGACTCTGGGATCATGCAAAATAGCTTAAATTCTCTGTATTCTGAGATTTTTAAAAAGGCTGGTAAGGCATTTGTAATAAGTAGGATGCATGTGACATTAAAACCACAGGATTATAATTGTCCTACTGTGACCACTTTGATTTATTTAGGACATTTATTAAAAGTCAGAGAGATGACCAGTTCTAGGTGTCAATGGAACCAAACGCTGATTTTAAATTCAAAAGAAATCTGAATATTGCAATGATACCATAACCTCTGTGCAGTAAAATTGGCTTTCTTTTCCTCTTCCCTACCCCGTCCTAAATTTTGATTGTAAAAACAAGATTATAACATCTAAAAGTGTTAAGAAAAGAGAAAGAAAATTCCTAATATTACTACTATCATTTCTATTTTTTATATATATTTATATTTTTAAACATAGCAGCAATCATAGTATATATATAATATTGTATGCTGCTTTTTTTATTGTGTACTCTCTTTGGAAAAGGGATCTGGAATTTCTATAAGGAGATTGCAAAATAGGACTAAGGAAGTTATGTCACGCTAGCTGGAAAACAAGAGGGAACATGTGTTGATTGTGTGAGTTTCAAGCTTTTCAAAAGTGATGTAACATTTACCTTAGATCCTTAACCAGAGATTTGAACCCAACCATTTTGGGTTGGAAAAGGGTACGAAATGTAATTAAACTAAAATTTGTGAATGAAAGTAGAGCAGCAGCATTTGCTTTCTGCCAGATTGCTAATTAAATGCCACAGAAGACTTGCCTATTTAATTTTAGCCACGTAAAGAATGTGCAGTAGTTGGTAGGCAAGAGTTTTGGCCAGGAAAGAAATGACTATATTTTTAGATCATTTTGCTACCCCTGTTAATTTATTATCCTCTAATGTAGCTGAAGTGTAGAAATGGAAAAGGTCCTTCATTTGATCCAGACTTAGGATTTTGCCAGGGGAAAGGGCAAGGTACTTGAGGGTATTGACAAAAGAATACTTGAAATGATGTGCCACGAGTTCTAGACAGAGAAGGAAGGAGATGGAGACAGGGGAAGGCTGATAGATGAAGACAAAGCAAGAGATGTCAAGGGGCCAGAGGTCTCTGTAATTAGAACGGACGTAATGGTAAAAATAGAGCAAGAGAACTAGAAGAATGGAGGGTTGTGTTCAGCAGGTTTATTAAAACTGAAATAAAAGTAAAATAAAATCTGAAATGAAAGTGAGTTGGCCAATTTAAAGAAGTTTTATTTTGTTTTGTCTTGGTTTTAATGTTGTAAAACATTCGAACCAGAACAGAGAACAAGGCATGAAAATGGAAATCCATTCATTAATTTATTCATGCACTCACTTAACAAATACTTTGCGAACCCCTGCCTATGTGCCAGGCACTGTTTTAGGGGCTGGGAATACAGAAGAGAATAAGGCAGAAAAATTTTTGATGGTGTGGAATTTATACTCTAATGGAGGAGTTGGACACCTAACAGATAAATTATCAAATTGTAATAAGAAAAATTATAGCAAGGGCATAGAGGCACGAGGGCTGATAAGCTATTTTAAACATGATGATCAGAAAAATGGAAAAGGGAGATGGAAGGGGGTACAGGATGGAAATGAAAGAGGAAGGCAAGCAGACATCTAGGGAAAGGATGTTCTCGGCATAAGAACAGCAAGGGCAAAGGCCTGGAAAAGAGAATATGCTTGGCAAGCCTGTCTCTAACATTTGTGAAGCCTAGGGCAAGAGTACAAATGGAGGCTAATGAACTCTAAGTCTAAGATGTTAAAAGTTATAAAACATAGCCTGTCATTCAAAATTGGCTAATATACCTCCATATTGGCCTGGAAAGTTAGGTTTAGATTTAAAATTCTTGGACTCCTCAGCATTCTGCACCAGAACCTAGTGGTACGGGGTGAGCCAGCCTCTGTCTTTCGTACCCAGCCAGAGGTCAATCCTTTCTCTTCCCACCCCAGGATTTTCTCATTACCATGAGGGGTCTTGCACAATGTGAGCAGACGCCCCCTGACTGCGTGTCCAAGCTCTGTCCACACAGCTCCAAATAGCTGCCTTCTGATGGCTCCTTGAGACTAGGAATATGCACACTCATGACACAGTCTGCCTTTGGGAAGTCGAACCAGGGAAGGGACCCATGCTGGCCCTGGAAGCCAGCTCATGGCCATCTGGGCAGTGTATTCTTGGATCCTGAGTGCCCAGGATGTGGTCTAGATGGGGCACTGGCTCTGGAAAGGCATAGCCCCTTGACATCGCTGACTCTGCCCTGTGGGGAAGGGTGTGGCTGGGGGAGGGAGAAAGCAAGCCCTTCAAGTCATGGGGCCCAGGGCAGTGGCTCCTTTTGCCAGGACATAAGGGTGGTGCTTTTGCTTATAATGCTTGGGGAGGAACAAGGAGGCTATTCCCTATACCCTCTGGATTTGAACTGTGATGATGTAGGAGATATGAAACTTCCATTCTGTGGAGGGTCTATAAAAAGTAAAGGAAGGAAGAAAAGGAAACCAGAATGTATGGAGCATCTGTGCCAAGCTCGGCTGTGTGCAATACACTTTTGCTTGCGTGATCTAATTTAATCTTCCAAATAACCCCAGGAAGTAGGCTTCAGACTCTCCCTCATACAGTTAAGAAAACAAACCCAAGGAGATCACTTCCTTGCCCAGAGTCACACAGCCAGTGAGCCACAAAGCAGAGGCTCAGACCCAGGGCTCCAGCTAATTCTAAAGCTCATATTCTTTCCACTATACCACATCACCTTTGAAAGACATGCTCAAAGAAAGACTTCATCTGTACTGAGAGTGAGGAGCAATAAAGAAAGTGAAATCCTATACCGTTCTGAGAGAAAAAATGACTGTAGGGCTCCTTAATACAGGGCTGGTTCCTATCTCGAGGTCCTTAGAACTCCTGGGAATCCATGAGGATAGTATGTGAGTTTAAGATCTTTAGGTATTTTTAAAAATTGAGGTAAAATATATATACAGTGAAACGAACAGATCTTATATGTACAATTTGAAGGGTTTTGTTTGCAAAAGCAAAAAAACCGAACAGATCTTATATGTACAATTTGAAGGATTTTGTTTTGCAAAAGCAAATACCCGTGTAACCACCACCCCATCCCAGAAATTTCTCTGTGCAGTCTCCTCCCATGATAGGCAACCACCTGATATCTGATAGGCAACAGTTATGATTTCTATCACCATGACTTCATTTTGCCTGGTTTAGAATTTCATGTAAGTAGAATCAAGCAGTATGTGTTCTTTTTATCTGGCTTCTTTTACTCAGCATGTCTTTGGAGATCTATCCATATTATGGGATAAAAGGCCTTCTCTCCTTTTTGTTAAGTATTCCATCATATGACTCTACCACTGTTTGTTTATCTGTTCACTTATTGATAGGCATTTGGGCTGCCTCCTATTTTTGGTTATTACAGAAGGTAGCTATACTCACCACTATACCACCAATGCCACTATTTTTTGGCTATTATGAATAAAGATCTTATAAACATTCTTGCACATGTCTTTCTGTGAATGTATGTATTCATTTATCTTGGGCATATACCTAGGAGGGAAATTACTGGGTCATATGGTAGGTGTAGATTTCAGTTTTTAAGAAACTGCCACACTTTTCCAAGGTGGTTATATCATTTTACATTCCCATCAGTAGTACATAAGAGTAGGAGGGGGTTGGGAGGCTGGCTGAAAAAGGTGAAAGGATTAAGAAGTACAAGTTGGAAGTTATAAAATAGTCATGGGAGTGTGAAATACGGCACAGGGAATAGAGTCAATAATGTTGTAATAACTATGTATGGCGTTGGGGGGGTACTAGACTTATTGGAGAGATCACTTTGTAAAGTATAGAACTGTCTAACCACTATGCTGTTCAATCTTAAACTAATATAATATTAAATGTCAACTGTAATTAAAAATTAAAAAAAATTAGAGTTTCAGTTGATAGGCTTATTTTTAACATGTTTAATTTTGAAATATTTCAAACATAAAAAGAAAGAATAATATTAATAACCAACAGCCTTGTATCTACCACTCAGATTTAATACATTAACAATTTCCTGTATTTGTTTAAGATCTTAAACGAAATATTAGACATGCACCTGAAGTCTCTCTCCCCATCTCCTTCCTCTTCCCCCTCCCTGGAAATTAACATCATCCTGAAGTTGGTGTATATCTTCCTACACCTGTCTATTTTTAAATATGTGACATAGTATATGAACCATTTTCAATATTTCACCAAGTCTAACAAAGATGGCATATTTTCCTGTGATAATTCTAGGCATAGTATCTGAAACAGCAGCCATCTTAATAAATAAGTCAATTTAATCCTTAAAAAATTTAATTTCCTGTTTATATTATTGTTGTTTATTGATTCTAATATATATTAATCAGGTTATTTATACCTGCAATTAATAGAAAGTGGGAAAGATTAATTTTATTTTAAAAGGCAGTTTATATAGCACATGAAAATCCTTCAAAGCTTGGAACCCTTAAAGGGAAAAGTAACGAGGAAGTTCTTGGCAGTTAAACTGATGGGAATCACAGAGCTAATACAACCTTCCTATATCACAGAAAATGAAACCGAGTTGCATACCAGTTGCTAGGTTTTCGCAGTTAAAAAATGCCAGGCCAGTACCAGAACCAGGTCTTCTGATGTCCATTTTAGAATTCTCTTGACCTCATTGTGCAGCTTTCATGATACTGAAGGTGATCAAAGATGGAGAAGGAAGGAAGGAAGGAGAGAAGAAAATGTGATGTGGAGGTGGGAGGAAGGAAAAACTTCATAAAAACAAGACGACAGAAATGTGGTATTTTAAGGAAGAGGTTTGCCCTTCATATGAATGATTCTTGGATTTTGGTGTATATTTTTGGTAGCAGTATGCGGTGAGTCACTAACAAAGAGCTTAAGACAGATGAGTTAACATAAATGGACCAAAATAAGCTGTGGTCTCTAGGCTGAGCAGCTGTTGGACAAACCTGCCAATATTTTATTTCCCAGAGATACTTGCAGCAGATTAAAGTGAGCAGGCAGTGAGTGCTGCATTAGAAAATTCCATACCATTCAAAGTTTCCTGTGCCTGAGATGTGGCTACCAGGGGAAAGGGGAAAACCCCCAGCTATTTATCGAAGCTCCCCTTTGTGGAAGAGGGTAGGCAGGGCTACAGGCTGCAGCAGGGTGTGCTAGTGGAGGATAATGAAGAGGCACAAGAATTAGACCTGATTTTGCCACTGGCTGTATAACCAAGGAGCGCTCCTTTAGCTTCTTGGTGGCTCTGTTTTTCATCTTCTGAATGAGGAGCTTGGATTGGATGACCTCCTAAGTCCCTTTCAGTTTAAAAATGTTTATAGCTCATATTTATTGAGCACTTACTCTGTGCAGGGCAACTTGGAAGTATTTTACATATGGATTTTTCCCTTCTGTTTAAACCTTCGAGGTTGTTTCAACAGTAGTCCCGTTTTGCAGATAAAGAAACTGAGGCTTATAGAGGATAAGAGATTTGCCTGAAGTCATATAGCAAGCAATGGCAGAACCTGGACTCAAATCTGGGATTGTCTCAGAAACCTGGCTTCCTAATCATCATTGTGCATTGTCCCTTCTCCCTAAACAGGAAATTAACAATAAGTTGCCTTCGCATCCTTCTTCTTCTCTATAGCTTTATACATGTTGGAAATAGTTATGCTTCGATTGCACTGTAGTGGATTTTTGGGTACGAATTGGAGCCCCTCACTGCATCCGCACACTACACTATGGGTCAGTGGCATTAAAGACAGTAATCAAATTCAGGACACACACTTCACATGGGACAGAAATAGCACTGAGCAGGGCACAGCAGGGCCATTTGATTTACAGGATCATCGTCATCTTGAATATTTTGTACGTTCTCTCCAGTGGACACTCTGTACTTGGTGTTCCTGCTGATGTCACTGGCAGAGATCTCACGAGGAGACACCCTGTTTGAAAAGCCAATTCAGTAACCTCCTCTATCCTGATTTAATATGATATGGTCATGGCAACGGTGGTAATAGTGGTGGCTCCTTTGTTCCTTTTCATAAATGACAGACAATTTAAACACCTCTTGCATTGCCTCTCTCCCAACAGACATCAGACATAGAAAGGGCATCTCTCTCTCCAATGACATAAAATAAATAAACTTTAAGATTGTGGGTGATTTTTATCTAACTTCTGTTCAAGATCAATTTTTATTTGGTGACTGACTATCCTGGTTTTATAGTCTGTCGGGATATTCATGACCAAAATCACACTTTCCATAATTCACTCTTTGATGTCTTCATATATAGAAATGGAAAACTGAAGCAATATCTAATAATTCAAATGAAAAAAGACTGCTGCTTATATTCGTTTCGATGTTTTGAGGCACAGAAACTTTGAGTTGAAAAGGGTAGGGAAAATATACTCAACTTGCTAAGTCAAATGACAAGTAGCAAAATTTGGAAGATTGCATTAATAATCTTGATTCTTCACCTCTTCCTATAGCCATATCCTTTACCATATGACTTTGGAATTCCTTTTACTAAAGAGGCAGAGTCTATTTTTCCTCCCCTTGAAACTGGGTTGGCCTTGTAACTTTTGGTTAATAGAATGTGGTGGAAGTGATGGTGGGTCGGTTCCAAGTCTAGGCCTCAAGAGAACTTGTTTTCATTTGCTTGCCCTCTTCTGAGTTTGCCATGAGAGCATGCCCTAGTTATCCTGGAAAATGTGACATGAAGAACAGAACTGAGATGCCCCAGTCATTGCAGCTAAGGTTATCCTAGATTAGCAAGCTGCAGCTGACTGAAAGACCTATGAGAGAGTCCAACTGGACTGGAAGCACTGTGCAGTCTAAATTGCCAACGCACAGATTTGTGAACTAAGTAAATATCTATTGTTTAAAGACATTGAGTCGTGGGTGTTTTGATTCACAGCATTATGCAGCATCCGATAACTGATACAGAAAGTAAAACTTTAGTTGTCAGGAAAACATTCAGGAAGTACCTAAGGATTGGGAGGATTGTAGGGAGTAGCAAGAATCAAACTGAGATTTAACACAAATTTGAAGTTTGTCCAAATCAGCACAGTTGTGGATTCCCATCCAACTGTCATTCCACATGCATATACTGAGTCTATTATTGGCAAGACACTATGCTAGGTAGGATGCCTAGTGAATGGGAGCCTAAGAAAAGCAAAAGTAAATAATAGATAAGACCCAGACAGACTGGCCATAGGAATGAAGGTGATCAAATGGCTGATGATATTTAGGGCGATGGAGAAGGGTAAATCCAAGGAGCTGTGGGGACGAGGGTCAAGGAGAAGAACAATGACAGTGGGATGAAGTTAAAAGTTTATAGAAATAGGAAGATATTGAATCTGTTATGGAAAGAAATACCTATATTAGATATATGTATGTATGATTAAGTATTTAAATAGAAAATAGGTAAAATTAACATAAGAAAGCATAGCAATGCTGTCAGTAATCCCTGCCTCGAGACTATCCAGTTTAATGGACTCTGGACAATTTCCAGCTGCCACTATCTGCATCCCTACGCTGGAAGGCTTTTTCCAGAATTGCGGAAGGTCATTTTACAGGTCAGCAGTGCTGGGAAATTAACATCTACCCAACCCCCACAAAACATTCTAGCAGCAATCCTCAACTAATGAAAACGGGAGTTAGTACATTTTGGCTCTTGGGTCTTTTGGCTCTTGGGTGGGATAATTTGGCTCTTGGGTGGGATAATTTTGATGCATGTATTTTATAATTTCGTCATCACTTGCCCACAGATTTAAGCTCCAGTCACCTATTGTGGCAGCTGGCTTAACAACACACTCTTTATCTGCTGCCTTCCTTTCCCAGTCTCACTTCCCCACTCACTCCAAGGCCACTAGCTTCCTCTCTGCTCCTCTTCCTGTCTCAGGGCCTTTGTAGTTGCTGCTCTCTCTGCCTGAACTGCTCTTCCCTTGACATGTGTATGACTAATTTCTTGTCATTCAGGTCTCAGGCTAAATTTCACCAAGTCAGAGAAGCCTTGCCTGGCCACCAATCTAATGCTCCTTCATCATCTGATCTTAATTCTTAATGTCATTTTTTTGACTATCAGATGTTTTCGTTATTTATTTGTTTGCATATATTTTTGGCAAGAGTGTAAGTTGGCACAACCCTTTTGGGAAGGTTGTTGGACAGTGTGTACTAAAGCTACCTATAAACCAGCAATTCCATTCCTAGGTATGCATCCAAGGGGAATGAGTACTTATGTCCATCAAAAGCCACATACAAAAATATTTATTATAGTTTTATTTATAATAGTTAAAACTGGGACCAAATCAATGTCCATCAATTGGAGAATGGATAAATTGTAGAATATTCAATGGAATATTCTACAGTGGAACATTACACAGCAATAAAAAGAATGAACTGCTGCTATATATACCACGTAGATAAATTTCATAGAAGTTATGATGAACAAAAGAAACCAGAAATAAAAGAGAAAATATTATGTGATTCCATTTCTATAACATTCATGAACAAGCAAAACAGATCAATGGTAGTAGGAGCTGGAATAGTGGTTACCTCTAGGCGGGTGGGGGGGTGGGGGGAGGAAATTGACCATGAGGGAGCCTGAGGTGCTGGATTTATTCTATATCTTGATGTGGGTGGTGGTTACATGGGTATGTACATATGTAAAAGGCCTTTAAGGTGTATACTTAAGATTTGTGCACACTCTGTACGTGTCATACATGAATAAAAATATAAATAAGAAGTATGCTCCATGAGAGCAAGAACATTTTCTGACTTGGGCAGTATTGCCTGATGAATAGTGTGCCATCAGTAAGTACTTCTTAACTGAGCAAGTGAATAAATGTGGCTTGGCATTTAAAAAAATTTAAACCAACAATCAAGTAAAGTTTCATTGAATATCTATCTATTTCATGTGCTGTATATAGTAGAGGAATCAAAGGTGAATCAGCCTAATGAGACATGCACAACTGATTATATGAAATGGCAGCATGTAATAAATGCTATTAAAACAGATGCCAAACAAAGCGTTAGCAGGGCTAGAAATAGAGAAATGTTTTAATTGCAGCTTTGGGGAACTGAGATTTGATCTGGCCCTAGAAATATTTCTGTAGGTAGGGCTGGGTGGGAGAGGAGAAAAAGAAGCAGGTGGGTATGAGGGGCAGGGAACAAACAGTCTGAGACAGGAAGCCCAGGGCATGTTAATGAAATGGAGAAACCTCAAGTGGCTGAAATCAAGTGTGGAGAGTCGTGGGGGAGTGAAAGATGAGCATCTGTAAAAGCAGGTTGGGGCTTGCTCATAGAGGGCCTGGACTACGTTGCAAGGACTTTAGTCTTTACTCCACACATAGGAATGAAATTTCAAAGGTTTTAAAGCAGAAGAGCAATTTTGAAGGGAGAATTTTTATCCTTCCTAAATTAATATTAAAAAATATGTTCACTTATTGAAAAATCTGAAAAGCCAGTGCAATATGAAGGACACAAATCTGATATAATCACTGCTACCACTTTCATATATCAACTCTAAGATACCTTTTTAAAAAAATTGAGATATAAGTCTCATACTATTTTAAATTGTATAATTTGGTGGGTTTTAATATATTCACAAGGTTGTACAACCATCACCACTGTCTAATTCCAGAACATTTTCATCACCCTAAAAAGAAACCCCTATATCCATTAGCAGTCACTACCCATCCCCCTTTTCCCCAGTCCCTGACAACTACTAATCTACTTTTTGTCTCTACAGATTTTCCCAGAGATAGTTTTCTATGTGTATATGTGCAAATATATATCTATATTTTTATAATTATAAATATATAAAATATAATTATATATACATATAAATTTATATTAAATATATGAAATAAATACATATATTTGCTTCTCTCTCCATGCACAGAAATGAATTTGTACATGCTACAAAGTAAGCTGTGCTGACTCTTGAACATATCAGATTGGTTTGTGGAAAATTAGTCTGGGTGACAGGGCAAGGATGGATTCAAAAAAGGGGTTGAGGGCAGTGAGACCACCAAGCAATGCTTGTAGTAGGGGAGAGAAGAAGTCATGTGGGCATGAACTAGGAAGCCAGCAGTCTAGCGGATGCTGTGGTATGCTTTCAAGGTCCCCATTTCAGGACTGATACACTGATTAAGGCAGCTGCAGGAAATGCTAGTGGCTGATGGATCTTAGCTAAGTCTCCTCCTTGGACTTGCCCTCACCTAAAGAGAGCTTGCTAGCCCCAAATCATACTCTTTCTCTACAGCAGCTTACATCCCATGATTGGTCAGTCATTGGTGGGGGGAGGTTATAAAGACCCAGACACCTTTTCTAATTTGAGAACTCTCCAAAGGGCCATCCTAGCCCTAGAGCTCCCTAAAAGCTGAGACTTTTACTATGACTGTATTGCAGCCCAGCTCCTCTCTCTGCTCAAACCTGCTGCCCTCACTCCTCTGCAGGCGTTGTTCCTAATAAACTTCCTGCACTCATATATTTATCCCAAAGTCTGTTTTTCAGGGGACCTGACCTGTGGCAAATAACAAGGATGGAAATGGAGCTGACACAGGTAGATGTCTTTGTGGAACGACTGAATGGACAGAACTTGGTGATCAATTAGAGATGTGGGATGGGAAGGGTGGGAGAGTTTAAGAGGAGCAAAAGAAACATATGTATATATGATTTATACATTCAATTTATATATACAAACACACATACATTGTTTATATATAAATACATAATACATGCCCAGGCACTTACTCAGTGTCTACTTTGTACCACAAACAGTTCTGGAAGCTGAAGGTACAAGATGAGTTAGATCTGGTTCTTTTGTCCAATGAATCCACAGTGTTTTGGGGGCAGACAGAGAATAAATAATTTTAATATAATATGTTGCACACCATGGAAAATGATAGGGAAAAGTGATAAGGAAATACTAAGGGAGTGAAGATGACACCAAGGTTTTAAGCTGAGGTGTCTTGAAAGGTGGTGAAGTCATCATGTGACATGGAGAATGCAGATAAAAGAGACTGCAATTAGAAAATAACTATCAAGGTTAATATGTTCTCCAAAGAGTTGGAAATATGGGTTTGGAATACCTCAGAAAAGCTATGAATAGAAGTATATATTTAGATGGTGTCTATATACAAATAATAGTTAATGCCTTAGAATAGATGAGATTGTCAAGGGAGATCATGTAAGCTGGAAACTTGAGAAAGATCTATAGCAGAACTGACTAATGTCTGAACTCAGGCTGACACTCTCTATGCCAACACCCATGGCAGACATAGCTAATTGAACATATGGCCTCAGAATCCTGCTCAACACATGGCTTCAGGAAGCCATTACCAATAAATCTACTTACCATTCCTGATTTCTTTTCAAAGTCTAGGTGTGGTGACCAGGAACAATTGTGGGTTTCCAAAAAAGAGTGAGCTGCTCTGGTTATTAGGTGCAGAGGGAGCACCTAGGAAGGCAGGGGGAGGATGAGGACAGTAGGGGCCCCAGAAGGAAGAACTGTGTTTCGAAAAGAAAATAATAACATTTGTCACATGACTAAGTTGAGGACTCGAAGAGACCATGAGATTTGAAGTGGGAGGCTAGTGGTAACCTTATAGAGAATGGTTTCACTAGTAGTTTGCAAGAGAAGTGAGATGAAGGAAGTTTGAGTAGAGAATGGGAGATATTTCCAAATGTTCATCTATAAATGGACTGCCTTGAACCCATGGGGGAGTTTGTTGAAAATGCATTTCAAAGACGCACCCATAGCCATGGCCTCGGATTGTACTCTGGCCTCCCAGGAGTGCTTTGATCAGGGTTATCTGTTAGGCAGAGAGAAGCTAGAAGCTACAGGTGGGTACTCTCTGTAGCAGATGCTGTACCCCTTTCACATGCATTCAGCACTCACCATTCAGTAAACACTGCTGGTGTCATCCACAAGCACTCTGCCTGAAGACTTTCTCTGGCCACTGGAGCATGCTTGTCTGTTTGCCAGAAACGCCAGAGATGAACTTCCCAGAGAGCAGCTCTCAACCAATGAAGGACAGAAGTTGGTGGATAACTATCTCACCTTCCTTACTTCTTACTTTGAACAACTTGGGGCTTGTTTTATAGTTTCCCAGTGGTCCCCAGTAGGATCGAGCCTGAGGTGCCAGAGTATGCTCATTAACATACTCTGTATTGGCTTCCTTCCCTCTGTCTTACTTCCCTATTCTCCTACTGGTTTTCTGAGATCACTTCTGACCTATACTATTATCCTTGTCCCATATCCTTGTGTTGGAGCTGGCTCTTAGGGGAACCCAAAACTCACTATCTCATTTTCTCTTCTGGGGCACACAGAACTACATATTCCAGTGGCTCTTGCAGTCTGGGTGAACCTTTGTGACTAGGCTGTGACACACTGGCAGAAGTAATATACATCATTTCTAGGCCTTGCCACAAAACTGATGTGATTGTCCTTTCGGGCTTTCCTTTCCATGGTGACTTCAGAGGCCATGTGTTTAAGGTGGCAGCATCCCAAGATAGAAGGTGCCTGGATTCCTGAGTCACCAATTGGAGGGGATATACTAAGGAGAGCTCTCCTACTTATACCAGATCACTACATGAATAAATAAAAAATAGAACTTTTACTATGTTAAATCATTGAGATTTTTTTGTTACAGCAGCTAACATTAATTTCTCTGATTAATATACCTGACCTCTCAGTCTCCCCTCATTCAATTCTCCAAAATTACTGCTTTCCATCCTCCTTTAAACATCCCCATTCTCTCAGTGTGCTAACAACATAGCTGAAAATAGCTATGTGTTAAAGGCAAGATATACAATTATCTGATTAAACTGCATTTAATTGTGAACCATAAGTACCAAATAAGCTCCCGAAAGATAGTTCTGCTTTCAGATGGGTTCCTGATTGGTAGGATCTATGAGGGAGGCCTTCTTGGTATCTTTGTGTAATCATTGGCACAGCTCACTCCCAGCTTTACCTCTGTTGTCCAGAAGAAGGAGGGGGCAGCCACTTCTAAGAGATTGCTGACCTCTGGAATAAAGTCCAAACTCCTTAACCTGGCATTTTCAGGTGTCCCCAGTTGGCCCTGGCCTACATTACTACCCTGATCTTTGCCCTCGCCCCACTCCCATGAAACCTCTCAAATCATACTACTCATGACTGGGTGTGCTTTCCCATCTCCACTCCTTGGCTCCACTGTACCCTCTACTTGGGGTGTCCTTTCCTCTCTCCTGCTCCTTTCCAGACCTGGCTCCCACTCACAGGCCTGACTCAAATTCTGTCTCCTCTAAATTGCTGAAATCCCATGTTACCTTCCCTTTGGTTGCTACTACTCCTTTTTCCTTCGGCATTTGCTGCTTATTATTGTTTCTATCTTTTTATGGTTTATATGCTTTCTTTTGAACTAGAAATGAACTATTTAAAGAAAAATTATACCTATTTCTCTTTTTAATTTCTGTAGCTTTTAACATAGTGCTGGGGACATGATTACTGAGGATAGACAGATAATAGATGATAGATAGATATAGATAGATAGGTAGATAGATAGATGATAGAGATATAGCAAACTGAACTTTTAAAATATCACAAATGCAAACCCTTGTTCACACATGATTTTTAAAAACTATTATTTAGAAACAACTTCAAATTTACAGAAAATTTGCAGGAATAAAAATAGTATAAATAATATCTATAAATGCTTTACCTAGATTCACTCATTCATTTACTATAAACATTTTACCTCACATCCTTTATAGTTTGTCTGTCTGTCTATCTATCTGTCTATCTATCTGTTTATCATCTATCATTTTCTCTCCATGTATGCATACACATAATGTTCTTCTGAACCATTTGAGGATCACTTATATACATCATGAACCTTACCCTTAAATACTTCAGTGTGTGTATTTCCTAAGAATAAGGATAGTCTCTTATCTGATCACAACAGAGTGATTGACTTCCATCAATTTTATACTGATAGAACACATTTGTGTCAATAATTTGTTCTCATTGCAATTTTGTCAATTGATCCAATAATGTCCTTTATGACATTTTTTTCCTCCTCCAGTACAGGATCCAGTGTAGGGTCAGATATTGCATTTAGATGTCATGTCTCTTTAGCCTCCTTTAATCTGGAACATTTCCACAGCCTTCTTTTGTCTTTTATGACTGTTATTTTTTAAATTAATTAATTACTTTTTTATAGTGACATTGGTTAATGAAATCCAATAAATTTCAGCTGTACACTTTAACAGTAAGGTATGTTAATCTTCCCTTCTCTTTAAAGAATGTCACAATTTAAAGAAGTCTCCTAGGTTCAGTAGGCTATTTTACATACATACATATGGATGGGTGTGAAGTGTCTGAGTAGTGTCATAGTCATTCCCAGTGCAAGATTTCAAACTTGTACCTTTTATTTTCATTCTGAACTTCTGATGAATGGCAATATTATTAACACTGCTGTATTGGAACCATTCTCTTATTTTATTTACAATTATTTAAGTAGAGTTGGAGTGGAAGAGCAAACCGCGAATCTCTTTCTCCTCCAGTCTCTGCTGGGCTGCAGGCTGCATCAGAGGAAAGTCAATAGAGGAAGTGAAAGAGTAAACTGAGAAGTTGAAATCAAAGTGGTGGACCGCTGAGTCTCGGCTGTGATGTATTTCTTTTCTGAAGTCAAAAGCATTTTTAGAGGCAGCATTCGACCATAGTTAAATAAAATCCCTATGCTGTAGAGAGGGAAGGCATTTGGTAATTTCTATCATCTGTGAGTGGAAACAAAGATACTGAGAGGTGCAATGGCTTTCCTACTTTGAGTTTGAGAGGCAGTGAAGAATCATGGAAAGAGAGCTGATAAAGGAGTGAATCTGTTCAGGAGATTTGACTTGATTTATTGACACTGCTGTCAAGTAGTTATGTAGCTCAGCAAGTCACATCCTCTCTGAGTCTTGATATCATTACCTGGAAAATGAGGGTTTGGAATGATCTAGATTTACTCTAAGTTTCCTTCAATGATTCTAAACATCAATGATGATGAATCCCAGCATATATTCAATGCATATCTACGGAGTGCCTACAGTGTGTTGATTACTGGGCTAGAATGAGTAAGGCCTCGTCTTCATTCTTAAGGAACTCCCAGCATTGTAATGGTAGTGGCGGAGGGAAGGCATGCAAACAAAGAATTGTGAGAAGGGTTACAGTGCAGGCACGTTCAAGGTACAATAGTGTTAACAAAGGAGACAGTAAGCAACTTTCCCTTGGAAGTAGAATCCTTCATAGAGGAAGTGATAGTGGTTGTTGAACTGAGTCTTGAATGTGGGGACAGGACATTCTAGGCAGAAAGTGCATGGCTGTTTGTGGACTGGATGTACTATGGGTTTGCTGGAACATAATGTATCTGAGGTAAAGTAGGGGTAGTGAGGCTGGAACGGTAGCTAAGCAGGGCCAGATCTAGGGGGATTGCTTTGCCAGGCAGAGAGGAATTTGAGAGATGAGGGGAGACTCAAGGCAAGGAGATCATTGGGGGAATCGACTGCAGAAGGTAAAGGATAAAATATTGAGAGGCACAGGAGTGATGAAGCAGCAAAGCGGTTGGAGACATGTTTAGGAGAAAGAATGAGGAGGTTTACCAGTTGAGTGTGGGGTAAGTGAGGAGGAAGACTGACACAGGACTCCCATGTTTCTGATTTGTGTGCTGTGGCACCAAAAAACGAAGTCAGAAGTCCCGCAGAAGGAGCAGGTTTGGGAAGTGTATACTGAGTACAGTTAAGGATATGTTGGCCTGGAGACTGTATGGGGCACTCATGTAGAGATTTCCATTAAGCAGTTTTATAAATGAATCTGGAGCTCAGGAGAAGCCTGGGCTGGAGACAGATTAAGTAGTTATAAGTGTCAAGGATGTCACCCAGGGAGAGTGTCACTTTATGAAAGGACTGTGATTAAGAGGGAAAAATAGGAACTCTCTTGTCTTATTAGGTCTGGATTCTTATTTGCTAAGATCTTCTTAGCTGTATGATAGTGGACAAGTAATTTTGAACCCATTTCTTCATTTTTAGCAATTATCCCAATTTGTAGACTTATGAGAGTTTGAGATTTAAAAAACTCTAATCGCTGGAACTTATAAGAGGAGCAGGAAGGGCACCCTGCGACGCACTATTAAGCTGCCATTTACTAGGTTTCCTGAACCCTTACTGCCCTTGCCAAATTTGTTACCAGCTCCTTAATTTCTCTGAACCTTGGCTTTCTTCTCTGCAAAACAGAGACAATAAAAACTCTTCTGGTTATCTCAGAGAATTTTTTAAAAAATCAAATGAGATAAGGTTTGTGCGAACACTGCAAACTGAGATATAAATGTTAGATATTATCAAAATGAATGGAACAAAGAGCTGTGATCAATTTGTCAGTCATGGAGCATCTGTCATCATCAACACTGAAGAATGTTTTAACAAGTCAGTGGCAGAACTGTAATAAAACAAGGGTCTCTGACTCCTGGCCGTAGTTATGCTAGTCACTGTATGAGGTTATCTTATTGACCTGGGATTTACCAGGAATTGTGGGGCAGATAGAAGTAGAACTGTAGTTTGGAAAATTTCTGAGGCCACCAGGGGCTTCGAGTCTCTTGTGATCACTACTTGTCTACTCTGCCGTCCTCTCAATGGGGAAGTGTAAAGGTGAACTCTACCTTTAACCATGTGATCCTAACTCCTCCTAGAATGTCAAATTCTCATCTCCAGGCGGGGAAAGATAGACTTCACTGCATAAAGAGTAGCATTAATGCAACAAAACAGAAAGCATGCCAGCACCTAGAAGACCCTCAATAGTTGTTGGTTCAATGAGCGGGCCAGATATTCAGAATGTAAGAAGACAGAAGTAGTAGTCCCTGGGTAAGGCAACCCCAGATCCAAAGTAGTCCACAATTACAGAGAGACTAGGCCAGATTCTGGTCTGGGTGGCAAGGATGGGTGAAACTGACAACTTAAGCTTATGTCAATGCACTAGACTGTGGTGCTAATAAATGCAACTGATGTACAGGAGATAAGAATGCAGGGATATGATGCAGCGCCCCATCACTTTTCTTACTTTTCTTCATGATCGGCAGTCTGGAAACAGTGAGATATTTCCAGAACTACCCAGAGTTGTGGGCACATTGTCTTTTAAACTCCAGCCATGTTGGCATTCAGAAACAACTTGTACAATCATATAAGGCACTCAGCAAGTCCTTTCATTCAGGCCTAAAGCCCAGGTTTGGTCCCCGAAATTCCTGCTGGAGTACCACAGGGATAAGTGCCTCTTATCCATGCCTGTGCTATGGGCCCTCGGAGTTTTCAGTTTATGGTTACTACATGTAGCGGACCTGCCCATGGCCTACAGCACAGAGTTAAACCCTATATTTCCTTCTTTCCTTTCCATTTCTTCTTTCCCTCTCTCTCTTTTTGATAGACTTGATTTTTTGGAACGGTTTTGTATTTACAGAAAAAGTGATCCGAGAGCACAGGTAGTTCCTATATACCTCACCTCTCCCATTATCTCATGCAGATTTCCCCTATTATTGACATCTTACCTTAGCAAGATACATTTGTTATAATTTGTGAACCAAAACTGATACATTATTAACCAAAAATAGATACATTATTATTAACCAAAGCCCAAAGTTGATTCAGATTTTTTAAGTTTTCTCCTAATGTCCTTTTCTCCAGGATCTCATCCAGGGTACCACATGACATTTAGTTGTCACAGCTCCTTAGGCTCCTCTTGGCTATGACAGTTTCTCAGGCTTTACTTACTTTTGATGACTCTGACAGGTTCGAAGACGACTTGTAAAGTATTTTGGGAATGCCCCTCTATTAGGGTTTGTCTGATGTTTTCTCATTAGACTGGGGTTATGAGTTTTAGGAAGAAAGATCACAGAGATAAAGTACCATTTTCATCACATCATATTAAGGGTGCATATTATCAACATGGTCGATGACTTTTAATGTTAATGTTGGTCATCTGGCTAAAGTGGTGTTTGTCAGGTCCCTCCACTGCAAAGTTACTCTTCTTTTTCCCACTTTCCATACTGTCCTTTTTGGAGGGAAGTCACTCTGTGCAGCTCACATTTAAGGAGTGGGAAGTTATGGTCTACATCCTTTAAGCTGGAGTATCTACAAAATTTAGATTCTATTCTAAATTCTTCTGGATGGAAGATTTATTTCTTCTCCTCTATTTATTAATTTATTCAATTATTTATTTATATTAGTATGGACTCATGGATATTTATTTTATACTTTGAGTTATAATCTAATACTACTTTATTTTGTTATTCAAACTGTTGCAGCTTTGGCCTTTGGGAGCTCTTTCAGTTGGCTCCTATGTTTTGTTTGTGTATGTTTCCTTCTTTCTTTCAGCACTTCTTTACTTTATGGCATTACAAGTCTCTTAAACAATAATTGTTATTCATTTATTCATTCAACTAAAATGCAGTGTGAGCTCACTGTATACCAGGCAGAGAGAATTCAAGAAGGAGCAGAACTTAGTCCTGCTTCAAGGAACTCTCAACGGGGGTGGCAGAAGGGAGGAGAGACAGGCAAGAAAAGAGACAAAGATTCAACAGTGTGATGAGTGCTCTGGCAGAGGCTGGAAGCTCAGGATGCCTGACTCAGTTATATGTACTCACTTTCCTGCCTCTCCCGAGCATTTCCTACCAATTCTCTTAGGAGAACCTTCAGCTCCCCACCCTGAGCTAGCTTCTCTTTCTTCCCTTGGTCTCTGCTCAATTGCTGTACTTTTCTAGGCAGGACAGTATTGTAGAAAGAGCATGACACCCACCACAGATGAGCATTAGTGATAATCTATATTGATATCTATCATGCATAAGATGGCTCCTGACTACAGCAAAAAAGAACTGTGACAGCCTTCTATTAGCATTTTGCAACTCCCGTGGACATAGGGTAGCTTATGATTATGAAGAAAAGAAAAAGTGAGTGAGAACTCCAGTAGCAGGAATTTGATTTTATTTCCTCCTAACCTGCAACCTTATCAAATATTGGGGTGCCAGGAACCTGCTTTCTCAGCCCCTAGCTTCACATTTCCAAAGTCCGGCTCATGGCCAACCCTTGGTTAATCGACATCTGAGCAGTAATTATTTTTAGATTGCCCGCTATATGTTCTGCCACTCAGTGTTATGCGATCATGTAATGAAATCCATGCCCTAGTGCATTAACTAACCTTTTGAAAAAACCTTTCAATAGCATCTCCCCCGTCTCGCCCTTCACAAAGAGCTGGCAAAATGCTTCTGGACTTGAGTGCTAAATGTCGAACCATTAAAAACGCTGGTGAAAGCTATGAAGTCATCAAGTATTGACCCGAGAGAACATTTAGCACCATCTGATTTCTCCATCCTGACATCAACATGAAACGGACCTTACATGCCAATGAATCACTTTCCCTATTTAAGTTCACAGGGTTTGTCTAAAATAGCTCCCCTGGTACAAAATGGAAATTCAGTCCAGGGATTATAATGGTGAGTGGTAGACTCAAGTTTTATACTTTCATCATAAGAAAAGGAGGGCTTACTAAAATTGGAAATTCTTTTTTGGTCGGGGATTGATGATAGAGTAGAAGTGTCTACTTATTCACAGAAACCATTAGGAAATTAGAAATCCAATCCCACTTGTCGTATATTTTCTTAATACTCTATGCTTTCTTACTGTAGTGCAAGGAGCTTGTCCCAAATGTAGATTCCAGCTCCACACACAGACATATTGATTTAGTTGGTGTAGCAGATGATGTCAGGTCCGTGCCCATATTTCTCTAATCCTTACCATTTTGGTACACCCCAACCTGACTCCCAACTCTTAGTACCTTCATCTTTTTGCCAGAGGCTATGATTTTGCAGGCCAGAAATGTCAGGGAATTAATGCCAACTGAGTGCAGCATCAATCAATGAGGGGAGTTGGTGTCCACAGACCTCAACTCCCTCTTCTTCAGCGGCATAATTCTGAGATGTGTGTACTATATTGTTCCAAAAGTTCCCCAGTAGAATTAAGCTCCAGTTGCCCACAGTAGTAACTGGCATGAAAGTGCACCTTTTATTGGCTGCCTTTTCTTCCCTGTCTCACTTCCTCACTCCCCACTAATAGAGTTTTTTGGGACCACCTCCCAAATCAACTTTCTGTAATTGAATCCTTGTCTCAAGGTCTGCTTCTGGGGGAACTCGAATTAAGATAATCAGTCTGGAGTTAAGCCCAGTAATCTGCATTTTAAACAAGCTCCCTAGGATTATTCAATGCATATGGCATAACATTCAGTTTCAGAAGCTCTGCTCTGAGACTTTTATGGTAATTAAATGTAAGGTTATTAGCATTCCTTTTTATTGGTCTACTATTTTCTAGAGCCCTTGCATTTCCCTTGAGGCTTATGACTACTGCTTGGGGAGAGACATAGAGAAAGAGAGGGAAGTTTTATCTGCCCAATCTCCTTTCTTTAGGGTCCAGGATGAGGTGACAGGTGGGAATCCAGATGGTGCCTTGTTAGGTCTCCCCAGGAAGTCAAGGAGTATGAAGAGAAATTGGAGAGGAATTGAAGGAGACCATTCCTGAAAGATCTGTCTCAAGGGGGCACCATGGATGGAGAAAGAAAACTCAAGAAATGAAATAGGACCACTGACTGTTGGAGTAGTAGAGTGATTGGGTCACAAACTGGAAGTGCTAAGCCAAAATAAAGTCAGAGATGTGAAGGGATAGGCTGAGGGCAGAATAACAGGGGGCAATGAGATTGTAGCCCTGTTCAGCGTTAATAACATCAATGCCAGTGTTTCACTCTGGAGTTTTCCATTGTATGTCCTTGATGTTTTCTGTTGGGATCATGACAGACCAGTATAGATGATTCCAGAGACATACTAAACATGAGATTATGGTACATGCACACATGCATGCATGCGCGCACACACACACGCACACACACACACACACACACACACACACACAGCACACACACACACACCCTTTTGGAGGAATTGGATATTGAGACAACTTTGAAGAAGACATCATGGGAAAAAGCAGAAATTTGTTGGACTTCCTTTTACTTACTTTCTGGTTTGGTGTTGTTTTTATTTTAAATAACATATATTTTCAGTGTAAGGCTTTAATGGTCTTAAACTGGACCTGGAACACAGCTTTCAAAGAGCCTAGCAGGTAGCAGCCACATACACCATTGAACTGCCTTTTGTTCTGATTTCAATCTGGAGTGTCTATTCCAGCCAATGAGCTGGTTTTTGTTCCTACTACTAAAGTTCCCAAATGAATCCCAGCTCATTTGACTAAGACTCTACCCCTGCCAAGCCCTCACTAGGCCCCCTTCCTTCAAAGATTTGGACTCTCGCCTGTGCCAACTAGATCCCACTGAAATTGAGATGCTGCCACTCTTACTAATCTTGTCCAGAGCCTTCTGCTCTTGAACTCCTGTCCAATAGATTATCAGATAACCTTGACTGTTGGAGTCAGCCATACAGGCCCTGGAATATTGTGATATAGATTACTGGCCATGTTCCTTGGGACCAACCTTATAGACCACTCAGAATATTTAGTCAAACTCTCCTGAATCCCCTATATCGCTCTAATATCCCAGTATGCTTTGCAGCTGAGCCTGCAAGGTTAATTGGGAAAAAAAGCCTTAGAAAGTAACAATTACAAACATAAGCTCCACCAACAATATCTATCTGTTTTTTTCATTGGTGCTTCCCAAGTCTTTTGAACAGTGCCTGGTGTAGTAGGCATTCAACTGAACTTTGTTGAACAGGAAGAAAAGGAATATGGCATGTCACATAGGGAGCTTTTCAATTAGCTCAAATATGTATGTATTATAAATGGGAGAGGTGCTAGACATAATCGTTTAATGAAGAGTTTCAACTCAGTGGGGATAGAAACATGAAAGTGTTTTATTTAGCTTTAATCTCTGCTTCCAACTGTGCTCTTGCTACCCTTCCTGTTTTCTTAATAACATCTTGGGCAGATTCCATAACTTCCTGGTCACTTTTAATTATTAGAAGTCCAGCCCCGTTTAAAATTTCAATCTCGACTTTGATTTCAACTCCATTTCCTCTCTTTGCCCAAGCCTAAGGTTGACCTATGTTGGAGTCGCCTGATCTAGCTCTACAAATACATCCTCCCTACTCTTCAAGGCCTAGCTCACCAAGTATATTGGCTAGGGGGAGGTAGGAAAGGAAAAAGGACAAGGGTCTCTTTACTTAATGGGTTGCTATTATTGTTCTCTCTTGGTTGTTATGGCTTCTTTGGTGCACACTGCCAGACCTCTGCACCCTCTGATGAAAGCCTTCCAATTGCTGACTTTCTTATGGGGCATATGATAAGTTCCTTAGGGCAGTGGTTCTCAGAGACTCTTCTTTTGGTCTGCGAGATCAAAACTATTTTCATATTAATACTGAGATATCATTTGTCTCTTCACTGTGTTGGCATTTGCAATGATAATGCAATTCAATTGTGGGTAAAACTGCTGGTGCTTTAGTACAAATCAAAGCAGTGGCACCAAACTGTACTAGTAGTCATGGTATTATCCTTACTTGCTGTCACTCTTGGTAACAAAACAAAACAAAATAGAATCCAATTTCAATTAAGAATGTCCTTGATGAAACAGTAAAAATGACTAATTGTGTTAAATTTTGACTTTTGAATACATGCATTTTTAATATTCTGTTTGATAAAAAGTATGCATAAAGCACTTTTGCTGCATACTGAAGTAGGATGGTTGTCTTGAGAAAAATTATATGTGTAATTGTTTGAGTTGCAAGCTGAACTAGCCACTAATTTTCATGGAACACCATTTTTATTTGAAAGAAAGCCTGACAGAAATACTATGGTTATTTAGACTTAGGTATTTGGCAGCCTTTTCCTTTCAAATAATAGAAGCAAGCCTTCCCCTGAAACTAATATAGTATTGAATGTCGACTGTAATTGAAAAAAAATTAAAAAAGAGAAGTGAGCCTTCCACTTCAAGGAAAACAATTGACAGCAGTTGTCAAATGATAAACTTCCAGCTTTCAAGCAAAAGTTAAAATTTTGAAAAACTTGTATCCACCGTTGTGAGTGTGAAAACTTCCCAAAATTTAAAAACTTTTCTGGTGAGCTGACTGGTAAGATCAATGGTAATATTAACAAATGTGACTTTTTGTATTGCATAATGTAATGTGTTGACATTTGGAACGTCTGTAGCGAACCATTATTTTCAAATTATCAATGCATGATTTAACAAAATCACGTGTATGTAAATGATCCATTCAAATGACAAGATAGACCAATGAATTTTAATGTAACAGAGTATGAAAAGTTCATTGTTATGGTACAGATTCCACATTGTAACTAACCTATAAGAAACTATCTCATGAGTTTTCATGTAGTATCAAAGAAGAGTATGTATAAATACCTGAAAAGGCCATTAAAGTACTTCTCCCATTTCTAACTATGTATCTGTGTGAGGCCAGATAGTCTTCATTTTCTTCAACAAAATCAATATATTGCAACAAGTTGAATACATCCAGTTGACTTCTGTTAAGTCAGTGATTTGAAAAATGTAAAACAATGTCACTCACTAAATTTTTTTGTTTTGGAAAATGTGATTATTTTTCATAAACATGTTATTTATGCTAACATATAATGGTTTGATTGTTATTTTAAATCGATAAATCGATAAATATAAAAAATTCTCAGTTTAATTTTGAATACAGTAAATATCAATAGCTATAACCCACATAAACAAAAGCTCTTTGGGACCTCGATAATTTTTAAGAGTGCAAAAAGATTCTGAGACCGAAGAGTTTGAGAATTAGTGATTTGGAGCTTTGCCACTCCAAGCTGGTCCACATGCCAGAAGAATCTGGATAAACTGGGATCTTGTTAGAAATGCAGAGCCCCATCCCAGACTCACTGGACCAGAACCTGCATTTTAATAGCATGCTCAGATGCTCCATGGGGTAAAGTAAAGGCTTAGAAGTACTGTCTTAGAGAACTCTGGAGGGTCTCCCTGCTATATAGGTCCCTGATAGAGGAGATCTTGCTCAGCCTCTTTTTCCTCCCTCTCTCTCAGCTACTACCATTGGGTACATGCCCCAAGCCTCTTGCTGCTGAGGGTCCCTCTTTCTAGCGGATGGCCCTCTTGAGTGAGATGCCAGCATGATTGCTTAAGCCCAGATACGTTCTTTCTCAATGTCTCCTTGGCTTGTAGGAAATATATTCGTTTTTGTCTTGCCAAACTGTGCTATGCAGGCACCTGCACTGCCTGTTCTCTTCACTGTCATTCTAAGGTGGACTGTTACAGCATCTCCCTTGCGCTACCCCATTCTATACCTCTAGACTAGAAGCAGGGACCAGTTTTCAAGTTCACATAAGCCTCCAAACTACTCAACATTTCCTCACTATGCTCTGATGTGTGCATGAGGATGGACCTACAGATTTTGCCCTTCAGCAAGTTTCCAGTTAGAGAAGAGGGGGCAGTCCATGCTGCTTCTCCTTCCCTCCCACACTCATTTAGTAACAATACAGTTAAACCATTTAAAGAGTACAATTCAATGGCTTTGAATATATTCAGCCATCAAATATATGTGCAACCATCACCATAGTAAATTTTAGAACATTTTCATCACCCTAGAAAGAAACCCTGCACTGCTTAGCTATCACCCGCCCCACCCCCCGCCCCAATCCGCACCACTCTCCCCTCCTCCCAGCCCTAGGAAACTTATGTGTGGACATACATTTTCAATGCTCTTGAGTATATATTAGGAGTAAAATGGCTGGGTCATGTGTTAACAGTAATGTTTAACCTTTCTGAGGAACTGTCAAACTGTTTTCCAAAGTAGCATTTTACATTCCCACCATCACTGTATGAGGGCTCCAATTTCTCCACATTCTTGCCAACACTTGTTATCGCCTGTCTTTTTTATTATAGCCATCCTGTATGAAGTGTTATGTCTCTATGGTTTTGCAGGCACCCCCTTAGTTTGCCCAGGGGTGCCTGCATCACTTCTCTTGCAGCCATATCCTTTCTCTATGAGGAAGTGATAGAACACCCCAGTTACCACTTTGTGCTCTCCCATAATGACTGAATACCCCATGACTGCTGCGACTCTTTCCCCAGTATTCAACTTATAGAGATTGGAGGAAATCGTGCCTCTCCTGACACCCAAAGGTATGATAATTGACAGAAATGGGAATGTAGAGCTACATATTACTTCTCTGCCCTCAGCTTTAGGCCCAAAGTCCCATTCAACATCCTCTATAAAAGAACAAACACAAATCTGTAAAACTATTACCAAAACTATTTCAATACTGCATGAATTGAGGTTAGACAAAAGAAGCTAACTCTTTTTGGGGTTGGTTTTTCAATTTATCCTTGGCTTACAAAGAATACAGGTGGGATTAGCTTGACTGCTTGGGTCTGATGGGGTCATGTCAGTGGGTAATATAGATACAATGCAGAAAGGTCAGAACACATTTGGTTAAGAGGAATTGAAGACAGAGATAAGTGAGGAGATCATAAGAGAGCCACAGCTAATATAAATGGATTTATGTCTTCTGACAGAAAAATGACAGTCTGAGAGAATTTAGACAAATTTAGTGAAATTGCTAAGCCACTGCTGGTAATTCTGAAGAATTGTGGGGAAGAGGAGAGCTAAAGACTGGAAAAGGAAAAATGTCTGAATTTCCTCAAAACTTTAACCTCAAATTGGAAATTGAATTCACTCAAAATTCTATAATGAATAATTGAGTGGTTTATGGGTACTCAGACAGGGAAGAGGGGCTGGCTAGACAACAGTATGGAGTCACTAAATCAAGCCTGGTGAGTTCCCTGATCATTAGTGCTCTGGCAGATTAGGGAAGCATTCTGGTATTGACAAGCTACAACTGGATTTTTGTCCTGTGTGTCACAGTGACTTACAAAAATCCACTTCCTGATAAGATGTAGAATTATGGACTGGATGAAAAACAGTTGGGGATGCTGTGCATATGAACTGGTTGAACAACTGTACCGAGGCAGTACTAATGTTAAATCAGAAGCGGGTTCCCAGTAATAATAATAGCAATTACAATAATGACAGTAATAGTAGTTGTTCCTTATTGAGTTCTTATACTATGTGCCAGGCATTGCTAGAAATATTTTACTTGTATTAACCTATTTAACCTTTACAATCACTACATAAGATAGGAGCTATTACTATGGCTGGGTTTACAGATGTGGAAAGTGGGGCTTAGAGCAATTAAATCATTTGTCTAAGGCCACATTGTAAGTGATGGAGTTGGCACTTGAACCCAGAGTCCTCTTAGCAAGCATAATCCTGTTGAGGATGTGTATATATGTTGGAGGAAAGATTCTGGATTCGGCTATAGAAATCCCAGCTCCAGGAAGCAGTTTTTTTATTTTCCCTGTATTAGGTCACTGTTTTTGTGTATGTGATTCAAAAGAGATTGGGGTGTGAGTTGGCAGGTGGAAGATGTAGCCACCTCAGGCCACAACCCTCCTGGGACCTAATGCTCAGGTACTGCAGTTCATCCCTATTTTCCCATTGTAGGTCTTTCTTTCCTTCTCTGAGAAGCAAACCAAGGTGGTGGGAAAAACCCAAACTGGAGAGACAGAGCAAGTAGGGTTAGGTGTGAATTTAGTCAGTTCTTTCCCTTTCCCAAGAGCCATATTTTCTTAAAACTTATCTCTGATTGTGGAGTGAAATGCTATGACCCCAATTTAAGCTATCTGTCTGCAAATGGGTAGATTTTGGGGTCTCTGAGTCCCTCAAATTCTCTCCAGAAAGGACGCATCGACTGGTGCCCATGCGGGAACTATTTTTCCTCACCCTTTCATATCAGAGCTTCTCAGAGTTTAACGTGCATGGGAATCTCCTGGGGATCATCTCAAAATGCAGATTCTGATCCAGTAGGTCTTGGGAGGAGCATGAGGCTCTGCATTTCTAATGAGCACCCAGTGGCCCCACTGTCAGTAGCAAGATTCCATATCATCTTTCAGAGCTCTGAGCCTATCAGTAGCTCAAAAGTGCTTAGTAACCTGTAAATTGATCTGGACATGTCTCTTATTTAAAAACATTAGTCATTAGTTACCAGGCTATAGAAAGCACCTATGGACATGGGGTGGGTAAGGAAAAGGATACTTTATTTGTAATTCAGAGCAAGATTTGACTGACTTTCTGACTTTAGTCATTTGAGGGTTCAAAGATGACTGGGCTCATTTGAACAATCAAAACATCACTACTACATAGATGGCCAACACAGGGCTTAATCTTCATGACAAAGATGGAAGGATAAGCGGCAGAAATTCTCCATTTATATGATGGGTCAGTGGTGACGGAAACCTATGAGAATGATGTCATCAACTCTTCTCCATCTATACTTACTACAGAATCTATAGTTCCTTTATCCTCAATATTATATTTTTTAAAAAAGACTCTTTTATGAGACTGTCCCTTCCCCTTTGTCACTCTGAAGGTTATGGAAAATATTCTTGTGTTTTAGCTAAAAATCTTTATGAAGTCTAAATATTTTTTCAGATTGTTTTTTTTTAATTGTTTTCTTCAGCAAAGTTATAAATATTTTCATTTTCTACATTTCGCACAATAGTCTTCTTATCCCTTCTAAAATTATACTACCTCTCTACGACCCTAGGGCAAGAAAAATGGAATGAATGGGCCATGTAAACATTCTAAAGCCTGGGGAAACACACTGGAAACAGAGGCTTGCAAAGATTGATAGAGGAGAAAAATGTACAGAGACAACACCTAACACAAGTCCATTTCTATACCTAGATTGTCTTTTAAGCACATCCATTTTAGGGTTAGGGAAGGAGGGGGAAATAAGAATGTATAGCCAAAGGTTAAGTTTGAAGCTCTCTCATTGATCTTTTCACCTTTTTTTGAACACAATTTATGAGTAGTGTGCCAAGATGATTATTGATATATGTCTAGGTTTTCATTGACCCACACTGACTTGTGATTTCAATCAGTTGCCTTAATGAGTTCACATATAAACATTAATTATAACTTTAGGAAAGTAGCAACATTCATAAGCAGCAAAATGCTAGACCTGAATACAATAGTACATCCCTGACAAGTTCTGTTATTTAATATCCCTTTGCCTTATGAGATCAATTTCTGCTCTGGTGTAGAGATTTCTGTAAAAGGTCAGTTCTGATATTGGAAGGGAACATTTAATCAAAAATAGTATGTAAAAAGATAATGCAGAGATTATATCGAATAATAACCCTTCTCTCTGACATAAACCAACCATTACCAACAATATTGAAATACATAGCTATTGTGTGTTGAGTCATATTTAGAGAAATAATATTAGCTATAAAGTAGCTGTTATACAGAATATTACAATGCAAAACCATTGTGTTATATTTAGAGAATTAGTATCATCCATGGAAAAAAATAACTTACTTTTTATATTATTAAAGTTAGCAAATGTTCTTATTTCATTCAATGCGATGCATCATTTAGTTATTTTCATACTGTTAAAACTGTCACTGAATTTTTAAATATATCTTGTTTAGATTCAGCTGCATTATGTTTTGTTTTATGTTAACCATTTTTTTTTAAATTTTATTATCTTAATCTCAAGTATACAGTACATTGGTTAGACATTTATATAGTTTATAAAACAATCCCCCTAATTGCTCCTTCTCTCCTCTGGTTTTCCACGTAGCCAATATATTAATG
>NW_011888862.1:8316724-8346489 GCF_000151845.1 Pteropus vampyrus
TTTCACTCAGCATAATAACCTCTAGGTCCATCCATGTCATTGCAAGTGATAGGATTTCATTTTTTTAATGGCTGACTAATATTTCATTGCATATATGAACCATAACTTCTTCATCCAATCTTCTGTTGATGCACATTTAGGTTGCTTCCATATCTTGGCTATTGTAAATCGTGCTGCCATGAATATTGGGGTGCATAGATCTTTATGAATTATTGTTTTGATTTTCTTTGGGTAAATACCCAGGAGTGCAATTGGTGGGTCAAAAGATATTTCCATTTTTAATTTTTTGAGAAACCTCCACACTATTTTCCATAGTGGCTGTATCAATTTGCAATTCCACCAACAAAGTATGACAGTTCCCTTTTCTCTGCATCCTCGCGAACACTTGTTCTTTGATTTATTGATGATAGCCATTCTGACAGGTGTCAGGTGATGTCACATTGTGGTTTTAATTTGCATTTCTCTGATCATTAGTGATCTTGAGCATCTTTTTATATGTCTATTGGCCATCTGTATTTCCTCTTTGGAGAAATATCTGTTCAGGTTTTCTGCCCATTCTTTAATTGGATTGTTGTTTGTTTTTTTTTGTTGTTGAATTGTATAAGTTCTTTATATATTTTGGATATTAACCTCTTATCAGATATATCCTAAGCGAATATCTTCTCCCATTCAGTTTGTTGTCTTTTTGTTTTGTTGATGGTTTCCTTTGCTGTGCAAAACTTTTTAGTTTGATGTAGTCCCATTTGTTTATTTTTTCTTTTGTTTCCCTTGCCCGAGAAGATATATCTGAAAGGAAATTACTGTTAGCAATATCAGAGAGTTTATTGCCTATGTTTTTTTTCTAGAAGTTTTATGATTTCAGATCTTACATTTAAGTCTTTAATCCATTTTGAGTCTATTGTATACGGTGTAAGAAGGTGGTCTAGTTTCTTTTTCTTTTTCTTTTTTTTTTTTGCATGTATCTGTCCAATTTTCTCAGCACCATTTATTGAAGAGACTGTCTTTACCCCATTGTATATTCTTATCTCCTTTGTCATATATTAAGTGAGTGTATAGGCATGGATTTATTTCTGGGCTCTCTATTCTGTTACATCGATCAATGTATCTGTCTTTATGCCAGTACTATGGTGTTTTGATTACTGTAGCCTTGTAGTATAGTTTGATATCAGGTAATGTGATACTTCCAATTTCAATCTTCCTCAAGATTGCCATGGCTATTTGGGGTCTTTTTACGGTTCCATACAAATTTTAGGATTATTTGTTCTAGCTCTCTGAAAAATGCTACTGGTATTTTGATATGGATTGCATTGAATCTATAGATCGCTTTGAGTAGTATAGCCATCTTAATGATGTTGATTCTTCTTACCCACGAGCATGGTATATGCTTCCACTTATTTGTATCTTCTTCAATTTCTTTTTTCAATGACATAATTTTCTGAGAACAGGTCTTTTACTTCCTTGGTAAATTTGATTCCCAGGTATTTTGTTGTTTCCGATGCAATTGTAAATGGGATTGTTTTCTTAATTTCTCTTTCTGAAAGTTCATCATTGGTGTATATAAACATTTTGGTTTTAATGATAAAATCCTCAAGACTGTTAATGTAAACTATGCAAAAATTAATTGTATCTGTTTACTTTTTAACAATTTATTAGGAAATATAAGGTTAATAATCTAGAATGTACAGAAAAATTAAAAGAATGATAATGATTTTAGTAAGAAATAATAGGCACCAGTATTTGTTTGTCATTTAAAAAATTTTGGTATTTTACAGGATGACAGTTTGCTAATTCATACTTGAGTATGTTGTTGTCTTCATATGAAGGACAGTCTATGCTTCCTCCCTGGAGCTGACTGCCCCAAGAGACCTCCTGCCTCAGCTTTTCCAATCAGCCCTTCTTTTTTCATACATTTCCACCTGGTCCTTTCCCATGCAGGTGCAGAGGTCTGCTTGAATCTCAAATTAGCCACAGTGGTTACCAGCATGTGCTTGGGTGTGGTCTACTCTGGGTTCAAATTCCAGCTCTACCACTTTCCAGATGTGTGTTCTATACCAGGGATAACAGTGCCTCACTGTGAGGGTGGTTGCAGGAACCAAATGAGACAGGGTATGTAGGATGCTTGTGGGTGTGCAGTATGCCCATATTCAGCCATACCATTTCCTCTATTTATTTTCTCCATTTCTTCTCACTTGTCATAGTCACATATATGCTCTCCAGCTGGTATTGGGCCCATCTTCTGTTCCCTCTTGGTCTCACACCTGTTTCCGTCAGCATAATCAGAGTCTTGAAATGGTTACTACAAAATCCTGCAATTAAGCCTGTGGTGGAACATGTAGATGGTTCTGGGGGCTGCAAGTTTCGGAAGATGCACAGTGAGCTTCACCAGGGAAGAGGCTGTGTATTATTCATTCCAACACCATCCCAGTACCTGGAACATACCAGGTACTGAATAAATGTTGCTGAGATAAATTTACTGCTGCCTCATGCCATAGGGAGTACCACACTGTGTTGGAAGAAGGAATAGAGGAGGGTATTAAATAAGGACTCCTAAGATGATCTGCCTCAGGACACAAAATATTTCACTTGCGAGTCATCTTCAGTTTACATTGTGCTTTCACATCCATTATTTAAGATAAGATTTTACTCCAATCTGTTCTCCACAGAGCCTTCAGAGTAATTTTTCTTAATATGAATCTAAACTTGGCACTCTCCTATTTGAAATCTTTTAGGGCTGACTGGCTGATTTCAAGATAAAATTAAACTTTGCAGGGCATGTTCAGTTCTTCTAGCCATAATCTCAGCTCCCCTCATTGTCATTACCTGCCTTCCCTTCTACTTAGACATACAGAACCCCCTGCTGGTCCCACATTCACACATGGCATCTCTGCCTTCTATTCATGCCATTCCCTCAGCCTAGAATACACCCTTATCTATCTAGGCCACAATATCCATTCATCCAGTTGAACTCCAATTAATTTATGGGTCTATGGTATTTGGTGATGGAGGTATGAGGTACTATTGACTGAGGGTACAGGGACAGGAGATGTGTTTAGAGCATCTGTATATAGGATGTGAGGAAGACATGAGAATGGTTGGACTAAGGATTGATTTGTAAGTTGGTAGTCAAGGTGGAAGAAGTTGTTTGAGGCCAAGGGAATGTTTTTGAGTAGAATTGCTTCTTCATACCACAGGCTGGGAATCCCAATGAGGAAGTCAAGCTAGGATGAGGAGACAACACAGATGTCTCAGTTTGGATTGCCTCAGAAGCAGATCCTGAAACAAGGATTTGAGTGCAAACTGTTGATGTGGGAGGAGATCCCAGGAAGTACTTGTAGGGACGTAGGAAGTGGGACAGTGAAGGAAAAGAAGCCAATGGAGGAGGTATTATTGAGCAGCATACTGCCGTGGGCATCTGGGCTCAGTACACTTGGGAAGCAATGAGAGACAATGTAGTATGTGTTTTATATTCTAGCAAGAGGTAAGGAAGCTGAGAAATTTATCTACCAACTTCCATCAGCCATTGGTGGGTACGTTGGGACATTAACTACCTATATACAGCCTGAGAGCGCTCCAGGAGTCCAAGAAGGCCCCCAGGAGTCCAAGAAGGCCCCCAGGTTCTTGTCTATGGGAATCATTGGGTCAGCATGTATAGGAATGATAAATTCCAAGGGGATATAGGTAAGGCTCTGACGGCATCTGCTACACGCTTGTACATAGTAGTCAGAGATGAGACAGATAGAACGAAGGGAACATCAATCTCAAAGATAGCAGGCCTAAGAAAGCTAAGGCAAATGATCAGGAGCCATAGGGATGGTTCTTCATGGAAGATAATGGCCAAAAAAGCAGGGGAATAATTGTCAGAACACTGGAGTGGGTAACAGGAGTTCTGGGTCTCAGTCCTTCTCTATCACCTTCTATCTGTGTGCCCCTGGCCAAATTACTAGATCGCTCTATATCTCAGTTTCCTCACAAGTGAAATCTGCCTTATTTGCTTATAGACCATAGAGAGGAATAAGTGAAATAATTTATAGGAATCTCTTAGAAACCTGTGCAGTGCCATAGAATTGTCAAAAGGAATGAGATAGGAAGGAACAGATTAGGAAGACATTTAATTCTAAAATGACTTTTCTGTCTCCAGCTAAGGGGCTTCAGATGACTCCTATGAAGGCAAATACTGATGTTAGGTGACAGATCAAGCTTGAACATAGTTATAAACATCTGAATGGGGTAGAGAATATGTGGAAAGGGCACAGAAGTTGTTTCTGGCAGTAAGCAACTGCCTTTTAATACCGTTTCTGTGACCAGCAAAGGTCGTTGCATTCAAAACTGATTGACAAGTGACACCAGTCATGTGGAGGAAGAGTGCTTGGGTGAAGTAGGAGATGAAGATTTCAGATTTTTAAAACTGAGGACTTCAACCTTAAAAGGGGTAGATGTAATCCAAACACTGATACCTTTCATTTAAATTCTCTATTGCAACCATCCCAATTGTACTTTTTAAACAAGGCATCAACTAGATATGAGCTTTTCCCTAAAGTATAGGTTAGACTTTTTGTTGCCAGAGGAGATATGAGGGTAGGGCTAATCAGTCACACTTCTATGTAAAATGCAAATCTGCTGAGATAATCCTTGCAGTGGCTCTTGCTGAGTGTAATTGTTCCTGGTGCAAGTGTGAATTGTTACAAAGGGAAAATAATAGGGTTGTCTTGGCATCTTGGGGATGGCTGCCATTTTCACCAGGATGTCTAATGTCTCTTTCCTCAAGGGATCTTTACAATGGTATAATTTTAAGTGAATGTTGTTCAGTGGAAGGCATTTTGTGAGAGTTTCACAAAATGTAAAGGCTTAACTTGGTGGATCAGCCCATACACTTGAATTTTCCAAATATGCTGCAAGAGTACTATTAAGAAAACCAGTGAATGAACTAAGGAGGGGGGATGCTGCCCATGATAATAGAGAGAATGCAATAACATAGTTTAAGTAGAGTCAAGTCAGATAAAAATATCAGAGTGAGTCTACCTGGGAGGCCCCTAATTCTGGAACAGGAAGGTCATAGTTAGTATTTTACAAATAATGTCTTTAAATAGAACTTCCCCCACTTTAGCAGATTCTCCCCTCGCCTTATGCAAAAAGTCTTTTATATCTCATTTTCTGTTTGCCCATTATTTTGCTATCATTTACTAGTTTTCCCCATTTCATTTCTAACTGGTAAATTACCACTGACATCTGGCTTATTTTGAAACAGACGAGAACAAGGTACCAACGTTTGCCAAATGATGATGCAATAACTCATTGTAATAGAAAAGTCAGAATTCCAGGCTTCTATGCTGGGCTTATGAGGTAACAGTTTCTAAACAACACGATTTTATTTGGCTGAATACTAGCCTTTTCTGTTCTTTAGCAATGCCTATATGCCTCCCAGGGCACAGAGAAAGAAGTCTGTGTTGATTTACACAGCTTTCTTAAGTTCCTGTCAACCTATTCTAGCTTATTTTAAGCACTTTCCTCCTCTACTTTCACAGTTGGGTACCTAGAGATACTGGGTTTAGCAAACTGCCTTAGAGCCTCTCCTCCAAGGCCTTTCATAAATGTGTGGAAAGACCCATATGACATCCTTTTATATCTGATAGCTTAGTTGTTGCCTCACAAGACCACAGAAGTTTCCTTGGAGGTTTCTTTTCCTTCACATTAAATAATGTATCCTTACTCCAAAGTTCTTGGTTACCTACTCATAATTTGTTTCTGGGGCTTCCCTCTGAAATTACATCAACTTCTCTAAGACTCTCTTATTAATTTATTGGCCAAGCAGTATAATCAGTAGTTTAGGAGAAAATGGTTGTGGCGGATACAATGAGCGTATTATGTGCCTCTCCTACTGCACTCTCCAGAGATTGACGATGGAGTTCACAGTTACTAAAGCAAACTCTGTGAGGCCAGTCACTTCATCTGGCCTCTGCCTCCTTCTCTAATCTGATCTATTGCCACAGTTCCTTTTGCTTTCTACTCTCCAGCTTAGTGAACAATCTTTAGGTACTGAATATGCCACAGCCTCTGTTTCAGTTATACTGCAAACAATAGAGCCCACTTGCGAGGACATGGAAGCAACCGAAGTGTCCTACGATAGATGATTGGCTAAAGAAGCTGTGGTACATACATATAATGGAATATTACTCAGCCATTAGAAGAGATAAAATACTGCCATTTGCGACAACATGGATGGACCTTGAGATAATCATGCTAAGTGAAATAAACCAGACTGATATCACTTATATGTGCGATATAAACCTAAAAGCAACAAATGAACAGGACAAACAGAGACTCAGAGACGTGGACAATGGACTAGTGGTTACCAGAGGGTAGGGGGTCGGGGAGGTGGGAAGAGGTAGACAGGGTAAAGAGGGTCAAATATATGGTAGCTGAAGGAAACTGGACTCTGGGTGGGAGTCACACAATAGAATAAATAGATGTCGAATTATAATGTACACCTGAAAATTATATAATTGTATTAACCAATGTTACCCCAATAAACTTAAAAAAAATAGAGCCCACTTGTATTATTAAGGTAATTAATGCTTAGCTGCTGTAACTGATAAACTCCAACATCTATGTGGCTTAACACAATGGACACCTATATATCACTCCCATGAATCCCAAACTGGGTGTTCTTGAGTCATAGGTGGCCTTCCAAGTGGTCATTTAGGACCCATGCCTAACATTCACAGCCCTCTCAGTCCTGGTCCCACAGAACTTTCTAGCCTTCTGACTTGTGGTCAGTATGTAAAGGCACAGCATGGCACTCTTAGAACTGGGTGATGTTTGTAAAGCAAAGACAAATGTGTTACTGAAATCTGATCAGAAGGCTGGTGTCAAGAAGATGTGTCTGCCATGGATACATCAGGCCAGAACAACTCGATGAGACCACCTATATAACCATCTCCAAGACTCCCCCTCTCTAGAAGAATCAACCAAACTCTGGATTACTTACGTGGGAAAAGGTTTAATGAAAAGATTTTGGTAACTCACAAAGTGTCTCCAGGAAGGCTGGAAATTAGCTTAAACATTGGCTGATACAGCCCAAACTGACAAAAATCACACCTCAATGTGACACTTCTGCTTCCAGTGAAAACTAGATGCTATAGCTTGTGTTACCACACCAGTGGCATTGGATAGTGGATGCATCCACCTCTGCTCTGGGATCTAGATGTGGCTGCCACTGCTGCCACCATTGTTGCCACCACCACCAAAATGGATTCTCCACTGTCCTTGCTTCTTTGTTTTGCTGGCTCCCAAATCCAAGTCTGGGAAGAGTGTGTGCAATTGTTGGAGTAGTCTCAGACTGGCGAGGAATGTGAAACAATAAGTGTAATAAGACATTATCCACCGTGAGGCATCTTTTTTCCATTGCCAAACTTACTGCTTTCCAAAAATAAATTGCACAACTTGGTCTACATAATACCAGATGATCTTTAAGGTCCTTTTGGCCTCCAAGAGCCTATGCTTTGCTCATTTTCTATAGCTAACTACTTTTTCAGTGGGGGATTTATTCTCTGGGGCAAGGCTATTACAAAAAAATATGGAAATCTTTCTTGGTTCATTTACTTTTCAATTTTATGCTACCAATTTTTGTTTCAAACTAGAATGGAAGAGCAGAATTCACGTTTCTTCAGAACAGCAGACTGCATTAACTTAATGTTTCAGTATTACAAGACAGCCAAAGGGCTGTGTCAAAGATATTTAGTTGTTTTTACTCTCATAATTACAGTGGTTTTAGCCAGATGGGTGTGATTTCTCAGGCGCTCTATTACAGCTGGGAATATGAAACTGCCTTTCAAAATTGCTAAAAGCACCTCGGTATATCTGCAATATGATAATACTAATCCTAGTTTGACATAAATGCTCATTTTATGGCTGCATACTCTGTAAAAAGTGTATTTTAGCCTGAAGAAAATGCCACTGTTCAGATAGTTTTGACTTTATTTTGTCTCTCTTGGTCTTTAATATTCATGTTAAATTTTGACACATTTAGACATCTTGATACCCTAAATGTTCTGTTACAGTAAAAGAACTAAGAACTTGGAGCTGAACTGAAATTTCAGTAATTTGTTGAAGAATTGCATAATTTACTGGAGAAAATTTAGTCCCATACATAGTCACTTAATTATATCAAAATGTAAAAACCACTGATCACATTTCTATTAGGTCTTCAGTGGAGGATAAAGAAATAGAATCATGAAATCTCTGATTTGGTAAGGATTGTTAATGTTCATCTTGTACAGTGTTTCACTGAATTATTATTGTTTTCTGTGAAAAAGGGGTGGTTCTGAGGTAAAAGAAGTATGAGGAATTCTACATTCTATATCTCTAATGTGGCAGTTCATAGCACATGTTAATGCTTTAAAGATACTGAGAAGTCTTGAAGTAAAGAAACCTTTTTAACTCTGTATCATGCTTCTTAAATTTGATGATAAAATTTGTGGTCTTTTAATTTTTTTTTTTTTTACAGAAACATGTTGACAAAATGAGATAATCAAAGGTTCCATACAGTTTGGGAAATACATCTATCATAGCCTCTAGCTCATTCAGAGCATCCTTGCCAGATATATGATCACCAGGCTTTGTTCGTTGGTTACCTTGGCAAATTCAAAAAGAGCATTAAAAAAATAGACCTTGGTATTAGGGTGAGCAATATAGTGACTCTCATTATTTTGTTAGGACTTTCAAAGACAGAACTCACCTAAACTATTAAGTTACAAAGGAATAATTTGATGAATAATTTTATCAATGTAACTTTCCTCAAACTACCTTATCATCTAACATTACTCTTAGAAAGACTGTCTAGAGAAATTCTTAATTATTGAGTACTGTCCTCAAGGTGTCAAGGTGTCAACTCATATTATTTGGTTTTAACTTTACTTTTTGTTGGAGGGAGGTATTACTAATGCACTGCACTTAGTTATAGTTGAGGCATATCAGTATTGTGCTACAATGTTGTGGTCCCAGTGCCAAAATAGAAACTTTCTATATGGGTAAAGAGGCATTTTTTTCACAGATTTGTAGCCAGAGTAATGTTTGCCATCACCTGTCTCATTTGGCAATGGAAGGTGTGGTGCTACTGTATTATTGTTGCCTTGGGGCCAACCCCTCTCCCCATTTTGGGGAGATGGCTCAGGCCTGGCCAGTCAATGCAATCTTTGCCCTTGATCACAGTATTTGATTTAGCAATAAACATGTGATCCAAGGCAAAACAATAAGACTCAATTCTGGAGTTCTGTGTTGGGAGACAATTCTCCAAGGGTCTCCCACATTTCTGCAAAGAAGGAACTAAATGCCCTTTGTTCCAGACTATCTTTTCAAGGAGGTTTATATAGCCAAATATCTTAGAAGACTGAGATACCTTCTACCTCCAGAGCAAAGGACAGACATTCTTACTATCTAGTATAATAAAGAGAACAGTTCTCTCCAGACCATTATAAAAGATTCATGTTCATAAAGCTGAAGATTCTTCTCCTGTAATACAATCCCCAGTGTGTACAGGTGTCACCTGGCCCTCTTTGTATTTCCCTGTGGGAACTGGGTCTGGGAAACCAGTACAAAAATGCTGATAATCTAGCTACTACTCCTGTTATGAGTAATAAATTATCCCTTGTCTCTGACCTAGGAGTCTTGTGTCTTTTCCCAGCATCCATGAATCTGTGGCAGATTAAATTGTTAGCTTGCAAGTAGGATAAAATCTCAGATCCTTCTTGCAGTTCTTGTCTCTTAGTTGTCTTCCTTTTGAACCTGATAGCAGCCATCTTGTCCACAAGAGGACAAGAGGTAAGTTTGTCTGTCTTGGAATGGAACCAATCCAAAGGAAAGTAAAGCACAGAAACATGGAGAGGGTGAAGGAGCCACTGTTACAGCTGTTACTGATTAATCACCTACTATGTGCCAGGCGGTGTGAGGCACTATTTGTACTTTTGTCACTGAATTCTTCTAGCAACCTTAAGAAGTTGGTATTTTATGCCTATTTTACCCGAAAAGGCAACAGAGTATCAGCAGTTAGGCTCTTCTTAAATGTGGGCAGTAAAGAGAAATAGAGATATACTTTTCTTTCCTTTTTATTTAGGTCTTTTCTATTAAAACATTAAATACTATTAAATTTAAATTATTTTCCAATAATTATTTTTAAAAATACACTAGAGAGTGATCTTAAAAGGACAAAATCTTAGGTTCAAATGGCACATTTTCTTTAAAGTAAATTGCATCCATTATCTGCCCCACCAAAACCTATGCTTCTTTCCCCCCTTAGAACTCTTAGGCTCAGAAGTGCAAAGACTTTAGACAAAGACTTTACTTCTGTGTGCTTCAGTTGCCTCATCTATAAAGTGAGGATTAATAAGAGTACCCACCTCAAAAGAGAAAAACAAGCAGAAAAGAATATAACTTTATCCAGTCTTTTGATAACTTCCCTCAGATCAGCATCCTAAGTCCCAGGCTCTAGGTTTCTCTTTTCTTTGTCATTAATATTCATAACTTTGTTATGTTCTTCGGTTTTATTATCTGTTCATATATCAACTGTTTTTTAAAGGAGGACTTACCTCTCCTCCATTCCTGACTTCTGAGACACACAGGGATAGAACAGTTTAAAATGTTTTACACATGGCTTCCCCCTGAATGATTCTGACTCTTTAGCAAAAAAATTAATCTCACAAAGCTTAAACGATGTGAAACAAATATTTCTTTAGACTATTCAAAAAAAATAATTGACCCTTAAAATACACACGTGCATATTTCTCCATTCCTTAATTTATTTTTTAATAGTTTATTTTAATACCAATCTTATTAGCAGCCACTGTTTCAAACGTGAACCTTGCTCACTCCAGTGTTCCTTTGGCATCACATCTCTTGGGTTTGGCCTCCCACCCGCACCCCCTGCCAGTTTTGGACTTTTTTTTAGCTCCTCTCTTAGGTCAAGACGGCAGGGTCAGGTTGTGGGAGAGAAGGGCTAGTGAGAGAGACATTTATGCAGCTCATTCTCACTGCCTGCTGCTGTGTGTGCTTCTTGGAAAGGTGTACATTTTGCTAATGTACAAGTGTGACAACAGAGCCCTTGTACTATCCATGCAAGTTTCATTCTACAAGGGATTCGAGATGATTACCTCCTTAATGCTGCCACAGATAAGCTGAGAACAATTGAGGAATCTGGCTTGGGCACAGTCTTTCTTATCTAGTGATGGGTATAGGTCAAAAACAAGAATGAAAGCAAAGTTGAACAATTGTATCATTAACACTAATAACATAGCTCAGCAGTGCTTGAACTCTTTCATCTCAGGACCCCTTTACACTCTTAAAAATAATTGAAGACTGCAAAGAGCTGTTGTTTATGTGGGTTACAGCTATCAATATTTACCATATAAGATATCAAAACAGATATTTAAAATTATTAATTCATTTAAAGATAATATTAATAAACTATTGCATGTTAACATACATAATATTTATTTATTTTTGCAATATACAGATGCTATAGAATTGTACACTTGAAACATATAATTTTATTAACCAATGTCATCCCAATAAATTTAATAAAATAAAAAGATATAAAACGTTCATCTCAAAGAGCCCTGAGGCCATGCTTTAATAGCTATAACTACCTCCTTCTCACCTCCCTAACCCCTGGCAACCATTCCTTTGTTCTCTATATGGTTTTGTCAAGTCAAGAATGTTATATAATTGGAATCATATAGCGTGTAACCTTTTGAGAATGACTTTTTTGACAGCATAATTCCCTTGAGATCCATCTAGGTCGTTGGATATAGTGATGGTTTCTTCCTTTTCATTGCTGACTACTATTCCAGCAGTTCTTGTTTTTTTTTTCTGTTTTGTTTGTTTATTTCATTTTTAAGATTCTACATATAAATGAAATCATATGGTATTTATCTTTTTAAAAAGATTTTTATTAAAATATAGCTAACATACAACATTGTATTAGTTTCAGGTGTACACCATAGTTATTCAACATTTATATATCTAAAGAAATGATCACCAGGATAAATTTAGCAACCATCTGACACTGTCCAATGCTACTACAATGTTATTGACTATGTTCCCTATGCTGTACACCACATCCCCATAACTTGTTTTATACCTGGAAGTTTAAACCTCTTATTCCTGTTTACCTCCTCCCTTTTTTGATTTTTCAATTACAGTTCATATTCAATATTATTTTATATTAGTTTCAGGTATACAGCATAGTGGTTAGACATTTGTATAATTTATGAAGTGATCTCCCTGACTAGTCTAGTACCCACCTGGCACTATACATAGTTATTACTATATTATTGACTATATTTCCTATGCTGTACTTTATATCCTTAGGACTATTTTGTAACTACCAATTTGTAATTCTTAATCCCTTCACCTTTTTCATCTAGCCCCTCTATCTCCCCTCCCTCAATCTGGCAACCATCAACTTATCTTTTGCATCTATGAGTCTGTTTCTGTTTTGTTTGTTTATTTTGTTCCTTAGAATCCACATGTAAGTGAGATCAAACAGCATTTGTCTTTGTTTGACTTATTTCACTTAGCATAATACCATCTAGGTCCATCCATGTTGTCATAAATAACATATTTTTGAAAATAAAAGTATTTTCCAAAAACAGTTAGTGAGAAAATAGCATTGTTTTTAAATTTTTGCATTTTTTAAATGTCTAGCTTAATAGAAGATACATGGATTATCATATCTGCTTCTGTCATATCATATATCAAGTAGCCTCTGGAAAACTCCACTGTACTTTTGGAAGGAACAAAAGTGGAAGATAAATAATGTCTTAGTATTATTATGAAAGTAGTTTTTCTCTCACAGTACCCCTGAAAGATTTTGGGGGACCCTCAGGGATCTCTGGGCTCTATTTTGAGAACCACTGATACAGATGAATGTATTTTTAAAGTGACTTCTGGTAGCTAAAAGTCATAGAAGTACAACTTAACATCAAACAAACAGTCCAATTAAAAAAATTGGCAGAGACATGAGTAGATATTTCTCCAAGAAGGACCTATAAATGGCCAATAGGCATTTGAAAAGATGCTCAACCTCACTAATCATCAGGGAAATGCAAATCAAAGCCATAATAAGCTATCACCTCACACCAGTCAGAATGGTTATTATCAAAAAATCAACAAATAACAAGTGCTTGTGAGGATGTGGAGAATAGGAAACCCTTGTACAGTGTTGGTAGGACTATAAATTGGCACAGTCACTACGGAAAATGGTATGGAGATTTCTCAAAGAATTAAAAATAGAGCTGCCATTCAACCAGGCAATCTCAGTTTGGAGTATTTATCTGAAGGAAAAAAACCCCACTAATTTGAAAAGATATATGCACCCCTATGTTCATTGCAGCATTACTTACAATAGACGAGATGTGGAAACAACCTAGGTGTCCAACAATAGATGATTGGATAAAAAAGATGTGATACATATATTCAATAGAATATTACTCAGCAATAAAAAAGAATGAAATCTTGCCATTTGCAACAACATGGATGGAACTAGAGAGCATTATGTTAAGTGAACTAAATCAGAGAAAGACAAATACTGTATGTTTGCACTTATATGTGGAATCTAAAAAGCCAAAATAAATGAATAAACAAAACAGAAACAGACCCATAGATATAGAGAACAAGCTGATAGTTGCTGAAGGGAGGGGTGGGGGATGTGTGCAAAAATTACAGCAGTTACGAGACCATTGCTGGGTCTTGTTGAAAAAAATGTCATAGAGGAACTACAGGATGCTACTAAAGGGAAAACCAGATTCTGCATAATTAAGGAGGAAATTATTATTTTTTCTTTCTAGGTAGCTTTGAGAAATAAGATTTTGAGTAAATCAAATGTAGGGAAAGCTTCTAGACCAGCCCCATTCCAAAAGAACTTTTTACAGTAATGCAACTGTTGTCCAATACTATAGCCACTAGCTGCATGTGGTTATTGAGCCTCGAAGTGTGGCTAGTGAGACTGAGGAATGGAATTTTAAATTTTATTATTTAATTGATTTAAATGATAAATTTATTTAAAATTTTAAAAGCAATTAATTTAAATAGTTTAAATAATAAAACCTGGGATGAGTGGCTACCATATTGTATGGCATGGTTCTAAACAAAGAAACTGCCTGGAAGAAGCCAATCCATCAAAGGAGCAAGAAATCTTCCTGTTGGAAAGATATATCCTTTCTTTTTGGAGAGACACCCCATGTAGAAAAAAGCTTGCATTCCCAAGTAACCTTAAGGACGGGGTTCAGGAGATGAAAATGAGGCACAGACGGCTTTTCTGGGTGGCGGCCACCACTCTCTTTCTCACAAAAAAATTTGAAGTTTTTTTGAAATTAATTTCTATTGACTATTATTGCACGACACTATCACTTCTCAAGGTGTACTGTTGTACCATAAGCATATGCACAATGTCACTTGAGATGATTTGACTCTGCCAGGGACACCAGGATAAAGGCATCCTCAGAGTGATTGTTTCCATTCTGAAGTGGTAATCCTGGCCAGGGTTGGGACTAGGCATTCCTCTCGTCTCACCTTAGTCCTGACATTGGTCTTGGGGAGATGTGTAACGGAGACAAAGAGGTATTAATTATGACAGCCCCAGTACATTGTCTTGAATATACTCAGCAGCTGGCAGATGAGTACACAGCCTGGGGCTTTGCTGTGTTTTGGAGATGAGGAACTTGGAAAGAAGGAGGTGGCGCTGGAGTCAGTGAATTATCTGCTGCTGAAATTCTTGTGCTGTGAAAGGCTCAAATATGGGGTCCTCATTCTGGATCCACAGGCCTGGATGCTCCCAGGAGAAGGGGCATGCAACACTCTAAGGCATATGCTTGGGAATGGGGTTTTGGTTTTCTCATCTATAATATGAAAGTCTCGGAAGGAATACCACCCTCACTCAATTCTGAGAGCTGTTCTTTGCACCACAGTGCCACCACCCCATGAAAACTATTGGACAAGATAACCTCTATAAGTCCTTCTAGAGAAAAGAATAGAGTTAGCATGGGGATTGTTGGCCAGGAACTGCAGCAGTTCTTCCATTGTTTGGACACATGACAAGCCCTCCCTGTGGCACTTGTAGACAACTAAAGTAAGTCAAACAATTATTCTGTGGTTTTAACAAATGTAGACAGATAAAAAAATGAAAATTTGCCAAAAGTCCTGCCCTTTTTTTCTATGTCATAAATGTCTTTAACTTAGGTCTTGATGGAATAAAGACCTGCACTGGAATGTCAACAATGGGAATGAAGATGTTGAGGAGAAGATTCAAAGGAAGATAAAAGGGTACTGAGATTGGCTATAGAGGAAAAGAAGAGCCAAGAGGCAAAGATGATGTATGACACTGGTTCTCAAAGTGTGGTCTTCAGACCAGTAGTTAAGCATAACCTGGGAACTTGTTAAATTATAGAGTCCTTCTTTATCCTTCTCATTCCTCCCATTTACTGAATCAGAAACTCTGGGGCTGAGGCCCAATGACCTGTTTTAAGAAGTTTTCCATGTGATTCTGAAGTACACTAAAGGTTGAGAACCCTGGTACAGTGGATGCTGCTGGTGGCCCACCCATATCCTCCTTCCCAGGCTGTGTACTCATCCACCAGCTGCTGAGAATATTGGTTGCTAACTACTCACAGCTGGCCCCATCTCTAGAGACTTGCCCTTGGCTGAACAGGAGAGATCATGGCTGAAGTGATTACAGCCCCCTACCTCCCACCCCAAGGCCCAGAGTATGATATCGGGGTACAAAAATCTGGCCCTTTACTCTCGAGGGGGGATAATTTGTGGTGTGATTTATGCTCTGCACTTTATCTGAGACCACGTCCTTGCTTGACTCTTTCCCTGCCCTATCTTACTTCTCCCATACTCTATAGCAGGCTTCTCCGGAATCTGAATTCCTGTTTCAGGTTCTGCTTCTGGGCAAAGCAGGTGGCTCTACAGTCGGGAAACTGAATGAAGGTTCCCGTGATGAAAATGAATATGTAGAAAGTAAAAGACTTATAATCACTCAATCTGATCTTGAGTTTAAAAATTACTTTTTTTCAAATAGTAACACATTTACATATTTCAAAAATCAAATAGTATAAAATGGTATGTGGTAAAGTCTACCCCTAACCCATTCCCTGTCTGCCAATTCACCTCCTTTCATAGGTCACCGCAGTTGTTACTTGCTTCTATATTATTCCAGGGATTTAAAAAATGTATATGCAAGTAAATACAGATTTATATTCTTTCCCCTATCCCTTATACATGACTGCTAGATTTCTATACTTGGTGTTCTGTGCCTTGCTTTTTCCTTTTTACGTTATATTTTGGAGGACTTTTCATGTATGTATACAGAGAGCATCCTCATTCAGTTTTTACTGATGCACAGGATTCCATTGTAGGGATATACTGTAGTTTTTGCAACCAGTACCCCTATTCATGGCCATTCAGATGATTTTCGATCTTTTGCTTCAATCTGACTTTTGAAACTATTGAACCACATAAAGTTGCCTATACAAATGTGATTTTCCATAATGTGGGTATCCTACATTTTTAGTAGTCAGGGGTTCAAGAGGGACAATAATTCTTTCCTGGGGGGGGCATGTTAGAGGTCTGAGGGTTGTGTTATGGGGCAATCTCCCTTTTACAAAAACCTGATGTCTGAAATGATATGTTAAAAAAGCACATAAATTAGGAGGTGATGATTTTCTTTTTAAAATGCTTCATTTAATGAGAGGTTTACCAAAACATTCTTTTAGAGAGAGTTGCTCAGTCTTAAAAATATAATTTAATATTATGAAAATTTAAATTACCTTCTTCTTTGCAGGAACACATTAAGAATATTAAGTAAAGCAAGCTGCTCCTACATTGTTTAATATTTATCACATAGTGTATATGGAATTTGCAAGGACCATTTAAACATTAATATTAATGTGTTGAAATCTTGTTATAGTGAATGGGTATTAGTTAGGGTTTGACAATCCCATTGCTGAATAAACATTTTTGTCAAAATGGTACTTATTTTTATGAAATTCAATCTGGAATGATCCTTAGGAATCTTGAAAGATGTAGTTCACGTCTTAGAACCTGGCTTTGGAAAATATTTTGGCTTGGCATTATAGATATTTTGTTTTTAATCTGAAAAATCTTTTCAACTCTACCAGTTTTCTTTCATTTGTTAGAATCCTGTAACTAAAAGAATAATTAAGATTTTCTTGAAGAAGGAGGGGGCATTCTGAATATTTTAAAAACTGATGTCCTAGAAACAAAAATTTTTGTTTTTCTAATTGCTGAGGATAGCCTGATTAAATTGGAGGTACTCTTGTGATGTTGCAAGTAGTTTTCTAAACGTTTTCCCCTTTTTTTGATATGTCAGATCTATATGGCATAAATTTCAATTTCAATTTCAAAACTTGCTTTAGTTAAAGTAACACTGTACTGTTAATTACCACCAACGTTATACCTAAACAGATTGCAAATACAGAGAAATGTTACTAATACTGTTTCCACAGAGCAGAGGAAGTTGTAGAATGTTAACTGAATGGAAGAATTTGGTTTTTATAGAGCAGTGCCTGTTCAGTTATCTCAGTCATCTAGGAAATTGGGATTTAAAAATCCTCTGCTTTATAGATTATCTCTTAAAAATGCAAAATAAAACTAATAGTTGTTGCTGCTTTAGCATACGCAGGTAAACCTTAGTTCAGGAGAGAGAGAGAGAGAGAGAGAGAGAGAGAGAGAGAGAGAGAGAATTATCATTTCACTGGCAAGGAATTTTAACTGAAAGGGCACTTTCTGAATTTCCAGATGAGCTCACAGAAATGACAGACAGTGAAAAGTCACAGACTTTTTTGAACAGAACTTTGTGGCAAAACATGGAAAAGAGGGAAAGCATTTCATGTTTTATCCATGTGCTTGGTTGTGCCAATATTGGCTGAATGTTGCATAACAACACAGTAGCTGTACTTACCGCAGCTGTCGTTTAAGGAATGTGGCAGATTTGCTCAACTTAAAAACTCTTCCAGCAAAAATTCCATTTTTACTTTAGAAATTTTACTTACGAATTGGAGAGAATTCTCAGAAAAATGCAGAATTGAATGATCACTGCTATTTACTTGTCCCATCTGTCTCTCCTGAATTTGGTCTAGGGGTAGGCACAGCTGGGGCAGGATCCCAGGGGACTGGGCAGGGGTGGGGAGAGGGGAAACTATGAGTTTCACCCAGGGTTGCAGTGTGTGAAGCTGGTAGGCAAATAGAATTAACTCTGTTGGAGATGGGGAGAGAAGTGCTCACCCCCAAACAAGATGAAGTACAGAAATAAGGCTATCTGCTTAGTAAGGACTTAGGAAGCCAAGGGCAAGAACGTGAGCCTGCAGGAATTTTGGAGCCCAAGTGCACTTTTTATGCAGTTTCTTTTTAGGCTCTCATGGGTGGCTTGTGCATCCAACTCTCTTCTCTCCCTTTCTTCACAGCTCCCTTTCAGCAGTTGACCCGGTGTGGAACTCTGAAAATCTAAGAGCTCACCCATCTGGAATGTTAAGAGGCAGCATCTAGATAAGAAGGGTTTGGATTACAAGAGAGAAACAAGGCTGCTTTCTCCTCATCAGTTTCTTTCTCCTTTCTATTGACTTGGTTAAAAAAAAATTGTGGTAAAATATACATAACATAAATTTACCATTTTAACCATTTGTAAGTGTACAGTTCTATAGCATTAAGTACATTCACATTGCTGTGTAAGCATCATCACTATCTATTTCTAGAACATTTTTATCTTCCCAAACCGAAACCGTCCCTATTATATACTAACTCTCTATTTCTCCCCTTACCTAAGATCCTGGAAACCACTTTTCTACTTTATGTCTCTAAGAATTTGATGATTCTAGCTGCCTCACGTAAGTGGCTCCATCATTTTTGAGAGAATATAAAAACCCTTCAGAGCCCCATTTGCTATGTACTTGCTGCCTGAGGGCTTGCATTTGAATGTATACACTACTGCTGGGGACGGACAGGAGGGTGCATGTCCCGTTGGACAAATGCTGAGTGAGGACACCCAGCACACTGACAACATGCACATGTGTTCATGCAGACCACTGGGAATGGGTGAAAAGGAAGCTGCCATTTTAGGCTGGAGTTTGGTATGGATAGTCTCTGTATTTCAGTTGCTTACTGGTAGACAGAGGAAGTTGAATTTTAAAAGCTGTTTAATGAGGGAATGGTGAGGGCTGGGCAAACATGATTAGTCACAGAGCTCCCAGCCTAGGTTATTTATTCTTTGGAGAAGCCCAGAGCTTGTGAGTGGGATGTATTGCTGACTGCGAAGCTGAGTAAATTTGACCAAGAGGCCTAAACCAAGGGGGAAACTGGTCCCTTTATGAGCTCTATTGACACTGAATAGAAACGTGGGCTTAATTCCAATTTGTTTCCTAGCAAAATAAATACACAAATATCAAGAGAACTTCCTTGTTTTCAGAAAGAGGAAAGAGTCGAAGTTATTATAAGTATAAAAGGCAAATGAAAAGGAGATGAGTGGTTTTGAGGATACGATAAAAATATCTTGGTAGGCAGTTCCACATAAGTGTAAAAGGATACTCTGAAATCTTTCCTGGCTGCAAGGGCGAGGAGGAGTGAATTGCATTCCCCAGAAAGGTTGTGGGTGTGATTATATTCAAGGATACGCTGGGCTTGGACACTGGACCAAGTTACAGCATAAACCTTAGAAATAAGGTGTTTGTTTTTGCCGAAATCATGACAAATCATCTCTCTTATAATGACATCATGGTAAAGTCTAGATCCAAATATGCATATAAATATTTACTGAGTGGACGAGGGAGCAATCCACATGCTTAAGAACTATAAAGAATTCTCAGTTTAATGAAATCCTATACATTTTAAGATGCATCAACAAATTTCCTGTTCCTGACAATATTTAAATCTCAGATCTTATTGCTGCATTTGCTTTAATTAGAGATCTTAAGACTATGATGTGGACCCCTTCTGGTTAGGAGGTAAATTGTCACAAGTGACATTTTGCACTTTCAAGCAGAGAATAGTCTGTCCACAGGCAGTATCTGTTATTACATATAGTAAACCAAACATTTAAAAGTGAACTGAGAATTCGAGGTCCTTTCACACTTCTAGTTTCTTGCAGCAATTTGGGTCATTTATTATTTAATATTTCCATGTCCTGATTCTGAAAAATAGCACATGCATCTTATAGAAAATATAGGAAATATAGAGAGCTACAACCAAAAAAAAAAAAAAAATCACTGGTAATCCGTTATTCAGAGACAAATGTTGTTATATTCTGATATCTTTTTTCTAGTCTAATTTGCTATGTATATATGTAAATGGAGATGTATACTTTTATATCTTTCTTTTAACATTTCATCGTGAGCATTTTTCTCAGCCATTAAAGATTTTCCAAACATAGTTGTGATAATGGCTACATCATTTCATCATGTAGCTGTACCATATTTTATTTATTTCCCTGGTGCCGGACATTTAGATTCTTTCAAGTGTTTTGTTATCGGAAATGACTCTTTGAAGAGCATCCCCCACCCCCCACCCCAAATCTTTGACATTCTCCTCAGGTCAGAATCCTTATAACTGGGAATGAATAGTTTTTAAAGTTCTTAAAATATTGCTTTACATTCTTTTCTCTCAATTACACTCTTACCAGCAGAGTATGAGAATGCCTATTAGTATTATCCTTAGAACAGAGTAAGCTCAAGAATTTGAAAATAAACTTTTCCACTTTGGCAAGTGTAAAATGATTATCTTAGGATTGTTTGAATTTGCATTTCTTCGATTGCTAGTTAAACTGAAAAACTTCAATTTTAATTGGCTATTTGTGTTTCTCCTGAAAATTGTCTGTTCATGTCCTTTGCCCACTTTTTCCCCCTATTTTTTTGTTTGCCTTTTTACGCATGATAAGAGCTTTTTTGACCCTAAATGTGTAGTCCTTTGACACCAGTAGAAAACTCAACAGGAAAACATGTTCATAATAGCAGTACAAATGAGAAAGTTCCTGTGAGAATTTTATAAAGAAAAAAAAAAAACTTTATTGAAGGATCCGCACACATGGAAAGCTTGCTACATTTATACTTATGAAGACTTAATACTCTATAGATGAAAATTCTTCCTAGTTGAAGTTATAAATTCTGCATAATTAAAAACAAAAACCTTTATAGAATTTTTTTTGGGGGACGTTAACAACTGATTCTAAAATTATTGTGAAACAATGAAAGTGCACAAAAATCATAAATAATTTTGAAAAAAAACAACAAATGGTGATATCCTATCAGATATCAGGACATATTCCAAAACTATAACAATTTGAAAAGAATGTATTGGTGCGGGAACAAACTTATCCATAAAACAGAATAGAGATCCCCCCCGCCCCACCTCCGGAAAGAGCCGTAGATATATAAAATGGCTTGGCAAGTTTCACAAATCAACTGAGAAAAGACCAACTATATTCAATAAACAGTGTTGGGACGACTGGCTCTCTATATGGAAAAAAGTTAAGATTAGATTCCTATATCATATCCTAAAATAAATTCTGCTACATTAAAGTCCTAAAGGTTAAAACAACAGCAGCAACAACAACAGCAAAACAAATAATACTCTAAAAGATAAGAAAATGTAAGAACAAGATCTTGATGACCTAGTACATGCAGTGACTATTTATTGCCTGGACACTTCAGTCTCTTCCAACTAATCTTCCTGGTTTCTCTCATGCCTCCCTCCACCTGTACTCTCCACTGCAGGACACAGTGGCCCTACTAAATTGTAAGTAATATAAGATTCTTTCCTGCCTCTCTACAATGGCCCACAGGTGGCCCCTGCTCTGCCTACCTCTCTCCCTTCATTTCCTACCACTTACACTGAATTCCAGCCCCACTGGCTCCTTGCTGATTGTTCCTCAAACACTTTAAACATCTTTGCCATCTCAGGGCGTCTTCTCTGGCTTTTCCCTCTGTCTGGAATGCTCTTGTTCCTGATAAGTGCATAGCTCATTCCCTCCTTCCTTCTCTTCATGTCTCTCTGTCTCTGTCTCTGTCTATCTCTCTGTCTCTCTGTCTCTGTCTGCCTGTCTGTCTCTCTCTCTCTTTCTCTCTCTCTCATCAAGACATAAAAAAAAAATGCCATAAAGGAAAGATTGATAAATTGTATCAAAATGTGAAGTGTCTGGCACATGATATCACAGAAACAGTTAAAAGCCATATGATGATCTACAGAAGACATTCAAAACTAACAATGATTACTATCCAGAATATACAAAGAGCTCTTACAAATCAATCAGAAAAGGACAATGCAATAGTAATGAAAAAAAAATATGTCTAGGCAATTCACAGAGGAAACACTAAGGACTACCACCTCTAAGGATGGAAGAACAAAGGGAAAAGGTTAGAATTTTTTAAATTAGAGGCTTGGAGGAGGGGCCCCATGGGGCTTGGACTTAGACCTCTGAGAAGGTGGAGGCTGATTGGCTGGTACTGGTATCTTTGAGATCAAAGAGAGAATGATGAGCTTTTTCTGAGAGTGTTGGAAAAATTGCGATCTGGAATATACTACTACTACTGGCATGAATCACCACTGCTGGGGTGAAGAAGCATTACTAGATTAATGGTGACAGGCATAGGAAGTAAATAGGAAGAAGCATTGCCTTTTCTTTTTCCCCTAGACTTCTAGTATTCTTCTAAAGTGCTCTATTGGCACTCACTATAGGGAGCAGCTGGCAAAGGAGAACTGCGGTTTACAGAGTCTCAGCCTCAGTATCACAAAGTGGTATACAGGAGACATGGCTTGACGCTGACAAAAGATAGCTTAATAATTGACATTCCCCTATTTTGTGAGTTTTTTTGGGGTGGGGGGAGATAGGGTCTTGTCTCTGCAAGTGGGTCAAATATACCCTCTCCTTAACCCTGGCAGTTAGAGCATGACCTAGGCCATCTGAATGGACTTTGAATCCTGAGAGAGTGATGCCAAGATTGGGGAAGAGTTGAAAAATTACTGAGGATTGTAACAGCCATATTGAGAATCCAGAGGTGGGGGTGCCTAATGTGCAGGTGTGGTAGAACCAGTGGTGGCGTCTACTAAGATTGTTCTTGTACCATAACTTGGCTATGCTTTCTGTTGCCTAGTTGCCCTTGTACTTGCCTATCTTATGAGACTGTCTCCAGACTTTCTTTCTATACTTTGAAGTATAGAAAATATATCCTTTATCTGATTGAGTTCAAGTGGTCAAACATAAAAATATCACACATGTGAATTATTAACAAATGACTTGAAGCAAATATAAAATTATCAAGTTGTTAATTCTGAATGATGGGGCTATAAAAGTTTGTTATACTTTGTTTTGTAACTTAAAAGTGTCTCAAAAATACAAAAAATTAACAAGTAACAATTGAGAATTACTCTAAAAATCTCGTAAAAAGTAGAAATCAGCTAAATACCCATATATTTTTCTATGTTTCAAAAAGATGGATTTAACTCTCAAATATATCTGAAAATTAATTGGTAGATATAAGAAGTGAAGCTTATATCTGGAAATTTTTTCTCACATGGTCAATTTTCCCAGTCTAATTTCCTAGTCCCACTTGCCAAATAATGCTAACTTGAATAAGTTTTTGAAAGTCATTATGCTTTTTATTTTTCTGGTGCTTTATAAATCCTTTAGTAATGGGTCTGGACAAGCTGTATTAGTACCAGCCAGAGCTACACATCGTTTTAAACCCTGAATTCCAAATATTTATTTATTTCTGTACTCTTTTACTACAGGTTAGGCTGTCCAGGAAGCAGGCTGTGAGACAGAATTTAGTGGGCAGCATGTTTATTAAGGGTACCCTCAGAGTCAACACCTGTGGAAGGGAAGGGAAGGGAAGGAAGCAGGAGTAGACAGGGGGAGAAGTTGATCTGCAAAGTGGGCCCAGTGACAGCTTAGACCAACCACACAGGGAGCTGTGTAACCAAAATGGCTCTTCAAAGTTGTCCTGTGTTGGGTCCAAATGGTCAGGCCTTTATACTCCTGCCCTTCCAGAGTATGGGTCTCCCTGGAAAGGGTGTGCCTTGGCTGAGGATACTCTCTGCAGCTGGGGTGGCCCCTGGAGGGGCCGACAGCATCCCCAGCAGCAGCGGTACCCAGCCCTTTACTGAAGGGGGCTCTGGATGGTGTGGCTACGTGTCTACCATACGCTCTATCATTCGAGAAGCACATTCTATGTGGCAGGCCTGTGCTGGGGCATGTTCACGTTTATTGTATGACACAATTCTCACAGTACTTTGAGGTACAGGTTGTGTTTTGCATTTTACATAAGGAAACTTGGCTTATGTTTGTTTTTCCTGATGAAAACCCAGCATGGGGCAATATTTCACAGGTGGCCAACCACTTGGAGCAGCCTGCTTGCTTATGTAGGGGAAGAGAGCCAGCTCTTTATTGGGAAGTGTCAAAAATTTGGATTTGATGTTCTGCTTTTAACTTCCTCTTGTACCCTAGGGTAATCATTCTTCTTTTCTTGCTCTCATTCCCTCTTTCATTTGAGTTTATAATTTTTAAAATATGTATATGTTGAGAAAAGACTAGCGAGAGCTATAAGGAATTCTCCATTCTCTTCCTGCTAAGGTTTTTGCAAAGGGGTGGGTTGTCTTGACCTGATAGGTACAAGCAGATTGTACTAAAGAATCAATCTCTGCTCCTCTGACTTGTTGCCCCAGAATTGCTTCCCTGCCCTTTATTGTATTTCTCATTAGTCAGCAACTGGATGTCCCAGCCACATGGAACACAGAGGTGACTCAAAAATTTGTTATCTGATGATCTGGAAAGTTAACGCCAGCAGGGCAGTGCTTCAGTATCATCAAGAAAAGCAAATCAGTACTTATTAGAACTTTGGAAGCCATGTCTGCCAGGGAAGGGGCAAATACAGCTTTCTATGTGAGAAGTTTGACAGAAGATAGAAGAAAGACAGATATCAGGAGAAAACCAGTGGGAATGAAGCAAACCCAAGGCAGCACAGAACAGGAGAGAGGACTGGAGTGAATTTCAGGACTGGCTCTCACGTCAACTTGTGAGGTCGAATACAGCTCTTTAGGCCTTGATTTCTTTCTCCGTAAAGATCCTTCAAAGCTCTGTGTTTCTACTCAGAAAGAGGCACAGCATCGGTGAAGACACAAGATTAAAAAAATGTATGAAAGCATAAAAAGTGAAGCAGAGAGATTGTATTACAGTTCTCTATTACTTTGGTTCTTTTAATTATATGAAACTGCTAAAACAGTCAAATTGTTTTCATATTAAGATTTAATAATCATGTGAACTGATGGGGGAAGGGAGGATTGCTCATTATTTCAGAAAATTAAGACTCAGTCAATTTTCTTTTGGTGAGTGTTATAAAGTTCAGTCTTGAGATGGCCATTTTTATTTACTTGGAAAGGGTAAAAGTGACGTTTCCACAATGAAAGAAAGATTCTGAAGAACTTGGTACAATATAGAGAGAATTATAAATTCTTGGATATAGCAGATTGTAGCTCATGTTTACTAAAAATGCTTTGTTGGCCCAAAGAAAATGATGAAAGAATAATAATTCAGATGAGCAGAGGCACAAGAGATGAAATGAATTTAAAAAATATGCCAAGATAAAATTGAAGTAGAGAGTCTCTGCTACAATAATTTAAAAGAAATGCAGGCCTCTACCCTTTATTTAGTAAAAGTAATGTCAATGAACTCAAAGATATTAGTGCAGTGCCATAGCTTCAGATTTCAGTTCCCAAGTCACCAGCTTTGTGTTTTTGGGAAATCCATTGACACCTCTTTGAGCCTTAGTTTGTTCAGCTATAAAATGGATATGATGTTAGTACCTGTCCTTTTGAGGATTAAAAGCACCTGCACAGTGCCTGACACAAGACAGAAGCTCAAAAATATTAAAATAATGTAAATTTGAAATGAATGCCTTCATTTTTGTAAAGCTGTTGTGAAAATGGTAGCAATTACAGAACAGATACAGATGCAAAATGAGGATGACTGACTATTGTGACTAAAGTCATGTACAAACTCAATCGTTGAGATTTTAGCACAGGGAAAAGAAGCCAAGACTTGATATTCTAGTCATTATGCCATTTTCTGCTGGGACTCCAAAGCTTCATTACTATTTCCTGTCGCTTTAAATATTGCACTAATTACTATGTCCTCTGAGAACAAATTAACAAAATTCCATCTCGACTCCTGAGTGTAGAAATCACTTATTTTTATAAAGATTTTAAATGCTTACATTTTGAGTAGATACACATGCGGTAGGATACTCATGTAATTGATTTTCTAATCTTAGGAAAAAGGTTAATCAAATGCCCTGTTTGAGAAAGAGAGAAAACAGTCCTTTACTGTTTGTGCTTCTTTAAAATGCTTTCCTGGCATTATCAGTTGGTTGACTCAAAATATGACCTTATCCTGTGGGCGATGAACCAAATCTTTTCTAACTAAACCATATGGATATATTCTGCCCCCCTCCCAATTTTGGCTATTTAACTCTGTAGTATTCTATGTTGTACCTGTACTGAATTATCCAGAATGGAATGTTTCTTTTGGACTCTTCCTTTCTCCTTGTTGCTTTAGAAGTTTGTCGTGTGTAAATATGTATGAGTATGTGTATGAATAAAATACTATAATAACATTTCTCCTCAAATGAATGCAGCAATGTGGCAATCTGACCTTTCAGGAACTTGGTCGAGAGCTAATAAATAAGTAAAACAGGCCACTGAGTGGCCAAACTAATAGCGCTCAATCCCTGTACAAAAGCTGTTGCATTTTACTATAAGAAAGCTTCCCAGACCCTTATTTAGAGCTTATTTGTACTTAACACCCAATTCTTACCCACACGGTTATCTGCCCTCACTACTACCCTCCATGGTTCACAATAGATTAGAAGCAGCAAATTAAAAGTGTTGTTTTAGGAAAGTAGATTTATAGTGTGGGGGTGGGGAGGTCATGGCTGATAGCTTCTAGGAAGAGGGAAAAAGACAAGTTATAAAACAGTTATAAGGACTAAAAAAGCACAGCAATCTGGGACCATTTAGTATTGGGGAAAATAGATTCCGAGGGCATCAATTTTATATATAAGAGAACAATTTTTAGAATTCATAATTATTTTCAAATTCCAAATTAATAAAGAAAGGTCGGATTATGTTTAGAAGTTAAAAATGCAAGACAGTAGGTAATAAGATTTCAAAATATTTCAATTTGAATTTGAATTTCAATTTTAGATAGGTTTATTGAGGCATAATTTACATATAGTTAAATTCATCCTTTTTAGGTGTATAGTTTTATAAATTTTGAGAAGCATATATAGTTGTGTAACTACAGTATGTAGCTCTTCAAGTCTGGCTTCTTCTGCTTGGCATAATGTTTGAAATTCATCTATGTGAACTGATTAAATTTTTTAAAAAATGTTTTGTGCTTAAAACTGGAAGAACCTGCTCATCACCTAAGGTTTTTCTCATAACTGAGATTTGCTCTACAGATGATATAAAAATAGTGAGTTTTCTTAAAATAAATCTACACCATGGGAAAACAAGAAGCAGTATTCACCTTTGGTGGGGAGAGTAAATTGGTACTTTCTTATTCTTTCCTAAGTTTTTCCTTCTTTCCTCTTCTTGTCGTCAAATGAACATACCAGAAAACCTGTGGTTAATGCTCAGCATATTGTCTGGCATGAAATAGGTGTTCAACAAATAGTCATTTCTTTCCCCTTAACTTTTCTATTCATCTCTGCTTATATGCCACTTTCTTCTTCCCCCCTCACCCTTTAATACTCTCCTTTCAAGTTGCTTTATAGGTCAGTCAAGGTGAGTAATTTTGATAAGAGTTGCTCATTATTGCCCCAACTTCCTTGACTTCTAAGAGGTGCCCTACAAATGTCAGTCTTTTCCCAAGCCTCTAGGTCTTAGTCACCTGTCGAAAAGTTATCCGAAAAAAAAGAAAAATAGGGCTCACGGTTTTGGCCTTTCATACTGTATTTATTTACATGTATGTGTCAGGCCCATTTTAGGATGCCAGCTGAACTCACCCTTCTTTGAAGTTGCCCTGTGGAAGGGAAGGGCCCAGGCAGCCATGTTTGTACTGTGTAACCTTTAGCCTCAGCTGATTAGGCTGGGAGTGGACACCTGATCTGCAGCAACCAATCATGAGCTGTACTGGCTTAATCAGATTCTCTCTCTTGAGAACTGAGACAGAAGAACCCAGAGACTCCATGGTGGACTCTTGAATTAAAAAGTTATGCCGAGCTGGCTTTCAAAAGTGGTGGGTAAGAGAAACCGGAGTATGAACCAGACTTGCTGAGAGACCTTTGGGGTCCATCAGGAGCCACAGAATTAGTCTCTGTCCTTACATGCCAGTTGCTGCCTTTTCAAGGCCTTGGAAGACTATGTTTTTTCCTTGGATGTCTGCCTGTGGGCTTGCCTGTTGTATCCTTATAGACACCACTTCCTGTTACTCATGTGAATGCGAATGGCTTCCAGTTCACTGCAACCAAACAATGTTTACTAGGAAATGGCCTTGCAGTTAGGATTTTTCTGGTCTTCTGATACAAATGTGCTTATATATAATAGATCTTCATAGAATATTTCAAAATTGTAATGTAATGAGTATATTAGTTTCTTATTGCTGTTGTAAAAAATCATCACAAATGTAGTGGCTTAAAACAACATAAAAGTTTTCACAATTCTGGATGTCAGAAATCCAGAATCAGTTTCACTGGGCTAAGGTTAAGGTGTGGGCAGGACTGCATTCTTTCTGAAGGCTTCAGGAAAGAATCAATTTCCTTGCCCTTTTCAACTTCTGCAGGTCACCTGCATTCCCTGGCTATGGCTTCTTCCTCACACCACTCTGACCTCTTGCTTCTGATATTGTATCTCCTATTATCTCTGTTAACCTTCTTGCCTTCCTTTTATAGGGACCCTTGTAATTATATTTAGGACTTAGATAATTCAGCATAATCTTATCATATCAAAATCCTTAGCTTAATCACATCTGTAAAGTTCCTTTTGCCATATAAGGTTCCAAGGATTAGGATCTCAACATATTGAGGGCCATTATTCAGCCTACCACAGTGAAGATTTTTTTAGTATCAGAAGGTCAGAGTTTGTCAGAAGAAAGGATGTGTTACTGAAGTGTGTGAAGCTGAATGAAAAATCGAGGAAGAATTAAGGGACAAGCAGATACGAAGTCTTATAGATTCTGAGCCTCAAAGGCCAAGAGAGTGAAAATGGAAGTATACTGATACATGAAGTAGTGTATTACTTGAATGTAGACTGTGATAAGTTAAAGATATATACTATAATACCTGAAGCAAACACTAAAATAACAAAGCAAAGAATTTTAACTAATGAGCAAACAAAAAAATTTAGAATGGAATCATAAGAAAACTCAATCCAAAAGAAGGCAGAAAAAGAAGGAAAAAAGAAACAAAGAACAGATGGGACAAATAGAAAACAAATACCAAGGTGGTAGATTTAAAACTAACTGCATCAATAATAAGATTAAATGGTCTCGTTGCTCCCAATTGAAAGGCAGAAATGATAAGATTAGGTAAAAAAGCAAGACCCAACTATATCAGAAATATGAAGAAGGTATGTTAGTTATATTTATTTGATTTTTTGATTATTCATCTGGTTATTTTCTTTCAAATATGGTTAAACATACTAGATATAACTTGAAGTGAACATCTTATGTGCATTTCGTATTGAAATTTTACTCATCAGGTGAAATTTAGATG
>NW_011888862.1:8347401-8430036 GCF_000151845.1 Pteropus vampyrus
CCCCTTACATATTTTTTACAACATTGTTGACTATTTTCCTTATGCTACACTTTATATCTCCATGACTATTTTGTATCTATCCATTTGTACTTCTTAATCCCTTTGCCCTTTTTCACCATCTTCCCCAACTCCCCACTCATTTAGTAGCCCTCGAAATATTCTCTGTATCTATGAGTTTGTTCCTGTTTTTTTTTGTTATTGTTGTTTATTTTGTTTTTTAGAATCCTCATGTACGTGAAATCATGTGGCATTTGTCTTTCTCTATCTGACTTACTCCATTCCACACAATACCCTCTAGGTCCATCAAGACGATATCTTTTTCCATCCTCTTCCTTTTAGTCTCTGTGTGTCTTTTAATCTGAAGTCAGTCTCTTGTAGGCAGCATATGTAGGAATCTTGTTTTCTTATCCATTCAGCTTCCCTATCTTCATTGGAGCACTTAATTTTCCATTTGAGTTACTTGTTGATAGATATGTAATTATTACCATTCTTTCTTCATGTTTTTGATACATGTTTTTTTTCTTCTTAAAGAAGTCCCTCCAACAATTCCCATAATACTGGCTTGGTGGTGAATTCCTTTAGCTTATTTAAGTCTGGGAAGCTCTTTCTCTGTCCTTTGACTCTAAATGATAGCTTTGCTGGATAAAGTATTTTTGGTTGTAGATCCTGAGTTTTCATCATGTTGACTATTTCATGCCAGCCCCTTCTGGCCTGCAAAGTTTCTGTTGAGAAATCAGCTGAAAGTCTCATGAGAGCTCCCTTGTATATAACTATCTATTTTTCTCTTGCTACTTTTAAGATTCTCTCTTTGTCTTTAAACTTTGGCATTTTAATTACAATGTGTCTTGGTGTGGGTCTCTTTGGGTTCATTTTTTTGGAGACTCTGAGCTTCCTGGGGTTGTATGTCTATTTCCTTCACCCAGTCAGGGAAGTTTTTCATCATTATTTCTTCAAATATATATTCAACTTCTTGTTCTCCCTCTTCAGGTACCCCTTTGACATGATGTTGTTACCCTTAATTTTGTCCCATAGGCTCCTTAAATTATTACATTCTTGGTTACTTTTTTCTTGCCATTCTGATTGGGTGTCCTTGGCTTCCCCATACTCTATATTGGTCATTTAATCCTCTTCTTCATCCATTCTGTTGATTCCATCTAATATATTCTTCATCTCAGATAATATATCCTTCATTTCTGACTTGTTCCCTTTTATAATTTCCATTTCCATTTCTATGTTTTTATCTCTTTGTTAAAGTTCTCATGAGTTCATCTACACTGCCCCTAAGTTCATTGAGTATCTTTATAACCAGTGTTTTGAACTCTGCATCTGTTAGATTGCTTGACTCCATTATATCTGGATCTCTGTTCTGTTCTCTCATATGGTTTCTGCTTCTTTGTCTTCCCATTTTGGCTGCCTTTCGGTGTCTGTTTCTATGTATTAAGCAAAGCTCCTAAGTCTCCCTGTCTTATTAGTGTGGCTTTGTGTGGTAGGTGTCCAATGGCACAGTCCTGAGAGGGGTTCAGCTGCAGGCCAAGTTTATAGCTCCAGCCTGTGCCCCTCCCAGGCCACCCGTTAAGATTCAGCCAGCAATCCACAGATGCTGAGCTTATAGTTGCCTCAAGAGGCCACGCCAGAAACCGAGGTCAGCTGCCACCAGTGTGCGTCTTGGCACTGCTCAGCAGGTGGCACATATCTCGCTAAAGACACGACTGGATGTAGCTTGGGTGGGGCTGAGAGTTGTGGGAGGCAGAGTTTTAGGGAATCTTCTGGGCAGAATGACCTCTGTTATTCAGTTCTATGATGTCTCATCTATGGTGGCGATGAGTCCGTCCACTGGGAGGGAGGAAGGCTCAACAAAGGAAACCACCATCACTTCTGCCCAAGAGAAAGCCTCACCTTGGCCCTTGCTCCAACAACTTACTGTCCCCCTGTAAGTCCCTGGTGCCTCCTCAGCAGCTGAAGTGGCGCTGGTGATCAGAGCGAGCAGGTCCGTCACAGCAAAAGTCTGGTCGTGACATGGCTCCTTTAAGAGGTGTGTGCAGCTGCCGGCTGCCGCAGCCTCTGCCCCACTCAGCCGCTTGGGCCGGGGCAGTCTTGTATCTTTGCCCCCTCCTACCTCCAACCATTGTGTTATGATTTCTTATTTCTCTCTCTAGTTGTAGGACTTCTGTTCATCTAGACCCCAGTAAACTCTGCTTGCTGTTTGCTCTGTGTTTCTGTCACAACTTTGATGTGGTCGCAAGAGGAGGTGAACGAAGCTTCTATCATCTACGCCATTTTGCCCGCTCTCTAATATTCTTTTATGATTTTAAATAACTGTATAAAATGGAATCATTAGACTATATCATAATTTAATTATTCCCTTATTTTAACCATTCAGGTTTCCCCCCACATTTCTGAGTGATTATAAATGTTCTGAATGTCTAGTACGATATATCTTTAACTTCATCTCTGAATTGTTTCCTTTCCAGAAACCCTGTGTTAATTTCATTCCTACATCTAATGTATGAGTGCCATTTTCCTAAAGTCTTGCCAATAGCAAATATTATGTATTTTATAATTTACAATTTGATGGGCAGAATTGGCATCTCATTATTAATTTAGTTTGCAGGCTCTCTGGTTAATTAGTCCAATTTCTTTTTTTTTAAATAATATTCTTATTTATGTCCTTTTCCTGTTGTCCAATTAGTATTTTTCATGTTTATTTACAGGAGTTCCCTGTTTATATAGCAAGGATATTAACATTTAGTCATCAAAAATGAAAAATGTTGACTTAGAAATGTCTTTTATATTCTCATGTGTTAGCTACCTTGATAGGCTCGGATAGAGTAGGTGGAAAGGGAATTCAAGGGTGTTTACTGGGAACATTATTAATGGGGCGTGTGTGAGAGAGAGTGGAAATTCAGTTCATCCTCAATACACCTCCAGACTGATTCTCCTAAAATAATAATGTCAACATGCCTTCTTCTGCTCAAAATCTCTCCAGTTATCTTTGTCAGCCATCTAGTAAAGCATAATTTCATCTGCCAGGCATTAATGTTTCTCTATATTTAGGCTCTAAATATTTATTTTCAAATTGTGTCCATTTCAACCCAACTCCGTCTAGACCAGTATAATGTATAAGTGCTGAGGATATAGTGATGACAAGGTCTCTGTCTTCAAGGGGCTCGCAAATGAAGTGGTAGGGACAAATAAATGGAAAGATTGCAATTCATAATATCAACCTCATGTCAGAAACATGCAAAGTTCATTATGGAGGAATAGAGGATGGAGGACATGACTGGAAGAGAGAAGTGAGGAAATCTTACTAGAAAAGAGGAAGGCTAAAATGCATCTTGATGGATGGATAGTTGTTAGTCAGGCAAAGAAAGGTTAAGGGGGAGGAGGAACACTCTAAGAGGGAAAATCAGGTGAGACTTAGTTCAGGTCCAGTAGAAGGATTGAGAGGAAAGTGGACGAAGCTGTGGTGGGGCAGAGTCCAAATAGCATGTTTCGTTAAGGGGTTTGGATTTTAACCAGGATAGTGGAGAGCAACTGAAGAGTTGTAAACAGAGGACTGATCTGATTAGGATTATGCTTTACAAAGACCACCCTGGCTTCTTCCTAGGAAATCAATCAGAGGGGAATATTTAGAGTAACTGTAAGTTTGTTGGGCTTGAGATACTCTTGATTTACACCTGTTGTCCAGGGATTCTGCCCAGTTTCGCATTTGTCCTGAGTTTTTCATTTTTAAATGAAGTATTCTATTACAAAGCATTAAAATACATGGATAAGTTTGGTAAACCTACGTTTTGTACTTACAGTTTCTATCATGGTCTTATCTAGTAGTGAGATGCATAGTCACTAAGCAGAGGCCTCATTTTATTGTGCAGTTAAATCTGGAATAAGACCAATGATAGCCTACCTCTCTTTTTCAGATCCTTTCCAGATGCAAGGTAGCTAATACCTGCCTTTCAATAAGGGGAGCATGCAGGCTGCTCCCTGATAAAACCAAGTGGGTTCAGCAGCTGGGAGGATTGAAGTCATTCTGGTCTCAGGTGGTGGTAAGAGAAATATTTGAAGCTACTGTCCCTGCCAATCTCTTTGTGTGCCAGCTATTTGCCGTGACTCATCTTAGCAGCATCAGTGGGAAATGTGGGACATCATAGGTTAGATGTATGTAAAGTATGCATAGGAATTAAAAGCTGAGAAGTGCTGCTGTGGAATGTAGAAAGAGTAATCTTAATGCTTTTGCTACAGGGGTTTTGTTGCTCCTTGTAAAGCACAAACTTACATCTATTTCCTCATTTATTGCATTATTTGCTAATGCTTATTTTTCGTTTTTGCAATAATCCTTTTTGACATCAATGAGCTTAAGGGAATGTAAATGAAAAATTAAATATTGAATTTGCACCTCTCAATAGTGCTAATGTTGAATGTATAACCTGTACAAAGTATTTGTGCACATTTATCACTGGGCTCAGAGGCCGTAGAGATGTCACTTATCACGTGGAAAACAGAAGACCCAAAGCTGCTAAAGAAGCATTATCATCTGCTTCAAAAGGTAATCGTCATTGTGAGGAGACTGCCTGGAGATGGTGATTTACCGCATGCAGCTGCAGATGGTGTGTTCTGGCTGCTCCTGACATTTGTGGGCCTCGGGCAAGAGGACAAATGAAGGCCCACATTCCATTAGGTTTAAATAGTTACAAGTTATAAATCAAGCTAGTAAACTGTTAAATAAAATATGTTCTATGCTCCTACCTTGAAAAAATACCTTCATTATGACAAAAAAATGTGTAAAGCTATGGTTTTTATACGGAGTTGGCAAAAACTCAAAGTTGACTGAACTTAAATTTGAACATATCTGAATGTTGTCTTGATGGGCTGGCAAAGTTTAGATGAGTAATACTAGAAAAGCAGTATACAATTCATGAATTATTATATATTCCATAAAACTGTTTTCTTCCTTCATTTCAGAAAAATCACTAATTATATTTTATTTGAGCTTTTCATATAGTTTGTTTTCTACTGACAGCAAATATATGAAGAACTAAAAAATAAAACTTAATTATATTAAAAATGTATAAAACTTGAATATATGTTCACCCAAATACGTAAATTAAAGCAAATTTAAAATATACACAATTAAGTTACTTTTAATGCTTTCAAAATGATATTTTTTCTTCTAAAATATTCAAAATTATCAAAAGCAAAAATACAAGTTATAATTAATGAATATCATCAAATTTTACAATCAAAATTAAATAAAGATGAACATTTCAATTTAAGTCTGCAATTAACATTAAAATCCAAATGTATTAAGAAATTTTATAAAAATACAAGTATTCACAATTCTAGGGTTCACTGTCTATCTAGTTGCCAAATTAAAGAATCTGTAGCATGCTTCATCCATGTTATAGCTAGATTTATATATACTTGTAGATAAATATTTAAAACTAAATAGATGTATATGTACAGATATATGTACACACACCAATTTAAGAATTGTATGAATTATTTAATATTGGAAAACATTAAAAATACAGAATAAATCATTAGTGCCTTTGGAACTAAGAATTGGAACAAAAAGAAAAGCAAGGCAATGAATTCTCAGCACTAATTGGAAATAATACTTGGTTTTGCATAAGTCTACTGCATTCTTGCTATCTGCATGGAAACATTTGACAAGTTAATTAATTTGCCTTTTTTCTTATGTAAGTTCTTCTAGTGCACAGCTTCTCCTTGTACTCTACAATTGTTTGTCTCTGATTTCAGCGACAGCATTTGGATATAGTTGTTTTTTTTTCATGTATGGAGTCAGGTGGGTACTAGACTTATTGGGGGGATCACTCTATAAATTATATAAATGTCTAATTACTATGCTGTACATCTGGATATAGTTGCTTCTTGTTTCTAGAACACTGGAAAAGAGATTCCTGAGCTTTGAAAGGTGTTATTGCTTCATAGTCTACCAGCATTGAGCTTTGAATCTTGAGTGATAGAGATGTTTGTGAATTTTAAAGGAATCTTTTTTGTGTGTGTTTGTGATATGCTCAGGGCAAGGGTCCTTCTTGTCTACATTTAAGAGTATTTACATTTCACTTTGTGCAACACATATTTTCATTTAGCTCAAACAGCTGAACATCATTCCAAGTTTTCTTATACACATACAAAAAGTGAAGCAATAGCTGTCAATGTGTTGGCTCCATCAGAAGATGAAGAAATTCACCAAGAATGAAACAATACAATTTATAATAGTGTCATCAGATGCATCAGGTAAATAACTAGTTCATTTCAATTAAAGTCTGATATTTGCATCTAATTTATGGAATTAAATAAAGCTTTTGATTGAGGCTTATTTAAAAGTGAAAATGAGTATAGTCAATAATATTGTAATAACTATATATGATATCAGATGATTAATGGACATATTAGGGTGATCACTGCATTAGCTGTATAAATGACTAATCACTAGATTGTATACCTGAAACTAATATAAAACTGTATGTCAAGTGTAATTAAAATTTTTTAAAAATTAAAAAAGTGAAAGGTAAAACATCTGCCATTATTGTCAATAAAGCCATAGTAAATTTATTTAAAAAGTTCAACATTTGAAGATAAAATTATTTGTTTTGAGGATACTGGTTAAAATACAAGTTTTGGTATAGCACAACATCATGGTGAAAACAATGTTCTTACTAAAATTAAGAAATCTATGGAACCAAAATATACTTGGAATTAGTTAAGGTCCATACATAATTTATAATTGTCTACAAACAAGCTGAAATATTCTACCAATCAAAATAGAAGATGCAGTTGTCAGAATTTACGAATGATTCTATTTATACAATGTTAGAGTAATTGAAATGCAAAATTTTCACGACAAAGCTAATGTTGAATTAAAAATACTTAGCATGACAGTATGTTCTTTCTCTTTTTCCTGGCAGGTGAATTTAGAAATGTTTGAGGCTTTGAAGAACTACTTTGTGAATCAATCTAAATGTTCTACATTGTCATTGAATGTTTTTGTGAGTCTTCTAAATCCTATTACATTGTTTTCTCAAAACCATTTGGAAATTTTTAAACAAAGTATTCAAAGAATGTCCACATTTGAAGATTTTAGAAAAATAAAATCACTGCAAACAAAGCTTGCAAACAGAAGAACAGCGAGATTTATCTATTCAAACAACAGGGGAACTAAACAAACACATGGAATTTAAGATGCCTGCGTCAAACTCTTCAGTGATTTCCCGGTGGCTTTCCATTATCCTTAGAACTAAGACTGAAAACCTTCAAATCCCAAACAACTGACTTATAAACAGATTTAGAAGAAACTCATTCTCAGGTTAAAAAAAAGAGTTGGGAATAGGCAATACTTCATTTTTAGGAGATACAAGGCTGAGACGTGGTCACCAAGGAGACATAAGATAGGAATGTGGGTGCTGGGATAGGCTCGGAATGGCAGCAAGAGTTCATTCAAGGTTGGCAAATGAGCGACTTGGTGTTAAATTGGGGTGGTTTGGAGCGTAACCCTAAGAGTGGAGTGGGACAGGGAATCAGGCAGAGCAGGGAGTCCTGCCTACACTTGCACTTAAAAAAAATTTTTTTTTAATTAAATTTTTTATGGTGACATAGGTTAACAAAATCCAATAAGTTTCCGCTGTACATTTTAACAGTAAGGCATATATATATTTACATTGCGTGTTCACTTCCTATAGTTAAATTTCCTTCTGTCACCACATATTTGACCCCCTTTCTACCTCCCCCCTCCCCGCTCCCCTCTGGTAACTACTAGTCTATTGTCCATGTCCATGAGTCTCTCCTTGTTTGTTCTGTTCATTTGTTGCTTTTAGGTTTATATCCCACGTATTAGTGACATACTGTGGTTTTCAACTTTTTCAATCTGGCTTATTTCACTTAGCATGATTATCTCAAGGTTGATTCATGTTGTTGCAAATGGCAGTATTTCATCTCTTCTTATGGCTGAGCAATATTCCATTGTATATATGTACCAAAGTTTCTTTAGCCAATCATCTATCATAGGACACTTCAGTTGTTTCCATGTCCTGGCCCTATGAATAATGCTGCTATGAACATCGGTGTGCACATATCTTTTCGGATATGAGTTTTCAAGTCTTTGGAGTAAATACCCAGTAGAGGGATTGCTGGATCATATGGTAGATCAATTCTTAGTTATTTGTGGAACCTCCATACTGTTTTCCATAGTGGCTGTACCAATTTGCAGTCCCACCAGCAGTGTATGAGGGTTCCTTTTTCTCCACATCCTCTCCAACATTTGTGACACTTGCATTTTTTTTGAATGCTGAAAACCAGGGTTAGTGTCAGGCTAGAGAGCTGCCAAGGGCACAAAATTTAAGGTGGCATTCACTCTCAGGTGTTTGCAAGTACATCTGAGACCCTGAGAGTGAGTGCTTCCTTATATGCTTTACCCTTGGTGCTTCTCTTTCCTTACTCTAGTCCAGGCTCTGAAGAAAACATTTTCTACACCCTAACAAGGGTTACCAAATCTAGTTCAACATCATAGTCACCCAGGGACTTATTCTTGAGTTCTTTTTTAATGTAGGTTTTAAAATGCAGATTCCTTAATCTCCCCTTCAATTATACTAAGAATCTCTGAGGGTAGAATTCGGGGATCTGCGTTTTAAAAAACTACTTCAGTGATTCTGATGCAGGAGATCTATAGGATCCACTGGCTTTTAACATTTAGATGCTATTCTTCATGTTTGGCCTCATGGCTTGATCCTGGTAGGTAATTTGGTGGAGAATATTAAACATACCCCTTTGTCATGTACTCTGAACCAACTGAGAAATAGCTGCAGGATCCATGTGTGAATTAAAGAATAGCATCATTGGTCAAAGAAGAAACTGCAAAGGAAATTAGAAAATACTCGGAATTGAATGTATCAAAAATTGTGGGATACATATAACACAGTGCCTAGATGAAAATTTATAGCATTAAATGGTTATAAAGAAATAAGAAGATTCTCAAATCAATAGTCTATGCTTCCACCTATGAAACTAGTAAAAGAAGAGCAAATTAAACCCAAAGCAAGTGAAAGGAAGGTAATAATAAAACCAGAGCAGATATCAAGGAAATAGAAGAGAGAAAGTATTAGAAAAAAATCAACCCAGAAGTTGATTCTTTGAAAAGATCGATGAAATTTATAAACCTCTAGACAGGCTGATCAAAAGAGAGAGAGAGAGAGAGAGAGAGAGAGAGAGAGAGAGAGAGAGAGAGAGAGAGAGAGAAAATGCAAATTATCAATACCAAAAATGAAAGAGAAGACATCGCTAAAGATCATATAGACATTAAAAAGATAATAAAGGAATACTGTGGACAGCTTTATACCAATAAATTTGATAAATTACATGAAAAACTTTGAAAGACACGAATTGCCAAGAACTCACTGAAGAAGATATAGATAATCAGGATAAGTTTATTGTTATTAAATAAATTGTTTTTATAGTGAACCCTCTTTCCTCAGAAAAACTACAGGTGAATTCTACCAAGCACTTATGGAAGCAATAATAACATTGCTATACAAACTCTTCAATCAAAGAGACGAGGAATAAAGTTTTCTCAACTCATTTTATGATGCCAGTGTTACCCTAATACTAAAACCACACAAAGACATAACACAAAAACTATAGACTAATATTTCTCATAAACATAGATGCAAAAATCTTTAATAAAATGTTAGCATATCAAATTCAGCAACATATGAAAATGATATTACACAATGAAGAAGTGGGGTTTATTCTAGGAATGCAAGGATCTAAAAGAATCTATTAAAAAGCTAAAACTAATAGGTGAGTTTAGCAAGGTTGCATGCATGATACAAGGTAAAAATGCAATATACTAGCGATGAATAACTGAAAATTGAAGTAAACAATATAATTTATAATATAAAAATATGAGATATGTAGGCATAAATCTAACAAAATATGTGCAAGATTTTAATGCTGAAAATTATAAAACATTACTGAGATAAATTAAAGAAAACCAAATATATATAGATCTCTAATCACTATACTGTACAACTGAAATGAATATGTTATTGTATGCCAACTATAATTAAAAACTCATTGAATTGTACAAAAAAAACAACAACAAAAAAAGAAGACCTAATAAGTGGAGAGTTATATCATATTTATGAACTGGAAAACTCAATATTAAGATGCCAATTCTCTCTGACTTAATGTATAGATTCAATGCAATCCCAGTCAAAATCCCTGCAGGATTTTTTGGTAGTAGTTTGCAAGGTGATTCTAACATTTGCATTCATGTGCAAAAATATAACATCAGCTTTATCGTTAGAAAAAATAATGCTATAAAACATTTATTGAATGTTTACTGTGTTCTAGATATTGCTTCACAGACTTTGAGTATATTAAGAAATTGAATTCTCACAACTTTCTAAGGGAAGTGAAATAGTATTATCCCCATTTTATGGATATGCAGACACAAAGAGGGCAAGTCACTTGTCTGAGTTTATTAGCTTTTGCATTAGAGAGTTTGCCATTAAATCCAGGCAATTGGAATCCAGAGTCTGGCAATTTAATTACTTGGAATCACCAGTTTTTGTACCACTTAGCTATTGCTGCAAACAACCACAAAATCTCAGTGGCAACTAATAACAAGCATTTAGTTTTCACATGTCTGCAGGTTGGCTGGCATAGCTTTGCTGATTGTGGCTGGGCATATTTGGGCAGCTCCAACTGTAGATTGAGTTTATGTCTTCTCCACATGTCTCTCATCCTCCTTGAAGTATTGGCTTAGTCATGGCCTGCTCTTTACATGGTGATAACAGAAGAAAGAGGGCTCCCTATTAGAGCTAAAGCCCACATCAATGTTTCTACTAGTTCTACCTTTAATTGCCCAAGCAAATGGGGAGCAAGTAGAAAACTGCTGGTCTCTCCTGGCAGGGCAAGGAAGCCCCACCCTGCTGTGCTTATAACCAGAAATGACAATAAGCCCTGGGAATTCCTCCCATGGGCAGGATGCCTCCAGAAGGTTAAACACAAGAGGAGGGGCCAATTCTGTCAGTGACATTTATATCACCTGATGGAAGATTAATAGATGTCTGTTTTTGTCTATATTTGTAAACATCTCATGAAAAGAAGAGTGAAGGGCGAAAGCTCTGTTTACCACTTCCCCGAGGACATAAAAGTGTTAGGAGAACTTTCTACTAAGGGCCAAGGAGAAACATAGAAAAGAGCTTTTTCTCTCACAGAAGGTGAGGACTGGATTCTATACTTCATAACATCCCCCTTCCAGTACCTAACACAGAATTATTCACATAGAAGGGTTTCAAGATATATTTGTAGTTGAACAATAAGAGAAACTGTTGCATGTTCACTCTTGAAGGACCTCCAAAATTTCCCTCTCTCAAACCTCACTTTCTGGGGATTCTTTTTGGCTTGGAAACAGAAATGCTTGCTTGCATTCTGAGAGGTATTTTGGTCATTTGTTTCAGTTGCCCAAGTTCCTCCAATACAGCATAGAAGAGGCTTGTCCTATTGAGGTTTAGAATTGGTTGCAAAACTAGCCCTGGGTAGCAAAACTGGCAAATCCAGCTTAGTGTGTATATGTGTGAGTTTGCTGTATTTGTGTTTGTGATTTGTGTATATGTGTGCACATGTGCATGCACTTTGAACAGAGTTTCCACAGGAAAAAGAAAGATGAGATGCTGCCCAGCTGCATTGTTCTGGCAGTACTTTTTCACATAATTCTCCATGGAAGTTTCTGCAGTGCTCCAATCCCTTCCTGGCTTCCTGTTTCTATAAAATGGCAAAGATTTACTGAGTCTCTACAGCTTCAGCCTAAAGCGATCCCTGAGACAGTTTTAGACTGCCCATTCTGAGATGGGATGGTATAAGATGGGAGTTAAGGAGGCCTGTGCCCTTATAATATAAACCAATCATTAGTGGAAGGAATTTGGGGTAGGCAACTAGTAGTGTCTGCTCCAGATGTTTTGTTAATAGCAATAGCTTCCAGCATGAGTTTTCTAAGAAACTATGACAGAAATGCTAAAGTTTTAAGCATAGAAATGTAGTTTCCATTCCCTCTGGATTTTAGTCAATGGAGTATACAAACTCATTGTGAATCAGACCCCTCTTATCCTCGTCTCCAGACTCTCTCAACCTCACATGTCTCCCGGATAGTCTGCCACTCGTGTTGGTATGGCAACCATCTCTGTGTGGGCCCAAGTGGTCCCTTTTGTGGAGGCTGAGGCCTAGACTCTTTGCCTCCTTTCCCTGTTCCCCAACTTAAATACAACCAGTGGGTGTGGTATCTGGTTTTCCCAGTGACTGTCAGGTGACGCAACAAGGAAGTACAGGTGAGTTAACTCCACATGGAGTGAACTTTGATCTATGGGAAACAGGAGACTGAGGTGAGCCAGCAGGTAAATCCCCTCTCCATTCCTCCCTTCCATGGACTGTTCTGAGACATCACTTTTTTGTGTTTAGCCTGTTTGGAGGCATCTTACATGGCTAAGTGATTGGCTGCGTCTCTTTGAGAAGCAGTGTCAGTACAAGAATTCATCCTTTCACATTCGCTGTTAATCTTTCCCTGCCTCACTTCCCTTTTCCTCCTCTCTTGTTGTCTTAGGATTGCACCTTCTAATAAAGTATTAGCACTTAGGCCTAAACTCAGGCTCTCTTTTATAGAGAACATAGGCTAAGATAGTGTGGTCCAAAGTTTCTGTAATCTCCTAAAAGCAAGGTTTCTGATGAATCATGTGGCTAATGTGGCCTAGACCTGAGGCTTCTTACCTTCTACTCCAAATGTATATACTTTGGGGTCCACATTCAGGTATGCTCATAGGTATATGACTAAGCTTGCAGAACAGACTCAGTAACCAACCAGTTATGAAGACCAGAGGCCTGCCTCCTACCTAGTCACAGGTTATGCAGAGTAATAGACAATACAGGTATCCCATCATGGGGATACCTTGCTTGGTGTTCCTTTTGTATGGAGACAGGGGGTAAAAAGGTGGGCAGGAGCCAGAGGTTCCCATACACCTGAGCCCCAAAAAGTGAGAGGGAGGGAATAATGGGGAAGCCCTGTTGGGTGGGTTTACATCATGGGAGCTGGAGGTAGATGTGAACACCAGTCCACGATCCATGACATAAGCTATAAGAGAAGTATGGAGCTATGTCCATCCTCACTTTAGAGGCATGGAGGTCCTGCCCAATGGTAAATATGGCCGGATTAGGCTACTGCCACTCAGATTAGCCTCTCTCTTTCTCTTAGAGAGGAACAAGAGATTAAAATTGAGAGGGGAGTAGGAAGCCCATTACTGGGGAAATCTGAGGAGAGAAGGATTAGTCGTGCCCCTTCAGGGAGAGATAATATCATTTCTTTGTTTGAAATGTTAACTAGAATTTTTTTATAAAATCAGAGATAGAAATAGTACATCTGGATTTCAACAAGACATGTGACAAAGTCTCTCAGGATATTTTTGGACTAGAGTTTGCCATCCTTGGCATTATTGACACTTTGGGTAGGATTATTCTTTTTGTCGGGGCTGTCTTGTACGTTGTAGAATGTTTAGCAGCATCCATAGCCTCAACCCACTAGTTGCTGTAGTACCCCTCCTGTAGTTATGACAACCAAAAATGTCTTCAGACATTGCCAAATGTCCCCAGGTAGGCAAAATTTCCCCTGGTCGAGAATTGATGCTTTAGATATTGATGTGCTCCACATATTTATCTCTGATCATTCTGTTGTCTCTCTGTACTCTCTTGATGATTTATTCATTTCTTGTATCCCTTCTCAGTGCATGGCATCTCTGTGTTACCAAGTTGCCCAAGTGATGAAAGGAATCATCTTTCCATGCCTCTCCTTTATCACCACCACAATGAATTAGTCACCACATGTGCTTTTTCCTTAATAGCTCTTTAGGCAGCCATTGTTCTCCAGCCCTGAGATTACTGCCTTAGATTCTGCCTTTATAGTTTTTTTTTTGTCTGAATTAATCTCTCTGACACTAGTATTACCTCCTTCCAATCAATTATCTACACAATGACAAGAATTATCTTTCAAAAACATGAATCCCTTGTTTAGGCTCCTTCAAAGCTTCCCCATAGCCAGCAGGATGTAATCCAAGCTCCATACTTTGAAAATAAGGCAACTTGTGCAGGACTTGAAGTAGATGAGACAAGCAAGGCACCTTGGGTGCAAAGTTTAAGGAGGCATTTACTCTCAAGGACTCTGTAAAGGTAGGGTTGGTGCTTGAGAGTGAGTGCCATCTTAAATTTTACCTCCTAGGTGGATAGCTTGCTCCAGCTTATTGATTTGCCTTTGCACTGGACACTGTTACTCTCTGGTCTCATTTCTCATCACATCCCTATTCAAGTCCTCATTTCTAACACAGTGGGTTGCGTACAGTCCCCTGAACTCACCTTATTCTTATTGCCTGAGCAGTGGATTCTTTCTGAGGCTTCGGAGTACTGATAGAGGGACATAAAATGGTAAAACATTGGTCTCACGATGAATCCTAAACATCAAAAAAGCAGCAAATGTAATTTTTTTTTCAAATTTTCTTATGGTGAAATACACACAATATAAAACTTACCATTAAATATACAGTTCAGCGATATTAGATATATTCATGTGGCTGTGCAGTCATTACCAACACCTATCTCCAGAATTCTTTCATCCTGAAAAACTTAAACCATTCTCTCCATGCGCTAGTCCTTGGCAACCTCCATTCTGCTTTTTGTCTTTATAGGGTTTTGACTACTTTAGGTACCTCATATAAATGTAATCATAAAGTATTTGTCTTTTTGTAATTGGCTTATTCCATTAGCATAATATCCTCGAGATTCATCCATGTTATAGCATATAATAGAATTTCCTTTTCTAAAGGCTGAATAATATTCCATTGTATGTATATACCACATTTTCTTTGTCCATTCATCTGTCCATGGACATTTGGGTTGCTTCCATGTTTTAGCTATTGTACATAATGCTGCTATAAACATGAGTGTACAAATATCTCTTTGAGATTCTGGTTTCAATTCTTTTGAGTATATATCCTGAAATAGAACTGCTGATCATGTGGCAATTCTGGCAAATACGGTGTTTTAAGCCTAGCTCAAAGGCATTCATTTTGATAAAAGCTTATACATGTAAAACAAAGAAAAATATTGAAATCCACCTTTCATTACAATCATTGCCATAACATCATATCTCATAGCATATAGTTGCTGTGGTATAATTTACTTTAAAAAACTTCAGCAAAGACAGTATGATAGAAATTTGTGCATGTTACTTTGAGTCTATACCCTAAGGGCAGTTGTTAACACTCAACTAATTGAGGATATTAATTTCAGGGATTATTCTCCCTTAAAAGACTCTAATCAGAAATCAACATTCCCAAAGCAACTACTATAAACCCTCAAATATCTTTATCTCAGATCAATATTACAGGCTTTGTTAATTAGCCTAACGGATGTTAGAAATAATTTCTCATTGGTGAAATGAGTGGTATTCATGTGGTATGCAGTAGCTAGGAATACTGTTTAGGAAGTTCTGCCCTTGCATGATAGAAGTATAAGAATCTGGCGAAGCCAATAGCCCACAGCCCTTTAGAATAGCACTGTAGGCTTAGGATTCCAGACTGGTCCCTTGTTTAGCCATTTATTGGGGGACTTGGTTGCCTGATTCTGACTAGAAGTTTTGGTAAAACTCAACAATCTCAGTTCTACAAATGTATCTCATGTGGACCTTTCATGCAAAGTGCAGTAGGAGTAGCTAAAGGGTAACTAAGCTGGAACATAGTTGGACTTTCAAGACAGATTGTATGGCTGTCAAGTGTCTCCTTGCTATGTCTGTATGAGTGTCAAAATTTGCTGATGCTTGCTTTTATTATAACATACTATCTGATAGAAAAGACACCTATTGTTAGAGAAGACACCTATTGCCCTACCTACTTCTAACTATTGAAGGCTACTCCTTTCCAATCCCCAAATCCTAAAACTTGTGACCCACCAATTCACACAGGTCAATTTGCTATAGGTGTCTTATTGGAAGCAATGAGAAGGTAAATCTGCTTATTTAATCTTTGTCCCAATTTGGATATGCTTGCCTGTTTGTAAAGGAGATCTCAACCCAGTAGTAATTCTATCATCCTTTGGCCTTTGGCATCTTGTAACATATAGCCCTTGAGTTAAAGAACTGGAAAAAATCATCCCTGTGAAGCTAGATACTCCAATACCTTGACAACTCATTCTTATATATTGCCTCCCCAAAATCCAGAAATAAGGCTCAGATAAATTTTAAAAATTACATATAGATAAAAAGTGAAGGTGGAATGTTCTAGTATATTTACTTTTATAACCCTAGGAAATATAAGACGTTAGGTGTACTAAGCATAACTGAAGAGAAACACTGCATATTAAAGTGTGTCTGAAAGATGGAACAGACATTTCATAGTGCCACAGCCTTAAGTGGAAAATCATTGAATTTTTATAAACAATTAAATGAACAATAGTTAACATTTTCTTTAATTGTTTAAGCTGAAACCATATTTTATGAGCAACAAATTACAAAGACTGTAAATGTATGTTATAATTATAAAGTGAGAAGATTGATTTTCATATATTGCTCACAGAGTCAGTCTCATGGATTACTGTCATAATCGAATATAACTTGAAACCATATCAACAGGACTTATTTTAATGATATGCACATAATTGCTATTGTGCTGAGTCGTGATTTAGCTTAAATGGTAAACAGATCACTTAAAGGATATAATTAGTATTACATTTACAGAGTTGAATCAATTTTTGTGCTTTTCTCTTCTTACTCTGATGCAGATTATAGATCCTGGAGAATTAAAGCTGACAGTTTTCCCTCGTCTTTAAACTGCCTCATGAACACACTGAAAATAGCACTCGCTTAAAATTGAGACTGAGCTAAAACATACCAACATTTAGGGTCCCATTGTTCTTCATGCATCATTATAGGGCCAAGATAGAGATTCCTATGCTCTCACTCCCCACCTTGGGGTACTTGTATCAGCTTTTAGCCTGACTTGTAGCATCAATCCAGTGAGTGTGGTGGTATCATAAGGAGATTACTAAGAAAAGGGAGAACCTGAAATGTGAGGAACGGTGGGCCCAAAAGTGACTCAAATAGGCCCTCTCTTCTTCCTCTTACTCTTTGTTCAATCTCTCTCCCAAATTATCTTGGAGCTCCGTACAGGGAAAACACAAAATGAAATTGAACATTCAGCACATTTGCTTGGCACCAAACTGCTATGAAAAGCTGTCAAAGTCAAATATTTATGTCAAGATGTTTTCACACTTATTTGTGCATAGAGTGTCTCTGGGTAAGTTTTGAGGGGATATCAATTAATTAAAAAAAAACACCTTCCCTGGTGGCTCTCTTGGGGCTCCTACCGATGGGTCTCTGACTCTACATCTTGAGGTGCCCTTTCCTCCTTCTGAGACTGCCAGTCTATCACTTTCAGCTCAGTGTTTCAGAGTCTTCAGCTGTAATGCCTCCTTGATGCTACTACCTTGGCTAAAAGCTGATATAAGAACCCCAAGGTAGAGAGCAGCAGCAGAGTAGTACCTTCGAGGAGTATGGAGAGCCTTGGGCTATGGAGGGCTGGGGAATCAGGGAGAAGAGAAGCCTGAGTGTAGGTGTGTTCGAGCTCAGCTTTAGCTGTTAAGTGGGTGTTTTTTTGTGTGTGTTGCAGCAAGTACCATTAATTTTGTGCTTGAAGAAAACCAAATGGAAATTACCTCTGGAATCTGAATTGCTGGGATCCCTAGAATAGAGAATGATAGTATTGGGGTAAAGGATAAAGGGAAGAGAATGAGAGATAAAAGTTGTTTTTGTTTTGAATTCTACCAGGGAACACCCAAAGGAAACACCTAATGAATACATTTTCAGTAACTGAAGTTAACTGCATATTCCAAAGCTAGTATGACATCCTATGGTTAGGAATTGAGCACTGTCTTTGAATTCAAATCTAATGGGGGTAATTTGGAATAGTTTCTTAGCCTCTGTAAGTCTCACTTTTATCATCTACAAAATCAGGATACATCTGGATTTATTTAGTCAAAGAATATACTAAAGCACCTAGGACTATGATATAGGGGAGTTATGATAATCTATTACATCTTTAGTCCTCATGAACCATGTATCCCCATATTCTTGTCCTTCTGTACTTCTGTCCCTTGAATCTGGGTGGGCCTTGTGACTTTAATGAATGGAGTGTGCTCAGGCCTAAGCTTTAGGAAGGACTGATAGTTTCTGCATCTGTGTTCTTAGGAGTTCTGAGCCACCATATCAGAAGATTGGCTATTCTGAACCTAAATAGAGCACATTGAGAGGCTAGATGGACAGAGAGAGGCCTTGAGACTGCATGGAGAGAGGGAGATCCAATCATCTTAATGTCCCAGCTGAGACTAGCCCTTACCCAACCTGCTGGTCAAGTGCAGGCACATGAGCGATTGCTGATAAGACCAGCAGAAGAATCACCTAGCTGAGTCCAGCCCAGATTGTAGAATTGCGAGCAACTAAAATATCTGTTGCTTTGAGACATTAAGTTTGGGAGTAGTTTGTTACATAAGATAATTGAAACAGGGAACATGAATATTATGCAGATTTTTTATATAGTAGAACCATGTCATTCATAAGGTGTGTGTCCTGGGCTCTTCCTAAATACATCATGCCATTCAGACTTGCTCATAATAAGCAGTCAGTTCAGACTAACATATTTGCATAGCCTCTGCAAACTTAGGATGATTTTTGAATACAGTGTATTTGTAGTCTATTTATAAAATATCTTGTCATTTCTTTACTTTAAGCACCAACATCAATTGTTGCTGTCATCAGAGGAAAGCTATCACTAAGGAACAAAAATTCCTCTTGTTAAGTGTTTCTGTGTAGATGCAGGAGAGAAGAACAAAGCCACTCTGAGATGTAATTGACAGGGGTCAGGTAGGCTCATTCACTAGCTAAGCACTATTTCACTGCTCTCTGGCCTTATATCACAGGCAATGCAATCTTAGCCCAGTTACAAATTACGAATGTCATAGATATTCAGGGTGACTCGGGAATAGTTGGAACAAATGAAAAGTGTAGTAAACTGGGGTAGGTATAGTTATTGTCTACTGAATACACTGTCCTTTCCTCTCCAGTCTCCTTGTATCAGAATTTATCCTGCTTATGGAAAATCCATTCTGGATGGATGTCGTGGAGATGACCCCTCCTCCTTGCGAAAGTGTTGGGCACGTGAACCAATTAGGCTGTTCAACAAATGTTGAGTTCCCTTGGTAAATGTTGGGAGCCTCTTACTAAGTACTACAAAATGTACAGGTATTTTTTAGCATGCAGCCCCAGACACAGCATTCAGTCTGTTCTGTAGTACAGGGAAGTTCCATTCTTTTCTAGATACTTAAAATAGCACCTTGCATGAGAGTCCTTTGTGGATGCCACAATATTCTGACAGTAGGACAGGTCAGCCCTATAAGTGGGCCTGGCGACAGGGTTCTCCTTGAAGTGGATTAATGCAGGGTAGGGGTGGAGGATTCCAAGTGCTGCCTGTGGCATTAGATTGCTGGTCTTGCCAGGTTCTCAAGCAAGGATAAGGGGGCTTCTACAGCTTTCTTAACCATTTACTACTTTGAATATTATTCATTTCACCTATAACATTTAACCTTCTTTATGTTAATTAGAAAGCATTCGATGTGTACATTCTGAGCACTGTATCATGACATCTTTTACTGAATATTTTGTTTGCCTGTCCCTCTGAGATTTCTCTATGCCCTATCCACACCTTTGTAAACCATACTTTTATTAAACCTTCTTTGAATTATCCTAATTTGAGGAGTCTATCTTTTTCAAGCTGGAACCTTTGGAAGGTACTTATTCCTGATTAGAGTACTTCTGTGCTAGTTAACCACTCCTAGGGTGATTCCAAATTGGAGGATTTCAACTGCTAACCACCTCTAGGGTGCAGATTAGATTTGATTTACACATATATTTCACATTGTTCATACTGACTGAAACATTTAAAAAATAAATTGTCACAGAGACAACAACACAAAGCTTCCTAGCAACAGTGATTGCTTCAAAGATGGGTCTATAAGCCTAGACAGACTAATTGCATCTTCCCAAGGAATTTTTGCTAGGACATATAGTAAATGCTGTTATTGCTCGATATAAGGGCAAATAAGTCTTAAACTTCTAATAGGTATATCTGCCACCCAGAGAGGAAAGCTTATCAGAGATGGAAAGTTAATAAGAAGATAGAATTGGGAGATGGATAGGAAGAGATGAATTCCTGATTATATTATTAGACTCCTAGATCCAGCTATGCCTGAGGCTTTGTTTTTGAACCTCTCAGTTATGAGAGGAAATAATTTTTTTTTTTTAGTTTATGTATATAAGCTAATTTGAGTTGGGGTTTATTTCAGTTGCAACCAAATGAGTCTTGACAAATACATCAAAGATCTATTCCATAACATTCTTATACCTTTTGGAGAAAAGGCTGCACCTACTCAGGTATCTGAAATGAGTTCAACCAATGCAGGCAACTGTTAGATTTTGACAGAGGAGATGGAAATCAAGGAAAGATAGCTGGCTACCCAAGATGGGGTTTAGTAGGCTACTGAGATATCAAGAATATGCACATTGAGAGTTCAACATTACAAGTTCAGAAAATGGATTGTTAGTATGTTCAAGGCTAACCAAGTTTGGGGCAGGTTGATTTCTGCTAGCCAGTCTGATACATAAATCTAAAGTGAATTCACAATAGAAAACCTAACTGCTGAGCAGACCAAAATGTTTGTGTTTTTAGTTGGTATAGTCTCTTTCATTTGGTGAATCTATAAAAAATGCCAAATACTATCGAGAAAGCTATTTGGAGAGCAGAGCGAAGGCCCAGGGTGGGCAGGGAAGAGAGAGTCAATTGCATAAGTGTAATGGTGAGTGTCCCTAAGCATTCATCTTGAGATAGGGGTTGTCTTAATTCCCCATGGCTGCTGTTACAAATCACCACAAATTGGTTGGCTTAAAACACGAGGCTTATTCTCTCTTAGTTCTGGAGGCCAGAAGTTCAAATCATCACTGGGCCAAAATCAAGGTGTCAGAAAGGCCATACTCCCTCTGAAGGCTCTAGGGACGAATCCGTTCCTTGATTCCTCCAACTTCTAGTGCCTGCCCGGCATTCCTTGGCTTGTGGCCATATCATTCTAATCTCTGCTTCTACCTTCATATTGTCTTCTCTATGTGTAACAAATTTGCCTCTGCTTCCCTGTTATAAAGTTACATGTGATGGCATTTAGGGTCCACCTGGATAATCCAGGATAATCTCCCCATGCAAGATCTTTAACTTAATCACATCTGCAAGGTCAATTTTGTCACATTAGGTAACATACACAGGTTCCAGGGATTAGGACATGGATATCTTCGGTGGGGTACATTTTGTAACCTACCACAGGGGTAGATCTGTTGAACAGGGTGGATGCCCATTTTGACCGTTCATAGACTCTTTCCCCTGAATGGCTGTAGAGACACTGACTGATTCTCGCTTTCCGATTTTTCTTTTTCCAGCCTCTAATCTGAACACTCTTTTTCTGCTATTAAAATCTTTTTTCTTTTTAAACAGGATACTCCGATCAACTTTTAGAAGTCCCAGTAATATGCCTTGAAACCATTCTTCAAATATTTTTGATGAGATGTGAGTGTCCTTAAATGTTTTCAGCCACAAGTTTACAGTGTCTGTATAGGTTATTTTGGTGAATGCTGATCACATCTGTTACTTAACCTCATGCTTTTCCGGATGTGCCTAATTGTCACCCCTCCATATATTGACTGCAACAGATACTCTGGAATATCCAATACCAAAATCTCTTCCCATCTGTTCTGTCTTCCCCTGCCTCCCTATGCCAACACACACACACACACACACACACACACACACACACACACACACACAGACACACACACACACACACACACACACACACACAGTTTCTTATAATTTGGAAATTTTTGGACAGTTCTCTCACTTCTATAATTCTTTTGGCTTGTTTAGATTTGGGCAGAATTGAATTGTCACCTCTTATTAAATGTCAATACAAACAAGATTTAGCTTGTTTAATGCTCCCAGCCAGCTTTGAATTAGAACAAATGTATGAAATAGGCACACTTGTTATATTCTGATTTTCTCTTACTTAGCATAGAACATTTAAGATACCCATGATGTCGGGCAGCTTTCAGAAAAATACAAGCCATTCTTTCAACCTTGGCAGGCATAATAGACATGAGGAAACTGCCAGCATCTGCTTGAAAATTTAAAAGGTAGAAAACGGAAGCCATAAATTTGACAAGCTCTTTTTGTTCCATGCATGAAGGTTGATAATAAAGAAATCTTGGACAAATGCTTATTTGTGCTGTTATTGGCTTTCAGAAGAAGACCATATTTCATTCCACTCTGATTGTCGACTACTCTTCTTGGGACTCATGCTTCCCTTCATCAACACAGGGCAGCTTTGATTCAATATTTAATGTGTAAACACCTGGCTCAGTGTCATGGGTGACTACTTCTGGTCACCAGGCCCCAGTTGAGTGCAGCATCTTTATTCAACAGATGTCTTCATATTAGTTTACAAAGGTTGAGAGATTTGTGCTAATTTTTGTTCTTTCTTTTGCCACATACTATTTTCTCGATTAAGTAAATGACAAATCATATTCAGGTTATCTTAGAATACATAGTATAATAGTGCTTTATCTGTGGACAAAACACAACTTCCAGAGAGAACATATCTGATTCTACCTTGTTGCTTAAAATATTAAGCTGTGGCTCATCGTGACTTACAGAATAAAGGGTGAACTTGTTTTTTTTTTTTATATTCATGTCTCTCTACCACCTGTCCCCAGGAAACCTCTCCAATCTTATCACTAACCATTTGATATTATGAAGTGATTCTAGAATATTAATTTATACCTCTTTCTCTCCCACTCGTCCTCCTTTGCTCTCTCCCTCCCTGCCTCTCTCTCTTTTTCCTTCCTTTCAGCATCTCTTTCCTCTCTCCTTTCCCTCCTTTCTTTCTTCCTGCTTCTTTCCCTCCTTCCTTCTTTCCTTTCCTTCCATCTCTCTTTCCTCCATCCCTGCCTCCTACTCCCCCTTGCTTCTTTCTAGAGCATACTCATTAGGCACCTACAGTATGATGGACTCTGAGCTTGGCACAGTAGGAAAAATGAAATCAGCTACGCAGCTCGCAGAACTATGGGGGAGATGGACATAAGCAGCAATACTTATAGTATTTATAATGGAAATGGTGAATTGTACCTTGAGCTTTGAAGGATAGCCGGGCTCACCAGATAGACAAAGCTGAGGCATTTATTACTGGCAGAGACAACAGCATAAATGGAACAACAGGATAAAAAACAGCACACTTTTCTTCTCTCCTGCTTCCTTCCACAAGTATTTACTGAGTGCCCATGATGGGCGAGCACTGCTGTAGGACCCAGAGGCACAGCACAAAAACAAGAAAGATAATATCCCACCCTAGGGAGACTTATCTGCTTGTGGAGGAATGGCACATGATTTGCTGAGATTAGCATGTCCTTTGTCCCATGAGATACTTCACAAAATGTTTGGGAAATGTTACATTCTGAATACTTCCTCCCTACAGGAGATTCACATGTACAATTTCACAGTCAAGGCCCTAGGAAGTTCTACATCAGGAAAAGTGTTATCTTCATTTACTCAGTGTCTCCCAAATGTGTTTAACAAAGGGAGACTTGCTTTAAGTAGTAGTTATTAACATCACACAAAGCTAGTTTTCTAAAGGAGTCTCTGCAGGAAATATCCTAGTGTTCCATTCTCCCAACCTTTTTGCCTATTATATCAGTTACTTATTTTCATAATAATGCTGCATAAAAACAGTCAGGAAACCACAGTGGCATACAACAATAAGCACTTAGTGCTCACACATCTGGGGTGGCTGGCTAGGTCACTCCGCTGATCTTGGCTGAGCTGGCTCATGTGCCTGGGGGCTGGCTGGCTTTTGGCTAGGACAACTTGGGTGAATTGGCTTTGTCCCGCTTGTCTCTCAGTCTCCAGCAGACTAGCCCCAGCATGTTTTCCTGGTGGTGACTGAGGTATAAAAGGCAAGTGGAACTGTGTCAGCGTTTTTTCAGACTCCTGCATTGTCAACTCTTCTAACATTACAATGTCCAAAACATGCCACATGGCTGTGTCCAGAATCAAAATGGCCACAGAAGTGGGAGGTCCTACAGAATTACATGAAAAAGAGTGAGGATATAGGGAGGGGGAAGAATTGGGGCCACTTTTTTAATAGGCCATACCTACCTAGGGCCCCAGCTCAGGTATCCCCTCTTCCATGAAGTCTTTTCTGACTTCCTCAGACCCATACACATTTTTTCTTTCTGAGATTCCCCATTGCACATCCAGTCCTTACTGCAAAGTTTAGAATTTTCTAGAACTTTCTTAAATTCTCAGTTTGCTTCGCATTGGCTCCTCCAATTAGAAATAAATCCCTTGAGGTTAGAGACTATAATTTAGACTTCATTTGTATTTTCCACACCACCTAGCACAGTGCTAGGCACACAAGGAACATTTACTAAAGATGGATTAACTGATGTCAGAAATCTCATAGACACATGAGAACCAGGGCTCCAGGTCAGGCTGGTGCTTGGAAGCTACCCCTGAATGCCCACGTCACTCAGGTGCTACCAGCCAGGTTTGTACCCAACTACAGGTCTTGGACCAGCTCTGGGGGAGTTGGCTCTAGCATCAGAGAAATGCAGAAAAGCCCCTCTGCAGAGCCGGAAATTGTTCCTGTGTGTGTGCTTCTTTGCTCTTGTTGTGTTCTCAGCCTTCGCAGGACTCTAACCACTTCCCCTGAATTTCAGGCCATACGCAAACCTCACCTCTCTTGTGGCAGTGGTCCTCTAAAATTTGGGCCACTCAGCTCATTCCTTCCTGTCTCATTGTGGTCTTCCTGTCTCTTCTGACTATGGGGGCCCGAAGGCCTGGTCTCAGTTTCCCTCCGTGGCTAAGCTGTGTTTCTGACCCCACAGCTGCATGGTTGGACAGGAGTGGTATTATGAGAAAAACACTCTGGAGCTGTGTTCCTGAAAGTGACCATGGACCAACAGCTGGGGGCTCCCCTGGCATTCAAGGGTAGTCCCCAGGTGACAGCCTTACTGGGGGCCCTTATTCCCTAAGAGCTGGTTAGAAACACAGACTCCTGAACCAGACTCTGCATTTTAACCATAGTCCTGGAGGCACAGCCAAGTCTGAGAAACAAGTCTGAGAAGAACCAGCATCTGGTTGCAGCTCCCCAGCCCCCCGACCTCTGTGACTTGGGCAAGTCACTTCACTTCTATGTTTCTTACTTGTAAAGTGAGGGAGTTGGACAAACTGATCTCCCTGATGTTAAATTAGATACATTTAATCATGCTTGTAGTAATTCACATTACTTTGTCAGATAAGTATAAAGGTGTAGAGACTGGCAGCAAATTATCTTTTGCACAAAATAACTTTTAGAGGTAGAAGGAACTTTATTGAGCATTTGGTCTAGCGCTCTCTCTCTCTCTCTCTCTCTCTCTCTCTCTCTCTCTCTCTCTACAGAAAAGGAAACAAGTTGCACAACCACTTAGTGTCAAGGCTTGCTGAGTAGAATGTCCATCTCCTACTCGCTGAGCAAAGAGTAGTCTCTGGCCCAGCAGCATCACTGCTATCTGAACATGGGTGACAAATGCAGATTTTTGGGTCCCAGCCCAGGACTTCTGAGTTGAAATCTGCATTTACCAAGCCACCACCCCTGGGTGATCTGTATACACAACCATGTTTGGGGAGCACTGGGCTAATAACCCAGTCCTGGGAATTCTTGAATACAAGCGAGTTCCAGAAGAGAAGCGTCATTTCGCAAGCAGTAAAAGCACTGGCCCTAGAAGCAAAGAAACTGGGCTTTAAATTGCAACTTGCCACTTCCAGCCTTGTGATTTTCAGGAAGTTACTTAACCCTTTCTGAGCTTCAGTTTCCTCTTCTATAAAAAGTGTAAAGCACTTATCCTGATGCCCAGCACTCAGGAAGTGCTTAGTAAATGTTAGCACAACAAGGTTGAGTGATTAAAAGCACAGATTCTGCAGCCAGATTGCCTGGGTTTATAATCCTTACTATCTGTGTGACTTTCAGCAAGTCACTTAACCTCTTGGTGGCCCAGATTCCTCATCTGCAAAATGGGAATAACAGTAGGACTGTGATGATGATTTCATCGGTTAATATTTGTAAAGCATTTAAACAGTGTCTGGCATATAGTAAGAGCTAAGTGTCTGTTTAAAAAATTATATCATTGTTTTATAGATTTGGTGAAAGGAGGAAAGCCAGGCACACATAAATTCTTTTAGCTTCAGCAAGAGTTTACTTCTGCCTCATATAAAGGATATCAGAAAGTATGTAGCCCCATGCTGGCTTTTCGCTATCAACGAGACCTGGATGCCTATTTTCTTGCTTCATCATCCTCATCATGTAGATTCTATCTTCATGGTTGAGGATGGCTTCTGCTGCTCTAGCTCTCATACCATGTGCCAGGGTAGGAGAATGAAGAAGGGGCTCTGTGTTAGTCATATATTGCAGTGTTACAAGTTACTTTAAAATTTAGGGGCTGGAAATAAACATTTATTATCTCAGAGTTTCTGTGGGTCATAATTGGGAGCAGTTTAGCTGTGCAGTTGTGGTTCAGGGTCACACAGGTTGCAATTAAGGTGTCAGCTTGGGTGGTAGTCATCTCAAGGCTCAACTTGGGAGGATCTGCTTCTGAGCCCACTCATACAGTTGTAGGCAGGGCTTAGATGGTCCCCTTCCAAGGTCACGTACGTGGGCCTCTTTTACAGGGCTGCCTCATGACTTGGCAGCTGGCTTCTCCCATTTGAAGTCCAGCCCACACTTAAGCAGAGAGGATTGCACAAGGGCTGAATACCATGAGGTAGGCCATCACTGGGGCCATGTAAGTGGATGCCTAACATAGGCTCTTCCCAGTGACCCAGCTTCCTTCAAGCAGCCTTCTTGGAGTTCCCACACAACACTTTTCCTTATAGCTCACAGGCTAGAACTTAGTCACATGGACACATCAAGTTGAAAGAGAGGCTAAGAAATATAATCTTAGATGCATTTTCACCCTAAATTAAAAGTACAGTTTCATTACCAAAAAAGAAAGAGGGAATGGCTAATTCATTTTCTGTAGCTTTTCTATAGAGTGGTGGGTCTCAAAGTCTAGTCTCCAGACCATCAGCATTGGCACCACCTGGGAACCGGTTACAAATGCAAATGCTCGGTCCCACCCCAGACCTGCTGACTCAGAAAGTCAGTGAGGGGTGTAGGGCCCAGTGATCCACTTGAACAAGCTCTCCAGGGGATTCTGATGCAGGCTCAGGTGAGAGTTTACTACAGAGGACAAGTTAGCTGACATTCATACGAATGTTTTAATAAAATGTAATTTGTTTACAAGAGCCAATAACTTGGGGTTGTCTTTAGTCAGCATCAATCATGAACCGGGAGGCTTTTAAAGATGAGGTGGGCACTATCTAATTATTTAATTACAATCCACTTTGTTGTTTCCATCTTGAGATTGCATAGAATTTTATCAGGTGATAGCTCCATTGTACAGATAAAGCAAGGGAGATCATAAATGAAGTTTCCTTTATGATGAGCAAAGAACTATAGAGTCTTGGTGGCTGGAAATTCCAGACTGAAATATTAGAACCATAGTAGGGTTATGAAAGGACCACTTAAATAATCGAAGCCAGCAAAGCTGAATGTTTTTATCAAAACTCAGGAAATGATAAATGAGGGCAAGCTGTGAAAAATGGGTGCTATGCTCTGAATGTTTGTGTCTCCCTCAAATTCATATGTTGAAACCTAACCTCCAATGTGATGGTATTTGGAGGCGGGGCCTTTGATTAGGTCATGAGGGCATAGCTCTCATGAGTGGAATTAGTGGCCTTATAAAAGAGACCCCAGAGAGTTCCCTTTCTCTTTTTACCAAGTGAGGTTACAGCTAAGACATGCCATCTACAAACCAGGAAGTGAGCTCTCACCAGACACTAAATCTGCCTGCTTTGTGATGTTGGACTTCCTAGCCTCGAGAATTGTGAGAAATAAATTTCTAGAGTTTATAAGCCACCCAGTCTCTGGTATTTTGTTATAGCAGTTCAAAGGGACTGAGACAATAGGAGACTTTAATGATTCACAATGAGATTGTTGGGAGGCAGCCACAAAGCATGGAAGACAGAACATGGTCTGCGGCCCAATGCCATTTGTCCATGTGCACAAATTTTAGTAAGATTCGGGACCTCAATTGGAGGTAGTAATATGTTTCGGTTTTTATCCTAAAATGGGGATAGTAATAGCTATATGTTTTTTTGACAGATGAGAGAAAATTCTCTGATATCCTCCATATAAAGCACTGAACTCAATCCCTCAATTTAAATAATGTGTAGAGAGATGATTCATAGTCATCATACCTTTAGGTAGTTTCAGAACTTATAAGGAAATAAAGTATTCTAAATTTGGTTCTGATTTCCTTGAAAATCTATATTTTGTTTTGCTTGATTCCATTCCTCATCATTATGCCAGTTTGCATTAAGTTACATGATTCCTGCTCCGTTTGGTTTTTGTTGTCAATCTTTATTTTTTCTTTATTATTGTTACGCTCTCTCTCTTCTTTGTAAATGAATTTTGTCATTTAAATACTCTGGTTCTTTTTTGTTTTGTTTTTAGCTCTCTTTTTAATGAAATATTCCTGAGAATTTCTTGCTTCTGAAAAGCTGAGAGGATCAATCAGAATCCATCATTTCAGGTGTGCCTCTACCATAGGAAGGAACTATGACCTCATGTAGAGGTGACACACTGCTGAAAACAACCCTATATCTTTCTATTCCTCTGTGTGTGTGTGTGGAGGGCACGGTGGTAGGGAGTTCTAGGTGCTTAAATTCTGGCTCCCACTCGTCTCTCCACCCACCTCTGCTCTAGCAAAATGTGCAGCTTCCCCCTTCAGCTCCTTGTTTGAAATGCTTGCCACTGTGGGGGGACGTTCTCTAGCTCCTTCTGCACTCCACCCTAAGAAGAGATCTATTCTTTTGGCTGAACACAAGGCCCCTTCTCTCAGAGTGAGATGAGATGGTGGCACAGACGTGCTGGAGAAGAAGTTCAACAGTGAAAACTAGCAGGCCTTCTGAGGGCGCTGGTCCTGCGCGGGCCAACAACCCAGAAGCCTTGGCACTTAAGAGGAGTTGGCACATGCTCTGGGGGAGAAAAGGCCTTTCCTTGGGGGTTGTGGAGTATATTCTTCTTTTTAGGTTTTCCTTGTGATGAGGAGGGTAGAACAGAAAGTCATCTGGTTGCCTTGTGGGAGCAGCCACTGTTTGGCCTGTCCTTGGATTAGTTCTGGCATATAACCTTGAGATCTGCTATTAGGCAGGGTCCAGTTAGGGGACAGAAGCCACACCGGTTATTTGATCAGTGAGGTTTTCCTAAGAAAACATTGTTAGCTAGGTATACATTTGTTAACTAAGTAACCAAGAAGGTCAAAGGAGAACTCTGAGGTGTCAAGGAGGTAGCAATTGTGAGAAGCGGCTCCCACCTCTGAGACTGAGGGAACAAAGATGCTGGAAATAAGAAAGTCTAGAAACTTAGAGGAGGGGGGCCCCATATTATTGAAACTCAGACCTCTGAGGAGGTACATTGCTTGGCTGGTACTGATATCTCTAAGCTCAGAGGGAGGGGCTTGTGGTGCCAAACACAGACCCCTGAGTGAGGCGGGGCGGGGGGATGCCTTACAGGCAGAGCCAAACAGTGAGCAACTGGCAAAGCAGAAATATGGTTTGTAGAGTCCCAGCCCAGCATTGCAGGGTAGAGCATGGAAGGGCGGGTTTGGGACTGAGAGGGAATAAATAAATAACTGTAGAACAACTTAATAACTGGCATAAGTCCTTTTTTTAAATTTATTTTTTAGTTTTATTTATTTATTTTTTTTACAATTGAGCACATTCTAGGATTGCGCTCAACTTTAATGTGCATATAAGTTACCTGGGGATCTTGTTAAATACAGTTGGTCTGGGGTAGAACCTAAGATTCTCCATCTCTAACAAGCTCCCAATAATGCTCGTGTTAGAGCAGTAATATCCTAGGAGGCCTTGCAGAACCCAGAGCTTTGCCTCCTTGTTAGGTGTGGAGAACAGCCCTTTTCAGGACTCCTTTTCACTGCATCAGTTTTGTCTTTGTGCCACCCTTAGGGATGGCAGGTGGCACGGCCTCTTTTCCCATTTTCCTTACTCTGGGGCTTTCTCATTTCTTTCCTCAACATTGAATTTGCCAGGACTTTGCTGGCTGATAGGCATTTAGAGCAGTCCCAAGGAAAGCCTGGCCTCTTCTAAATGGTATTAACATTTTAACTTGAGCCATTTCATACCCTTAGTCAAATAGGAGTACGTGAAGGGGGTTCGCTCATCTGGGCTAATCTCAGGTGGTTCTTCCTACGTACCTGAAGATGAAGTTCTATTGATGACTGCCATTTTGTGACTAGCTTACAGGCTGTTTATGCTCTAACTTCCTGTTTAAGAGGTGAGGAAAAATCCCAAACACACACAATCACCACATAGTCTCTCAGTACTATATCCATGTTTTTCTAAAGGGATCATCTTGCCAAATTAGTTTGAGGAGAAAATAGATTGTCCTCAAACAGCTTGAATTACAAGACCATGCTTCATAAATTGAAGGTATAACAAGCAGGGCAGCGACCTCGGCCAAAAAGTGGAAATCTGGGAACATCTTGAGAAAACAGCAGCCAAAGAATGAACTCAAGGCAGCTGTGGCCAACATCAGCTCTTGGCAGCTTGCTATGGGATCTCAGGTTAGTGTTGAGCCCAGTAGCTCCAATGGTGGATGTAGCCCTCAAATTCCTTCTGCATTTGGAACTGGCTTTATACTTCCTTATTACAAGTGAGTGAGAGTAGATGCAAAGGTGAGTGGGCGGTTAAAGATAAATACTGTGATTCAGATACCCCAAGTTGCAAAATGGAAGCTATTTCTTGCCTAGGTCATTTATATTTTTCATTATGGTGTCCCTAGGAAAACCTTCTTCCTAGCATCTGAAGTTATATAATTTCAATCCCTTTCCCCATTTATATACTAGGAATATTATTTTATGTATGATCACCACAGCCTTCTGAAATAGGAGCAAAAATGACTTGCTCCTTTTTGTGGGTCTGATTTTGCACACGAGATAATTAGGCAGAGAGAGATATTAAGTGACTTTCCAGGGCCTTGAGGTGGTAAAATTGTGATCTAATCCCCTGTTCTCAGAGAGAAGAGTGCCCCAAAGATCCTGGAAAAATGCCTGCTGAATTCTAGGGTCCATTACTTTATACCAGGAGTCGGCAAACTTGTTCTACAAAGGGCCTGAGAGTAAATATTTTAGGCTTTGTGGGCCATATGGTCTTAGTCACAACTACTCAACTCCACTGTTAGGGTATGAAAGCAGCCATAGTGTACAAACAAATACATTTGGCTGTCTTCCAACAAAACTCTGTTTATGAAAACAGACAGAGGGCTGGATTTGGCCAGAAGGCTATAGTTTGATGATTTCTGCTTTATACCAACGGCAAAAGTGGAACACATGATACATGTACCTGATGGATTTCTTATAGGAATAGAGAAGGATAAAGAATATGAAATAAAAAAGAAGATGAAAGGGGCACGGCAGACACAGGCAGGTGGGAATAGGAGAGATGAGTGAGAAGATTAGGAGATAGATGGATAAAATTGATAGAAGGAGATAACTAGTAGAAAGAAAAACAGAAAAAGAAGGGATAATTATTAAAACAACTTCAATTTTTTGAGACCAATAAGATAAAAGTAGTTATGAACCTTACCCAGGTTGATGTGAAAGCCAGTGGAATTTTATCACAGTTTTTCCATATAAGATGAATAGTCATGGGGATGTAGAGTATAGTGTGGGGAATATAGTCAGTAGTATTATAATAATTGTGTATGGTGTAGATGGGTACTGGATTTATCAGGGTGATCACTTCCTAAGTTATGGAAATGTCTAATCGCTGTGTTGTACACCTGAAACTAACATAATATTATATGTCAACTATGAGTGAAAAAAATAAAAATATAAAAATTATAAATAAATAAATAAATAAATAAATAAATAAATAAATAAATGGTGCTGGGAAAATTGGAAAGCCACATACAAAAGAATGGAACTAGGCTGATATCTATCATGCACCAAAATTAACTCAAAATGGACCAAGGACCTGAAACAATAAATTGCACAGAAGAAAACATAGGTACTAAACTCATGGACCTTGGATTTAGAGAAGATTTCATGAATTTGACCCTAAAGTCCACAGAAGCGAAAGCAAAAATAAATGAGTGAAACTATATCAAACTAAAAAGATTCTGCATGGCAAAAGAAACCAACCATCGGAATGAGAGAATATATTTGCAAACAATACCTCCAATAAGGACTTAATATCTAAGATATATAAAGAACTCAAACAACTCGACAATAGAAAAACAAACAATCCAGTTAAAAAATGGGCAAAGGAACTGAACAGACACTTCTCCCAAGAAGACATATAAATGGCCAACAGATATATGAAAAGATGCTCAACTTCACGAGCTATTAGAAAAATGCAAATCAAAACCACAATGAGATTCCACCTAACACCTGTTAGAATGGCTACTATCAACAGGACAAGTAATAACAAGTGCTGGAGAGGTTGTGGGGATAAAGGAACCCTCAGACACTGCTGGTGGGCCTGCAAATTGGTGTAGCCACTATGGAAAACAGTATGGAGGCTCCTCAAAACACTAAGAATAAAATTACTATATGACCCAGCAATCCCTCTTTTGGGTATTTACCCCCCCAAACCTGAAAACATTTATCTGCAAAAATATATGCACCCCGATGTTCATAGCAGCATTATTCACGGTGGCCAGGACATGGAAGCAACTGAAGTGTCCTAGGATAGATGATTGGATAAAGAAGCTGTGGTACATATATACAATAGAATAGTACTCAGCCATAAGATGAAATACTGCCATTTGTGACAACATAGATGGATCTTGAGATTATCATGCTAAGCGAAATAAGTCAGACAGAAAAAGTTGGGACACATATAATTTCACTTATACATGAGATATAAAACTGAAAGCAACAAACATGATAAACAAACAGAGCTTCATGGACTCGGACAGTGAATTAGTGGTTACCAGAGGGAAGTGGGGAAGAGGAAGTAGATAAGGGTAAAGGGGTCAAATAATTGGTGACAGAAGGAAATTTAACTGTGTGGTGAACACACAATAAAAAAAAGCCAATGAAATTTTATCATAGTTTTTCCATGTAAGATGAATTCACTTTCCTCAAACCATTTTACTTTCAAATGACAAACTTAATCAGAGTAAGCACAACAAAGTTTGCAATATTAAATCACTGTCCAGTTATGCCTTTGTAAAAAGAATTGTCCAACTGACTGTCAGCTTGCTAACAAAAATTTTGAAATACATAATTTATGACCAGGAATGATGAAATCTAGAAAATATTTCCTGGGAAAGAAACATGTTTTAGCTGCCTGAGAGCAAAAACAAGTCCTTTGTTAATACACTGATGCTATGACGTCTTTACTATTTCAGAGATTAAAGCATCTTTTTCTAGATGTCAAGTGCTTGGTACTGCTAAAGCTTTCACAAAGTTTTGGAGACAGTTCTTACTGTTTTGCAAACATATCCCCCTTCTACATACTTTGAAAGATGATTTCAGATCTCTTTAAAGAAGCTTTCTTTTTCATAGTTTCCTTATTGCTTTTATTACTTTCCTGTGCCAGCGAGAAAACAATCTGAGCCAGCAGCGCAAAGACTTAAAAACATTTAAAGAAGCAATTAATGTTGCTACTTCAGAGAATGTGTTTTTCTAAAAGCACAGGAACCTGGGGGCTGGGAAAATGTATGACTTTGAACAGCGAGCTGAATGAAACAGGACATTTATCATGGTTGTTCTGTTTTTACTCCTCCACTTTAGAATTCTGGAGCATGCCATGTGCCCAGAAGTCCTGTGGGTGTCAATGCCTCCTTTTGCTGGGGGCAGTGATGTGCAGTAGTTATGGTCACTGGCTTTGGAGACAGACCACCTTGGCTTTACTCACAGCTCTGCCTCTTTCTGGGTGAGCAATATTAGAACAATTAGTCTGCCTGTGGCTTACTCCTTCCATCTGTAAAATGGACATAATATTGGCATCCACCTTAAAGAATCTTTTCAAAGACTGACTGAATTAAAATACATGTGAGCACTTAGGAAAACACCTACAGGAAGCACTCAATGTATTTTACTGTTACTATTAATGAAGGATGAAGAAAAACTGTAATGAATCAAATTTTCTTTTAAAAATTTGTCACCTATGGAATGGTGTGTGTGGTTTTCTTTTTCTTTTCAACCAGGCTGTTAAATTTTGACAATGTGTACCTTTATAATATACGCATGTAATGCAAAATTGCCATGACAATTTTTGTGCAGAGGTAATATTACAGCTAATGATGTTCTAATCAAAGCACAATTATTGTTGATTGAAAGTTGCCATGACTATTAATGTATTGGTAGGTGGGATTGATTGTATTTAAATGTTGAACTTTAGCCCACGTATCTCCTCTGAGCTCTAGACCCCTTTTGGATATTAAAAGTACCTCAAACTCAACATATCTCAAACTTATCTCCAACTTAGTCCAATTCCAGCATAACCTAACTCATGAATGCATCGCTACCTATCCAGTTTTACAAACTACAAACTTGGAGTCATTGTTGACCCTTCCCTATCTATCACCAGATCCAACCCACCATCTTGCCAACTTTACCTCCTAAATATCTCTCAGATGTGGACATATTTTTACATTATAATTACAGAGAACCACTGTAATCCAAGCTACAAACATCTCACATAAACTACTGTTAGCCTCCTAATTGGCCTACAACCATTCATTCTTTTTCCCATTAAATCCATTTTTTTTAAAACCCAGATTCAGTTTTATTCTTATAACTGACATCTCCTTAATCAACCTGCTGGATTTACCAGTGCTCTCCATTTATTCCCTCTCTAAAAAGTACAATCTATGCCCACGGCACACTGATTGGTCATTGCTAATAGACTACTCTCTAGGATGCTCACATATTTCTGCTCCTACTAGTTGAGCTGTATGTTTACTAAGAGTCTCTAACCTGTTTTTGTGATTTTTTGAAATAATTACATAAGTTAATGAAGTATTATGTAAGCTGATGAAACATGAACACGTTCATATTGCAGAGAGTTTTTTTTTTTCTCTGAAAACTAGGTTGACTGCTTTGGGAAGACTCAATAAAGTCAGATTGTTATAAAGAAAATTGTTCAATTAAGTATGAGTGAAAAATCTGCAAAACATCTCATAAAACTCTAGAAGGATTCTGCATTTAGGATGCTTTGCAAGTGTATTTTAGTTATTTCTTAAAAGAAACTGAAATGGAAAATTGTAGACAACACCTTACAGATAAGAAAGAGGCTAAGGAAAGAAAAACATGCGTCTAACTCATACTTAAATACAGTCTTTCATCTTCATGTAGAGATTGGTGAATGAATGTACATTTTAAATAAGATGTTAAAGGTATTCATGTGTCATTTTTAATAATTCTTACTTTCTGGAGTTTTTTCAACCAGCTGCTTAATTTTCTGGATGGATTACATATCACACCTTGAACTTAACATATTTGAATTCCTCTCTGTCTTAGATTATATATCAAAATCCTTAAAATGGCCAATAATGTCCGAACTAGGTGAATTGCCCCAACTTCATCTTGAAACCTCAAGGTCATCTTGAAAGTTGCCTCCCCCGCCTCTGATTCTTTACTAGCCAGTGCCTTCTTTCATAGAGTCTTTCCATGTGTTGTTCCCTCTGTCCAGAACATTCACCCCTTCTTTCTTTGTCTTTCAGATCATTTCCTGATCTTCCTAAGGTTAAATCACCATGGTATTCGCTTTTGCTACATTACTTAACTCTCACAGTTTTTAGCACAGTTGCAATTTTATATTTATTTTGTAGTTACTTGACTAGTGTCTGTTGAATTAGTTTCCTAGGGCTGCTGGAACAAATTACCACAATCTTGGCTTGAAACAACAGAGATGTATTCTCTCACAGCTCTGGAGGCCAGCAGTCTCAAAGCAAGTTGCTGGCAGTGCCACTCTTCCTCCCGAGGCTCTAAGGGAGAATCCTTCCTTGCCTCCTCCAGCTTTTGGTGGCTTCTGGCATTCCTTGGCTTGTGGCTGCATCACTCTAATCTTTGCCTCTGTCTTCACATGAGCTTCTTCCCTGTATCTCAGAGTCTTCCTCTTTTTTCCCTTATAAAGACACTGATTGTATTTAGAGCCCATTCTAATCCAGGATGATCTCATCTCAAAAATCTTCTCTTACAAACAAACAAAGACTCATGGACATAGACAATAGACTAGTGGTTACCAAGAGTGGGGAGACGGGGGAGGAGGGAGGTAGATGGGGTAAAAGGGGTCAAATATGTAGTGACAGAAAAAATTCTAACTATGGGAGGTGAACACACTATGCAATGTATATATGCCTTACTGTTAAATTGTATACCTGAAAAAAAAATGTATACCTGAAACTTACTGGATTTCATTAACCAATGTCACCATGAAAAATAAAAAATAAAAAATAAAATGGAAAAAAAATGACATTATACAAAGTAGTTTAAAAAAAGACCTTCCCTTAATTATATCTGCAAAGACCCTTTTCCCAAATAAGATCATATTTGCAAATTCCAGGTGGACATATCTTTTGGGGGCCACTACTCAACACACTAGATCTACCTATCCCACTAGACTTTAAGTTTCACAACGGCAGAAATTATATCAGTCTTTGCCTATTGCAATGCCTGACACTTAGTAGGCACTCAACAAATATTTGTTTCTTTGAATGAATAAATGGATCTTTTGCGTAGTCTCTAAACTGATTTAAATTATTAATCAGTTAAGCAGAAGTATTGGAAGACTGAAATCCTGATGTAAATATGCTGATCACATTTTAAAGTAAACAGAATTCACTCATTTCTATAAAAATTCTATTGTTTCAACAAAGTAAGTACCTGCTATTTTGTAAATGTACCTCATCCTCTTTTGAAATCAACTGACCATTGATTTCACAATTATTTAAAATAAGGCTTTATGATCTAAGATCCAATTTCTTCTGGTTTTTATCATTCATTTAAAATTTAAAACAGAGTCTATTTATACTAGACCAGTTAGCATTTAGTGATGAAGAGAGAATCATGGGGATAATAGGAGAAAAGGAATGATGGGAGGCAATGCGAACAGCTAGGAACCATACTCTCTGTCTCGCAAATGCCTTTTAAATATAGTATCTTAGAAGTATACATTTCTTGACAGTGTTATTGCTTATTATGACTATTAGAGCTTTTAATAATAAATGGAAGTTTCACTTATGAACAAAAAGAAAAAAAAAACTAAACAATCCCAAAGTACACCCCACTCCCAAAAGTTTGAAGCTTGGGTTGCCCATTTTATTAACATTTTTGCCTTGAGTTAAATGTGGCACAGCCAGGGTGGTTTCAGCATTGAATTTATGCATCCTACAATTATAGAAAAGTATATTTATACTATAAGTTACTGGGTAGAAGCTGTGCCTAGATTTCTAGACATTACTTGGCTCTCTGGAATTTAAGAGAAGAACAAAAGTGGCAGCACAAATAGTAGGTGTCATTGTTGACCCCTTCATAAAGCAGGCTTCTGTCACGTGAGGTTAAGGCTGACTAAGTGTCAGTCACTGGATCAAGGAGTCCTATTCTCTTCCTAATGAGAAGCAACTATCGATTTCTATGAAGCCTTCTTTTGGTTGATGAATATAGGAGTATGCTGTTAGCTTCATTTTCATTCCCAAGAGTTACAGAGAAGAGGAGCTTGGAAATCAACCAGGAAAGGCTGTAATGTCCATTAGCAGATAATGACAATAGCAATTTACCATTTATGAAGCATCTAGGTACTCCTAAGTTCATTGTCTATATTATAGCAAATCCTCATAACAACCTGGTATGGTAGATATTCCTAGGATCAGTTTATAAAAAGGGAAATCAAGGCTCAGAGAAGTCAAGAAACTGGCCCTAAGTCACACAGCTAGTAAATGTTAGGATTAGAAGCCATCCTGTCTGCCTCCAAAGCCGCATGTTTTCCACTTTGCCAAGCTGCTTCTCAGAGTTTGCTCTCGCTAATCCTTTGGTGACTTATTGCAAAGACAGCCTCAGATAGCACCTGGGTTTCCTGTTCTTTCAAACTGAGATATTTGTACCATGAGACACAGGTGGTGACATGCCAGGGTAAGCAGAACTACATAATAAACTTGATGCATCCCTAATGTCACATAATTCATGAAGCACATTTTTATAAAAATAAAAATTTTAACATGAAACAAGAGATTGAAAATATACTTCCTACTTTCGGAAACTGCTCTGGGCTAAACCATCAGATGTCAGGTATGGGGAAAAAAGAAATCATATTTATCTTTCTCTTCCTTAAAAGGGCTTCTATAGGAAAGTTTGAGAAATATTACAGTAGTATGAGAAAACTAAGTTGTGTGAGTGTATCGACGATCAGTCAGGAAGACAGAATCCACTCTAGGTCTTTCAGAGGGAATTTAATACAGGAAATGGTTTACGAGTGTTGTCAAGGCATAAGGAGCAAAGGGGAAGGTGAAGAAACCCTGAGAGTAGTAACTACAGGAAGCTAGTCAAGAGACTAGAGGAATCATTGCTAGGACTGGAGGACACAAGGGAAGAGGCGGTGTTACCAGAGCCCAGGAGTATACTCTTCACTGAAATTGTTCAAACACTGCTGATGCTTTTGGAATCCTGTCACTCCTGAAAACACCAAAGGCCACTGGAGCCTGTAGCTGCCCATTATGTCAGATCTGCTATTCTCACTGTAGCCCTCAGTTCCCACCACCAATTGGCCATCACCACAGCTGCTGGAAAGATAGAAGTACCTTTCTGCTGTGCCAGAGATAGCACCACAAGCAGGAGAAAAATGTCTTCTCCCTTTCTTCCACCTTCTAATCTCCTGTCATTCTCTCTCTTTGGCAGAACCGAACCAGAAGCCAACAGGCAGGGAGTCTGGGAAATGTAGTTTCAGGTTTCCAGTCCCTTCTAATAAAGAGACCAGTAAAGAAGGATGAGAATCCTGCAATCGGGCAATTGAGCACACATGGCTGTTATGTTATTAATATAATTATTTCCATGAAGATTTACCTTCTATTTCTTCCTCAAGGAACTTAAGGAATATATATCTCATTTGAGAGAAGTAAACACAAATATTTCTTGCTTTTCAAAATCTGTTCAGTTTCTGAGTTCCGATAGTAACAATATGTATAACAAGTTCACAGTGAGGAATATGTTTTTCTTTTTTTTTTTTTTAGTGACCAGCCGTTATTAAATGCTCCAGAGTTAAGCCTCATACATAGAATTATGGAAGTGCCAAAGACATCCAGTAAACTCACTTCTAGATCCAGGAAGCATTCATATGATGACCTTATTGATTCCTTAGAGAAGGGTTTCACATACTATATTCTACAGTTTATATACATTCTGCAAAACAAACAAACAAACAAACAAAACTTCCCACAGGCCAATATTTTCTTTTTGGTAAATGATGTATACTACAGCCTCGTGTGTATGTATGTGTGTGTGTGTGTGTGTGTGTGTGTGTGTGTGTGTGTGTGTATCGATTCTTCCCCCGCCCCCAGAATTATTGAGATATAATTGACATTGTGTAACTATATGGTGTACAACATGATGATCTGATACACTTACATATTGTGAAATGATTACAGCAGTGTTAGTTAACACCTCCGTCACCTCACAGTTACCATTTTTTCTTGTGGTGAGAAATTCTAAGATTTACTCTCTTAGCAACTTTCAAGTATATAACACAGTATTGTTAACTATAGTCACCATGCTGTATAGCCCTCTTTTTTTTTTTTTATAACTTTGCAATATACACATACATTTGAGGCTTTGAGAAGTTCTGCAGGAGACAACCCAGTTTAACCTAATCTTATTTGATCCTGGAAGCCTCTTTTCACAAACAGCCAGCAGGGCCTTATGTTTTGCTGCCATGGGGAATCATCATCAGGGCTGTCTCAGCCAAATTGTGAGACTTGTCTAAATTTTCCTTCAGAAAAGCATAATGTTAGCTCTGAACTTTATTCCTTGGCTCCAGCTTTCCTTGCTTTGTAACTCTGGCAAATTATTTTTCACCCTCTGAGCCTTTATTCCTTCATCTACAAGATAGGACAAGTACTATCTACTTCACGGGCTGATTCTAGAGACTAAATGAGGTTATATGAAAACTCTATAGCAAAATATAAAGTGCCACACAAATATAAGAATTCCAGGCTTCTCTAAGACCTATTTGAGGTCCCTGATGCATAAAGTTGTTTGTGATATCTGTCTGCGGCAGGTCCTCTTGGGCAGAGAGAGGCTCAATTTTGGAGCTTTTTCTTCACCTTCCTGTGGTTCAACTCCTACATAGGGCTTATCACCCTCTTCTGGCTCCAGTCCTCAGGTGAATTCTGACAGCCATAACTGATTTGCTGGACCCTCTTCTTGTCTCCCTCCAAACCATCCTAGACATTGTTGCTACAGACATTGTTCTAAAACAGATCTCTAATCTTTTCATTCCTATACTTAAAACTTTCATTAACTTCTCTTTGCTTACCACGTCAAGTTTAACTGTTCTTAGGTAGATAGTCAAGACCCTTTTCTAACCTCATTTTCCTCTTACCTCCAGCACCAACGTTCTAGTCACACAGCTCATCCTTGTTCTCCACTAAAACTCTAAGAGATCTGGGTTCAAATTCTGCCAGAGCTACTTATTAGATATATGACACTGGATATGTTACTTAACCTCTCTGTGTTTCAGTTTTCTTCTTTTTAGAAGTGGTAATAATAATATTTTATGGGATTGTTTTCTAAGATTACATAAAGTAATGTATATTAAGTTCTTAGGACAGTGCCTGGCATTATTAAGTGGTTAAGAAATGTCAGCTATTTACTCTTAATATTTTTGTTACTATTAGGACTTTATAATTTTCTTTCCCTTCTGTTGCTGCCTCTTCATCTAGGGATGCCCTTCATCTTAGCTCCAACATTTAAAATCTCACTCTTTTGTTTTTAATATAACTTTAGCAAATTATTTTAGCTTTTTCAGCCTTCATTTCTTCATCTACAAAGTGGAGAAAGTCAAATATACTTCACAGAATTATTCTACAGGAAAGATGAGATTATATGAAAGCTCTATGGCAAAGTATAAAGTAGCTTACAAACCTCCTCTGAGTTTTCTTTGACCATTCCCTAGCTAGTCATTTCCACTTTGGCAATCCCTGAATACTATAATCTCATATGACTTTGTACTTCATTTTTGGTATTTGTCATATCAGTCTCATTGTAATTTGCTTTGTTATTTTGTACATGTCTAGGTTGTAATCTTCTTAAAACTAATGTCTTCAGCTGGCACAGTGTAAGGCATCAGAGTCAGTTTGCTAAATTGAACTGAAACTCAAATTAAAAACATAGTTTTAGTTGATAACATGGGTTGGTATGTTTTATTTGCACATTTCTTTACCCCAGGAAAAGAATCTCCAAAGGTGGAATTTCAGCCTTCAATGAAGAGGCTATTAGTAGTCCCTAGACCAGCAGCATCAGCATTAATTGGGGGCTTGTTAGAGCTGCAGCATCTTGGGCTCTATCTCAGACCTACTGAATCAAAATCACTGGGGTGGGTGAGAACCTGCATTGTGATAAGCTGGCAAAGTCTTACCCATGCTAAGGTTTGAGATGCACTGGTGTAAACAGTTTGAAGGAGAAAATCTTAGTTTTTTTCATTGGCATTTATTAGAGGAGTGCCTATTTGTAATAGCTTGTTTAATCAAAGGCACTTTATTTCTAGCAAAGTGTTTTCAAATTAGCAAATTTCTTAGAATCTTTGGGAAACAGAATTTTCTCTAGTTTCCCAAAGTGTGAAGAGCATTAATTTTCATTGGCTTATTTTATCTGTGGCAAATTTTAACTTAAAAAATAAAAAGAGGGAAAAAAAGAGTAAGAATAAAAGCAGCATCAAGTGGTACTTTGTTAATTAGGGCTATAAAATTGTTACTTGTTTTTGTAAGAATGTGAGGCTGTTGACGATATCTTCTTTAAAAGGATTATCCTAAACTTTTAAATGGGAGAAATTATCTTAGGTTCCCTCTTTTTATACTTTGAAGGCTTTACCTTTCCTTATTGAAAACGAGGATTATATATTGCAAAGAGTAATGGTTCGCGGCTGGAACCTGTTATAAATGTCGTCTTCTCGGCTGTGGGAGTAAACACTTCAGAGCTTAGATACTAATTACTGTCACATGAAAAGCAGGGAGACATATTGTGAGTTCTCGGGCTGTCAGAAAGCCCCTCTGTAAATGGCAACACTTCATAGGGACTTTTACACGGTACAGTTTATAATTTGCATGGATGATCTGTTATTTTAAAATACCAACAGGAAGATTAAGAATGTGTCAACACAAAAGCAGCACCAAACAATGCCCTTTGCCCCTCCTAAACTTAAACCAGAAAGCTCCCTCACCTTTTAAGGAATATTATAATCTGCCAAAATAGAAAAAGAGGTTAAGAAAGGATTATGTTCTATAAGTTTAGGACAATCCAGACTTTTCCTCAAGTAATTGCAGACTACAGCATGATTTGTTTACATATGTTTGCCTTGACTGGGTAATTTGGCCATAGATTGTTTCTAATAAAAGAGTAGGACAAAGGATGGCTAGCTCTAGAAACGTTTTTGCCCAAAAGTTTGATTTGTTCCTGAATTCTGGACCATTTTGGGGTCTCGTTCTTTGGTAGATTTCTAATGGAATAAATTAGATAAGGTTTTTGTGAGATATGTATGACCTAAGGATGTTGGACTTCACTAAGCAGATAGAACTAACTGGGATTAAATGAATTAATGTTTGTAAAGCAGATTGCATAATGCCTGGCACACAGCAAGTGCTATATAAATGTTTGACAAATAAATGAGAAGCTCTACTTTGAACTAAGGAAGGTTTTATTTGTGCTTCTAGGAAGATTTTGGACTAGAAAATGGATGGATCTTAAAAGAATGGGTATACCGGGGTTTGGACTATAGAACCCCACAGTTGAGTTGGTATCAATGAGTTTTTTTTTTTTTTTTTTGCCCATGATGACCATATATGCCAAATTCCTACCTGTGATTCCTCATAGCAATGTAGAATAACAGAAAGCACATTGCACTCTGACTTATTAGCTTAGGATTTTCAGCAAGTCACTTCACCTCTCTGTGTTCATTTTTCTCATATGTAGAGGCTAATATGAGATAATATGTGTCGAAGAGCTTTGAAAACTTGAAAGCACTGTTTACGTGGATGGTTTTACTCTTAGATATTTACTTCCAACACAACTGTGAGGGGCAGCCCACATATTTGGTGAATCACTGGGGATGAATAGCTAAGAGTTAATATATTTCCTAGGGGGGTGGGGGGATGTCATAGCTGGAATGTAAGGAAACTCCCTTTGGGTGGAATGGCATGGAGAGAGGAAAGAGAATTAACTAGTAGTTACTACCAGTGAAACCTTGACAGAAGGGTTATGTAAGATACTTCAGAGTGCCTTCTTTACTCACAATAAGTTAATGGAAAATATCTATTGTAATTGTCACTGCTTCTTGCCTACCCAGCATCCATTCTGCCTTCTTTTCTAACAGAATCCCACAGGTTTTCAGCCACATATCCCAGAGGAAACTGATCTTATTCACATCTTCAGGGATAGCATAGTTGGTTTAAGATTATTTCCATTCCTTTTAAATGGACATGCGACTTAGTCTGGCCAATGAGACTGAGGAAAACCTAGTGGGAGTCTTCTAGAAAGTTTCTTCACTCCCAAGAGAGAGCCACAAAAAGAGCCTCTTTTCTTCCTTGGAGTTACTGTGCTGGAAAAGATGCCTGACACTGGTGCAGTCATCCTGTTGTTTGCCCGAGGCTGAAACCAACAACGAGGATGTTGGAACAGAAAGATGCTAAAGGGGTCCGGGTGGGTGGTGAGTGGGGTGGGGTAGAGTTGAAGACATTGTGAGCTGAAACCACTCCAATTGACACAGAACTTCCCATATGTTATCTCATTAATCATCACAACCATCTTTGAGATAGGTGGCATTCTTCTGCTGTATGGGATGAAGAAAGTAAGAGGTTAAATTGCTAAGGGTCACCCAACACGTAGGTGAAAAGTTTAGAACCCAAACTGAGATCTGTTCAACTTCAAAGGCTGTGCTCAAGTTGTTGTTGTGGTCTCCTAAACCTTGCCTCAGATGAAAAATGGTCAAGAGGCAGTATATTTACTGTGGCCATGAAGCAAGCAGAGCCTGGGGGTTGGACAGCCTGAGTTTTCTTTAATTTTTATGTTGGCTTTGCTGCCCAACATTTGACCTTTCTGGACCTCCATTTCATCATGTGTAAGACAGTTGGACCAGATGTTTACTGAGGTTCTTTTTTGGCTCTAAGATCTTTCGAAATGCTTGGTAAACCACAGGGAGGAATAAAAGAAAATAAATAACATACATTCAGTATCTAGAGAAAGCGTGCTGGGCAGGATTTCCCCTCTCAGCCTGAGTTTCAGGGTTACAATGCATCAGTGATGTTGCTGAAGAACAGAAGTTTCCAAGTGGCACTAAACAGGACAAACCAAAACCAGATAAGAGTTCTTACTATGGCAAGAAGAACAGAGTTAAGAAGAGTCCAGATGAAAGATATTTTCTGTAGGGTCCTCCTCATCAATTCAGTGAGCTTGATTGCTGAGTTCCTGATGAGAGAGTGGGGCTCTGAAAGGCATCTGTGCTTTCACTTCTTATTCCTGCAGTGCTTAAAACAGGGCAGGGCATGGTGTACCAGGCACTTTTAAATATTTGACTTCTATTCCCTTCTTATTGCTGGAAAAGTTGTTTCTCTGATATTATCACCAGAGATAGCCACAGTGATTGGAGAATCTTAAGCCACGAGTCATCAGGGAACGATCCCTTGGAGGAGACACTGTAGGCCCTCAATGGGACTAAGAAAGGAGCTGGGACTCTTACAGTGTGTAAGTCCCATCATGCCTCTTTTCCATCTACATAGTTTCCTAGGGCTACCATAACAAAGTGTTACAAATTGGGTGGCTTAAAACAACAGCAGCTTATTGTCTCACAGTTTGGGAGACTAGAAGTCCCAAATCAAGGTGTTGGCAGGGCTACACTCCCTTTGAAATATGTAGGGTAGAATCCTTCCTTGCCTATTCTAGCTTCTGCTTGTTTTCCAGTAAACCCTACCATTCCTTGGCTTGTAGATGCTTCACTGCAATCTCGATCCCTCCAGTCACATGGCCATCTGCTCCCCATATGTGCCTTCTCTTGTTATAAGGACACCAATCATATTGGAGTAAGGGTCCACCCTATTCCAGTATGACCTCATATTAACTAATTACATCTGCAATGACCCTATTTCCACATAAGGTCACATTTTGAGGTACTGGGGGTTAGAAATTCAACATATCTTTTGGGAGGACACAGTTCAACCCATAACAGCACCCATCTAGGCAAAGTGCTACCCCTATTTCATCAAGTTCTCGCTATATAAGGGAGCATGTTTGTCCATTTAGGCCTGCTTTTCTTCTTCAAAGCCACTTTTTGTTTCTTGAAAACTGATCCCACCTGTAAGAATTTTTTTTGGGGTGGAGGGAGAGCAGAATGTTCCTGGAGCAGCAAAAGATGTGGTCCCCCAGACCAGCACTTCTCAAATAGTAGTATACACATGAATCTCTTGAGGATCTTGTTAAAAAGCAGACTCTGATGCAGTAGCTTTGGGGTAGGGCCTGGGATTCTGCATTTCTAACAGCCTCCCAGGTGATGCTGCCGTTCTGGTCCACAGAGTAGCAGGGTTCTAGATATAGACTACATGGTGGTTACATCTATTTGCACAGAACAACTAAAAATGATCATTCTTGGGGAGTTTTAAACTTTAACTGTATATTAGCCAGAAGTCACAGTAAAACAAGTCATAGTCTCCCAAAACGAGAAAGAGCAATTCAGTGACTTTTTTTTTCATGTGAGAGTGAAGTTAGAAACATCTGTGCACATTCATCTGGTTAGATAAAAGTGTTTTCTAATTTCTGGACTGTGGTGAATAGTGGAGATGCACATAGCAGAAGCTATGATTCTTAGAGACAGAACAACTTCAAGGTTTAGGGAAACCTAGCAACTTCCCATCTCAGTATGCCAGAAAGACTGCATTTGGGGAAACTTCAGGCCAAGTTTGACAGGAACTGCCTGCTTTATGCTGTGAGAAGTCAAATGGCCAGATTACTTTGGGTCTCAATCCCATTGAAGACTCAGTGCTAGGGCCCACCCAGATGATCTCTGAGGCCACATATGTGGTTTGGTTCCCACCGTCACTTGTGACCTTCCTCACCACTTTCCTCAGACCCTCAGTGACTCCCAGACACTCCCTATATATGTTGGTTAGGGTCTGGGCCGACAGGTAAAAGGACCAGGTGGGCAAACCAGGGTATATCCCTTGGAGTGCTCAGCCTCTGGATGAATTTATTCAAAGCAGGTTCCAGAGAAGATCAGCCTTTTAGTGATGTCGGGGGCTGGCAATTTGGTTTTCCAAAATCAATAATGACCTGATTATTTCCAGCTCGGAAACATCCATGCACTATTGGCTCTCTGACAACATTTAGTTGGAAGTTTCTAGGAAGATAGCTGAGTGTTTGGCATGGTGCATCTTTTGGGTCAGAATGTTAGTTTATGTGGTCAGAATTGTGACTATAGATTTGTAATAAAAGCCAACTGTGTCAGGCTACAAGGCCCTGTAGTTTCTTCTTATAATTGAGAGAAGTGGGAGAAAAAGAACAGCACAGTAAGTTTTGGTTACCTATTAGTGAGTACAAACTACTCCAGAACTTAATGGTTTAAAGCAATAGCTATTTTACTTGCTCATGAGTTTGTAGGTCAGGAATTTGGAGAGGCATAGTAGAAATGACTTCTCTTTGCTCTACAATGTCTGGGCCCTCGGCTGGGTAGCTTGAATGACTGGGAGTAGGTGAAATCGCTTAGTTGGGGTCAAATGTCTAGGCCCTCCGTTCTTTGCATGTGACTTCCCCACATGGCTAGCTTGACCTTCCCATGGTGGTCTTGGAATAGTCAGATTTCTTAATAGCTGGCTTCCCTAAGCCTCTCAAAGTCTTGGCTCAGAGCAAGCACATTGCTGTTTCTCCTTATTCCACTGGTCAAAGCGTCACAGAGCATGCTTAGATTCAAGGGGAAGGGAAGTAGACTTCATTTCTTGATAGGAGGAATGGCAAAGAGTTGGTGGCCATCTTTAATCTACGAGAGAGAGAGAGAGAGAGAGAGAGAGAGAGAGAGAGAGAGAGAAAGAGGGGGGGGCGGAGAGGGAGAGGGAGAGAGGTAGAACATTTGATTTTAAATTCATGTACTGTCCAGGTTCCGATCAGATTAAGTCAAGCCCATAGGTCAACACCATTCCTTGTGATTCTTGGCCTCTTCTTCTCAGGGCCAATTTTTAACTTTGAGAAAGAGAATCAGCAATTGGTCTTTGAACTTTCAGCTACACACAGTCACTCAGTCTTTATTTTTCAAAACTTTTATTTTTCTAAACTTTTATTTTTCTTTTCTGCCAATAGCAAATCCTTTCTAGATGAAGGCTTTAAAAATCTTTTATCTTTTATCATGTCTTTTTTATTGTTTTATAAAGTCATTTAAACAGTACATAAATACATTTTCAATTGCAAAATTGTGACAATATTGTAGCACACTAAGTAAAATGTAAAATACCTCTTTACTTTGACTCTCCATCTACTTACCTTCTTGAAAGTAACAACTACAGTCTGTCTCCCTTTATATCTTTTTCTATACATATATATTCAAATATATGTACAAATACTCATATAAAATTTTTCTTTCCTTAAATGAGAATCTACACTATGTATTATTCTGCAAGTTGCTTTTCCCAGCTAACAATATGCCATGGTGATTGTTCCATATTAATATATCTACTCACTGCTTTCTTATAAACTGTTGTATATTCCATTGAATTGATGTGGCATCATTTATGCAATGACTCCCCTGGTAATGGATCTCTACTTGTTTGCAATTGTTTTTCAATGACAACAAATGGCAATTGAAATAAGTATTCTTGTATATATATCTTTTGATACATGCGCATATATTTTTATAAGATAGATGCCTGGTATAATAGCTGGGTTCAGAAAGGATGGGCATTTGCAGTTTCAATAGATATAGACAGTTGATCTTCAAAATGTGGAGTACCAAATTATACTTTTCCAATATATTTCTCTACGCTCTTGATAACATTGGCTGTTACTAGTGTTTTTAATTCTTTCGGGCTGAATGATGGATGAAAATGGTATTTTACCATTGCACTTCTTTCTTATAATTATTATTTATATTTCTTTCTTTAAAATATCTGCTGCTAAAATCATTTGCCAAGTAAAAAAGTATGTTCTTTATATTTTTGCTAACTATTTGTGGCAACTCTTCATATATTAATCCTTTGTTATTTCCTAAAGGTAAACTCCCAAATGTGGAATTGCTAGGTCAAAGGATTTATCTGTTACAAAGGCTTTTGGCATTTTCTAATTGAGTTTCAGTAAATCTTCTCAAGTCTTCTTTCAGATTGTACTCTTGGAAGGGAATAATCTCAGCCCATTGATGAATTGAGTCCCTTTTCTTGCCAGTATACAAGCTCTCTATATAAAGGAAATAAAGCTATGCATGGTACACTAATATATTTTAAGGCTGTTGGTACCTAGCTGTGTGGAGCTACTTCACATATAATTAGCAAACTCCTTCCTGAATGTAGCTGAGCTGATAGGTGGCTCACTGGCCAGGTAAAGAGCTGAGAAAGATCTTTCATTCAACAATTATACACATTTTTTTTTTCCTTGAAGATTTGTGAGGGGAATGGACTCTGGATAGTCACTGAGCTGTTTGCTGAGTACCCACTATGAACCAGGTATTGCTGTTTATTTTTATGACCTGGAATCTCTAAGGATGAGTTAAACTTCTGAATACGGCAGTATAGTTGAAGAGTCTATTTACAGTTCTAGATTTCTGTGTGTGTGACTTGAATTTTATGCTTTATGAGGCTGGGTTACAGAAATGTATTATTTAACCATTAAGTTTAGCTGACTAGCCTCTGAATTTAAACATGGCTCTTGTGTTCTCTACTCACATCAGGTACAAAGGCAGTTAAGTGTTTTGTTGTTAGACAGACGTAAGTGAAAGAGAAAACATTAGTAAAAGTTAAAAAAGCAGATAACTTGTGGTGTGTGGACATGCACAGGAAATAACCTACTCTTAAAGGAAATATGATTTAGTAGATAGCCAGGAGCTTGCATAAACATTTCTGTCGTTTGAGAATTTAGAAATTGTCTCCTGCATGTAATATATTTTAGACTCATTTTATGAAAAACTGTTCCTGTAAAAACAATTGTGGTTAAATGCTTTCTATTTCAATTATCTGAAACTTTAAAAAAATCTAGAATACTAAATTTTGTACCATGAACGACTGAAGAGTTGTTACTATTGGAGGTGGTTTGTGTTGTTTGTTGGGTAGACTAGTGACTTGTTCAGCTCAAACCTTTGAATCATATGTGGGTAACCCTGCACACACACAGCATGGGTGTGCTTCTGGTCCATGCTCATTAATCGGAGGGACACAGCTAATCCTGGTATGATGCAGGCACAGGGGATTTGAAGTATGCAGATTTTATTTGAGTCCTGACTCTCTTCCTAATTGACTGTCACCTTTGGGAAGTCACCTAAATCTCAGAACCTCGTTTTCTTATCTGTAAAATTATAGATGCTGGCCATAGAATTTTGTGAAAAACAGAGAACCTTTCGATGGGAAGGTACTTTATAAACATAAAAGTCCTTTTCCAATGTGAGTTTATTTCTTTGTCATAATAATAAGATAATTGCATTCATTTATTCATTCATCCATCCATTAAGAGTTTCTGATTACCTGCCATGTGCTAGGCATGGGACTAAGTGCTGGCATAATGAAATAAACAAGACTTGGTTTCTATGTTATAGGAACTTATGGGCCAGAGGAGGTGGTGGTGAAGATAATGTCTAGTCCAGTCAATGCTGTCCTGGAGCTGGCTCATTCAGACTCACAAGAGCCAACTGTGAAATTTTCAGGAATTTGGCGAGTGGGTTGTTAAACACAGCCATTATTTAAAATTAAGTTATATAGTTGACTCCCATTCTTCATGGATTCCATATTTGTGAATTCTCTTACTCGCTAAAATTTACTTGTAACCCCCAAATCAATACTTGGGAGTACTTTTGTGATCATTTGCAGACATGTGCGTGTGCAGGGTTGTGAAAAATTTGAGTTGCCTGCTGTGCACGTTGCCCGCTGAGGTTGAACAAGGCCTTCTTGTTTCAGCTCTCGTACTGTAAATAAGTGTCCTTTTCATGGTATATTTAGTGCCAGGTTTTACAGCATTTTTGTGCTTTTTGTGGGTGATTTCACAGTTTAAAATGGCTCCTAAGTGTAGTGCTGAACTGCGGTCTAGTTTTACTAAGCACAAAGAGCCTGTGATGTGCTTTACAGAGAAAACTCATGTGTTAGATAAGCTTTGTTCAGGCACGAGTTATAGCGCTGTTGGCTGTGAGTTCAATGTTAATGAATCAGCAATGTATATTAAACGAGGTGCCTTTAAACAGAAACACACATAAAACAAGGTGATGCATTGATGGGCTGACAAAATGTTTTGACCAGAGGCTCTCAGGAACCTAACCCTGTATTTCCTCTAGAAGCAATGATTCAATATTTGCTAATTCAGGATTTGTGGCAACTTTATAGAACATATCTATTGTGAACAATGAGAATTGACTGCATATAGTTATAATAAAATACATTATATTACACAAAAGGTAACACTCAAAAGTCCGCACTTCCTAATTATTTTGCTATAAATTACTATTATATATGCTATTGAGATTATTTACGGGTATTGTATACGTATAGTAGAAATACTACACAATGGAAAGTGCTACAGTGCATCTCTTTCTAAGCCCCCATAGTCAGTGAAGTCAAGTTAGTAGGTTGAGATTTATACCACAAAATCTCACCAAATGCTACAAAGCGCAGCCCTTTCCCCCTAGGCCCGTTGTTTAACATTCACCAGTACACAGCTGCCTTCAGCTAAGTCCTGTCCTTGGGCTACTGGAGTCAACTTTCAGACACTAGGAGACAGTGCAAAGTTATGGTGAATTTATTCCCCTTGTCTCTACCCCAGTTCCATTAACCAATGACTGACTGGTGCTCTCATGCTTCAAGGTGGGATTTGTACTTCAGAGCGTCCCCTCCCTGTCACGGGATCCAAAGGAGCTGAGGGCTCCTGATGCCTGAGATCATACCCTTGTTAGGCTTCCTCCCCTTCCCTGTTCTGCTTCCCTCTTATCCTTACTGGTTTCTCCTGGGAGCTCTTCCTTGATAAATCACTTGCACACAAACCCAAGTCTCAGGGTCTGCTCTTAGAGCACAACATCTAAGACAGTACTCCAGCAAACCTGAGAAGTCATAGGGTCAGCAATGGGTGTGTAGGTATCTCAGACTGGGCCTGGAGATCTGCTGGTACATCTTGATTTTCTGGTTCTAACCCCTCCTTAAGAAGGCATTACTTTCCAAGTTTATCCTTCAATTTATATGTTCTAATGACCTGTAAATAGGTGTGAATTAAAAGTTCATCAGGTTTTACAGTTGCAACTTAAGTGCTTAATGCATTTACATTTTGATAAAATATAAAGGATTGCTGGAGTGTCCTTTACTCAGCCTAGCTTGTTGGTGGGTTTGCCTCTGCTGAGCTCAGCTAGTGGCCCTGAACTCTGACATGTAATAATAAATCAAGCTTTCGTCAAATTCTTCTTAGCCTGTTGAGAAACAAAAACCCTGTAAGCAATGCTGCAATAACTTCCTTTGAAATTCTAATTTGTTTTACTGTGATAAGAAAAAAATGTGATAAGCAGTCAAGAAGCCCACTATGCTATTGTATACAATTGGAATATGATTTTCTAAGTAGTTTCTTTATTTTCAAATGATCCTTGCTATAGAGTTAGCAAGTGCCAATTCAGATGCAGGGTCTAGGTAATTGTGCAGTAATTAAATTCTTGCTTGGGAAAACAATTTTAGATCACTGGATTGCTTTATTGCATTTTGAAAACCTGAAAGGGGCATTCAATCAGGTAGAGCCTGTGTATTTGTCTTCTGGACAAGACTTGTTATAAATTATTCACATGGGCAAAGACGGAATTTAAAAAGGAAGAAACTTGGGGCATAGGGCAATTATTGCTCCAACCATCATTGTACAGTTCAGCAGGTTACATAAAAGGAGGCCTGTCTTGATGCTCCGTGGCAAGGTTTTGGGGATTAAGAAGAAGTGGTTCCTTAGCAAATCTGAATTTAAACTGAGACCACTAACAAATTGGCTTTTTCCCCCTTACTCTCTTGGATGCTTCTCTGGCTCAAACAGCCCTGCAGAAGAAAGGGTTCCCACTAAATTCTGTTCAATTACATAACTTAGAGAAAAGCAAAAAAAATGATTTCACAAAGTATGACATAGGTGAGAGAAATATTAGTATAAACATTGGGCCTCACATGTATTATTGCTCTGAGGCTTCACTGAGGCTTCTAACTATATTTATCATTTTACATTTGCTCTGAAATTTTTTATTGAAGGATAGTTTATTTACAGTAAAATGCACAAATCTTAAGTGTACCATTTTATGAATTTTTATCTACACATTCATGTAGATATCATCTAAATAAAGATATAGAACAATTCCATCAGCCTTGAAAGTTCCCTCATGCTCCTTCCCAAATAAGAGGCTCTCCCAGAGGTAACCACTATTCTGATTTCTAACACCACAAATAGTTTCACCTGTTCTTGAAATTTACGTAGATGTACTCTCTTTTGGTCTGGTTTCTTTCACTTAGCATAGCACATTTGAGATTGTTGTAGTATACATCAATAGATCATTCCTTTTTATTGCTAGGTAGTATCTAATTTTATGGATGTACCACAGTTTATTTATCCAATCTCTTGTTGATGAATTTTTCATGGATTTTGCCTACTATGAGAAAAACTTATATAAACATTTGTGTACAGATATTTTGCGAACAATGTACAGAAAGGATTGTTTGGGTGCTTACTTCTTTTAAGTATATACCCAAGAGTAGCATTGCTAGGACTATCTTTAGATTTAGAAAAATAAAATGAAAATTTAATACCAACTGGAAAGATGCAGAAAAGTAATAGTCTCTCCAATATATCTGTTCCTGGCAAGGTGAGGACGCAACCTTGTACTGCCTGATGGCATTGTTCCAGCATTTAGATTTGAAGTATCTCAAGTTATTGCTTAGCCATGGAGAATTGGAGAAATGGAATTTAGATTCTTTCTTGGTGAGATGAATTCAGGCATTGTGCATCTGAATGAATGGATTGCAAAGGAATGCTTTAGTACCTTGGAAAACTGGGTTAATTTTGGACTTATCACCTGGAAATAGGACAGTTGGTTCACCTTGGGATCACTCATGGCCAAAGATAAATTGTGTTGGAGGAAGGGATCCAAGAAGGATGGATTATGAGACCTCAGTACATCCAAAGTGCCATAGAGCTATCAGAATTGGCTTGGTTGGTCTCCAGGGGATCACATTCCAGAGTTGTTTGCTACTAACTCTTTGATACTGGAACTGGGCTGTAGTTAAGCCTAACCACAGAACTGAGGGCTGGTAGACTTGTGAAGGGGTTATGGCGCCCCCTGGGGGACACTGAAATGTTCCTTCCCTGTAAACATAGCTTCCCTGAGGTCAAATTATGTCTTAGACATCACTACTTCAGTAATCCTCTTCAAAGATCTCAACATAAATTTAGAATATTTTGGAGTTTTATTGGGAACGACTCAATTCAGGGAAAGCTTGAGAGGAATATATATGTTTAAGCTCTTGCAAGGTGGGGGAATCCTTTCTGGTTTATTTCTTATTATTTCTGGTAAAAGGGCTCCATGTGATTGAATAATTTCTAATTTTTGCTTTGTTAATGAAGGTGATAACGTAAGATGACAACTTTGAAGTTCTACAGGCAAAATGCCTCTACAAGAGGACTGCGAGTCTTTTCTGTCTTGCTCGTTCAGTGTATAAAATTGAGTATTTCTGAACCCACATCAGTACCATTTGGAAGTGTGTGGGAGCATTTTTGATCCTCACAATGACCGGGGAAGGGGGAGGCCATGCTACTCCATTTGTTGAGGTGGGAGAGGGAGAGAAAATGTCTAGCATGAGAAAGAGTTGTCCCATCAAAAATGCCAATAAGGCCCCTGTCGAGAAATACTTTTTTCTACCTCAGGCAATCTAGAGATGTTTATATATATGCAATTCATATTCAGAAGGTTTAACAACACGAATAAAATATGTTAAGCAAGTGAAAGACTTAAGGATCTCATTGAGGCAGGAGTAGAGGTAAGTCTGTTTTTGGACATTTTGAGTGTATGGATTACCTTACCTGAAGTAGAAAAGGGGCAGTGCTCAGCAGTGACCTTAAGTGGGATATGGAAGTGGAGAAATTTGTTTTCCAGGCTCCCCAGCATTTCTTTTTTTCATTCTCCTCCAAACTTTCACAGATCCTGCTCTTCTTCCATGCTTCTTGGGATAAGGAAGCAGCTGATAAATTCATTAAGCTGTGTGAGTTTTCTCTTACTCCTCTCAGCAGGATATCAGGAAGGGAAAAATCTCAAATGTTGGAATTTTGGATGTGGGAGAGGAAGGTAGGTGTTTTTGGCTGTGAGATCTTTCTAGAACTTCTTAAATTATTCTTGGGCAAGTAATAACTTATTTTCCTGTGAACTTGGCTTTACATGTGGAAACCAAAGTGTTAGAATTTGCTGTAACCATGGCAAAGAGAGGGAAGGAGGGACGAAATACCTTTGTAAGTTTATTGGCATATGAACTAGTTGAGCAAGACTCTTTTGAAGCATACAGTTTAGCATATGCCATGTACTTTGTAAACTTTAAAGTACTATGCAGTTCTGATGTACTTTCTATCAAATTTTCCTTGTATTTCTCATATCGCTTATCTCAAAATCTTACACAAAATATCCATTCAGTAAATTTGTCCCAAATGAAACAAATGATTAGGCATAAGGAGCTGCAGTGGAGATTATGGAATAAGGTTTCATATTGTCATATTTGTCAATGAGTTGACATGTCTCTACTTGGATGGAGTTATCCGCTGAAAAGGAAATCTTGCTGCAGTATGCTTTTTCTTTCCATTACGCATTTCCTGGGAGGGAATTCTCACTTTTTTTTTGTGAACAGGATTGATGATAAATCTCCTTCAGGCTGCCAAATGACATAGAATTATTGTGTATCTATTTAATATATGAAGAGTTGAGGAATCACCATTAGTGCCATCATTATTCAGTGCCCAAGCCAACTAGTGACTATGAGGATCTAATTACAATAGCCCCTGGGATTGCTGGGCCCAAGATTCTAGGATCAGAATTTTAGGGATATCCTTTTAACTTACTTCCTTGGTTGGGAGAAAATCAGAAATGACAAGATCTTAAATATCTATCTATATTTATTGAGCAACTCTTGTGCCAGCCACTATGCTATGTACTAGGGACATGAGATTGAGTATGATATAGTCACTGCCTTCATGGTAGTTGAGGGTGGGTGTTGGCCAGTGGGTCTGAACCTTGGTTGTACATTACAGTCACCTGGAAAGCTTTAAAAAATCCTCATGCACAGGTTGCATCCCCAGTTCAATAAAATCAAAATCTCTGAGGGTAGAACCCAGACCTCAGTATATTTTAAAGCTACCTGAGTGATTCCAAAATGCAGCTGAGGTTGAGAAACACTAAGTATGGGGGAAAGAGACAAGTTTTTAAAGAAATATTTTAAATTAAAATATGAAAAGTGCACCATAGAGGTAAAAGCAAAGTACAGCTGGAGGAGCACAAAGGAGAAGAAACTGACTCTTATGTCCAAGAGAAGCTTTGTCATGAGAATAATTAGAAGAGTGCTGACAAGTGGTAAACTCTGGAAACAACAATGAGGGTGTCATCCAATCATTTTCTGATGGAACAAATTTCCCTTTGCATATTAACATTTATTGGTGATTTTAGGGGCTTAAAAATGAGAGTTGGTAATTTGTGCAGTACACTTCCCACTCCTTTCTTTTTCTTCCCTCCTGGCCCTTTCTTTTTTACAAATTCTTGAACATACACAGTACACTGAATGCTAGATATGGGTTAGTGGTTGCTAATATATTAAAATAAAAAGGGAAATGAAAGCTTACTGTTTTTCTCTGCTTATGAGAAAAGTACATTAATACAGTACGTGGTGTGGTCATGTGGCTAAGCCTAGACCTGAAAATAATAATTAAAAAGACTCATTTAATGTATTAAATTGTTAACTCTAAATATATTAACTGTGATCCTTGTAACATCCCTCTATAAAAAGTATGATTATCTCTGGTTAATACATGAAGAAACTGAGGCACAAAGAGGATAACTTGCCAAAGCCACATGTCTTTTTGGTGGCACAGGTGGGATTCAAATTCATTTCAGTTTGACTTGAAAGCACTGCTTCTTATTTTGCATTTGAGCTTGTTATATCTGCTAATTGACTGAGTTGAGGTGGGAATGTTGATGTATTTATGGGATACATCTCAATATCACACTGAAAGGATGGAGCTAGTAACTAATTTAGTGTTGTTGTTGTTTTTTTTAATCAACACCACTACCACTACCATCACCAAGTGTATAGATCTGTTGGATGAACTCTTGAATAAATCTCAAGGGAAGGGGGAGATATCTTGTAGGGAGAAGTGATTTGAGAGTTCACTAAACTCTGAGATTATAAAAATAATGAGAGTTATAAAATATCTAACAACTTGATTTTTAGTTAAAGAAACACAAGACAAGATCTAATTGTGAATTGTAGAGGAACAAGGTTCCAGAATGTGAAGAAATTTGGCTACAAGGTAACTGTATTAACCTCCCTGTAGAGACTCATTGCCACAAGATCATTAAAGTGATTTGAGCTTTTGAAAAATAAAAACAGAATGAAAAACAACCTAAACTCTAAAAAGCGAACATATACATACATACATACATACATACGTATGTACATACATACATACATACATACGTACATACAGAAGCCAAGATCTATGGACTAAATGTTTGTGTCCCCTCCTCAACAAATCATATGTTGAAATCCTATCCCCCAATATGATGGTATTAGTTGGTGGAGCCTCTGAGAGATGATTTGGTCACAATAGTGGAGCCCTCATGAATGGGATTAGGGTCCTTATGAAAGAGAAACCCCCAGAGAACGCACTCAAGCCTTTAGCCATGTGATGATACAGTAGGAGGATGTCTACACATGAATTAGTAAACAGGCCCTCACCAGACACAGAATTTGCAAGTGCCTTTCTCTTGAACTTTTCACCCTCCAGACTGTGAGAATTAAATTTCTGTTCTTTCTGAGCCACTCAGTCTGTGGTATTCTGTTATAGAAGCCTGAACTGACCAAGATATCTAGGGGTTACCCCATTACCCTTTTTTTTTCTTGAAGAATACTAGTTAGTCTAGTTTTAAAAGCATCATTTTAAATCCTTGTAATAGTGTAATATTTAGATAGTAACCCCTGTGTTATTCATCCACATCAATTCACACTTCCTTCTCTTTCTAGCACCATTCAGGCAGCAGTGAAAACTTTCTATACAGATTGCCCACAGGTAGGATAGTTATAGCAGAAAAATAAAAAAAATATGACATCTCACTGTTTTTGAGTATCTAAATAGATTCAGAGAAAAGGCTCTGAGCTTCGTCAGCATAATTTTAATACTAACAGAGCCAAAATTTATGCTATGAATCAGTAGTTTGCAATCTTCTCCTTGTATCAGCTTCACTTGGAGGTGTTTTAAAACCTACCAGTACCTGGACCTGGACTTTACCTGTAAAGACTCAGTTTTAATTGATTTTTGGTGAGTGTATATATATATATATATATATATATATATATATATATATATATATATATACACACACACACACACACACATACATGTATATATATGTATATACATACATGCATGCATGCATACATACATACACACACACATTATATTATATATATAATCTCCAGATAATGTTAATGTGCAACCAGGGTGGAGAACCAATGGTTAAAAGTGACCTGGAGAGCTTTTAGAATCCTCAATGCCAAGGTTTCATTCATATCAATGAAATTAGAATGTGTGGGGGTAGAAGCTAGGTGCCTTAAACAGTAGATTTGGGAAGAATTCCTGATGAGAGTTCTATTGCATTACATTTAGAAGTTTCCACAGGTTGGCAAGTGAGAGAAGTGAAAAGTGGAGAGGGCAAGAGTAGCTTAGACAATGATGTGTCCTTGACAAGGGGCCCTGTGACACCTGAATCCCTCATCCCCATTCGCATCAAGTTGTATAGTGGGTATGTGCAGTGTTGTGCTGGTAACTGTTAATAGATAGCTATCAGAGAAAAATTTGTGATGTTTACTAATTTCTGTGGTGCAAATACTCCTACCATGCATGGCTAATTTCAAGTTGCCAACACAGCATCATTGATTATGACATTGGAAAGAGATACACATAAGTGGCTCTAGCAACTCTTTATGAGCTACTCCAGCATGCTACTGGGTATGAGCATGATGAATCCTTTACACAAGTTTGGGAATTTGAGAGTAGAGACACTTGTGCTTTATTTCTAGGCTTGAAACAGAAAAGATGAAAGAGACTAAAGTTTCCCCGTAATGTATTATCTTGAGTAGAAATGGGGACACATCTAAGAAGGTCTACGTAGCAAAGGAATGATACCACCTCCCAGGTCTCTTGTCACTTCCTAGTGGTATAAGAGAAGATTCAGATTTCTCTGAACTTTTAAGAGTATTATAGATGTGGGTGAACATGAGCTAGAAGAGCTTAAGGGGCTTTGAAGTTAGGATGAGAAAACCATGAAGAGTTTTGAATGATTAGTTACTGAAGGGCACAAAGAAATAAGCTACAGATGCAAATGTGGAAGGTGCCAACAAGGATAAAAGCCAGTAAGAATTGAGAATCAGATACCTTTTCTTGAAGCCATAATTCTACTAACCTCTATGACCTATAGTCAGAGAACTAACAGAAAGGCCAAAGGAAACAGAAAATGTAGTGGCTGTTAATCATTGCAGTAATTAAAGGTTATTACAAGGAATATAGCCAGAATCAGTATCTATCTCTCTCCCTCTCTCCCTATCTCTCCCTCTTTTTCTCCCCCACTATTTCATTTCTTAGCAGAGCCAAATAGAAATTTGAAAAAGAAACAATTTCAGGTTCATCTTGTTAGAGCTATTGAAATGATGCAGTAGGACTTTTTTTCTTATTGCTTCTGAAAGAAATAACTGGCAATATTTTGCAAATTTACTCTGACAAAACACAGCATGCCCCAAGTTCACAGTAAAGTTTGGCAACTTTACTGAAGGTTAATGTAAATAGGACAATATGGAACACCTTATAAGGTCACGTGCAGGATTTCCGGTAAAGATGGCAAAATAGGAAAATGCTGTGCTAGTCTCCTCCCATGATCACATCAAAAGTACAAACTACAGAACAACCATCATTGAGAACCATCTGAAGTCTAGCTGAACAGAAGTCCTATAACTAAGGATATACAGAAGAAGCCATCTTGAGACTGGTAGGGATAAATACACCAAACAGGCTGGTCCCATACCTGTGTGTTATGGTTAAAAATTGGAAGGGATATTTCAGCTGCAGAGGTCCCTCTGGAGGGACAAGGGGATCCCAGCCCCACACTGGGATCCCCAGCCTAGGGTTTCAGTGCTGGGTGAAAACCAGCAGAGATTGTGGCTAAGACTGAGGGCGGTTGGAGTCTCAGGGGTTCCCCTTAAAGGGCCCACATGCAGACTTATTTGCTTACAGACTCACTCGCTCTGAGCTCCAACGCTGGGGTAGCAACTCCAAAGGTGCCAGGGACATATGGGGAGGAACTGAATTGTCTGGTTTCAGGGCGAGGGCTGGAGGGGCAGTTTTCTGACAAACAGAAGTGCTGGCAGAATCCATCGTTCCTTTGTTGAGACCTCTCCTGCTCAGTGTGCAGATGCAGGAAGGCACTATATTTGAGCTCCGTCAATTTGGATAACACTGGTTGCCTTGCCCTGGTGATTCCCCGAGACCCAGTCCCTCCCAGCTTGTGGGCCCACCCAGGCCACTTCCAGTGGCTTTTCCATACAAATGGCCTATCTTGGCTCATGCTGCAGACTTTCTTAAAATCTCTTAAAGGTTCACAAAACTCAAACAAGCAGCATCTGACCTCAGTGTGTCCTGAACCACTTGCTGAGGAGCCCTAAGCCTGGCACTAGTAACAGCCAGCCTTGGGTCATAGCTTGGCCTCCAGAGTCAACTCCAAGCCAAGCACAGGTGCCAACCATATGTGGATTGCTCGGTAGCTCATGAAGGTGGCCCTGGGCAGGGCACAGGTTGTGGCTGAACTTGGCCTGCATTGGGGGCCTCTCCCAGGAGGCCATGGGGCCAGCACTCCTGGTGGACAGAGCCAGAGCACCACCTGGGGCTGCATCCAAGGATGACACACCTGAAGGGCAGACAGAGCAGACGCTAAAGCCATGCTAACGTGAATCCTGCTCTGTAGGATCAGCTTTGCATAACAGCTCCTCCACTGGTCTCGGTCAGTCATCACAACCAATCAGTCTGAGGGTCAGTCCCTCCCACTGATGGATGAGTAAACAGCAACCAAGGCTCAACTACAACAGCAGGGCGCACACAACCCATACAAGGGGCATAGGTGGAACACATAGCTCAGATGACCAGGGAGAGTGTGCTGCTGGGTCCTACAGGACACCTACTACATAAAGCCACTCTACTCAGACTGGGAGACTTAGGAGCTCTAAGACATAGAAACAAACACGAAGTGGCACTCAAAATGGGGAAACAAAGAAACATGTCCCACATGAAAGAACAGAACAAAGTTCCAGAAAAAGAACTAAATAAAATGAAGATAAGCAATCTACCAGATGCAGAGTCTAAAACACTGGTTATAAGGATGCTCGATGAACTTAGGGGAAGAGCAGATAAACTCAGTGAGAACTTTAACAAAGAGAAAACAAAAATGGAAAGAGAAAACATTTAAAAGAACTAGTCAGAAATGAAGAATACAATAACTGAAATAAAGAATACATTAGAAGGAATCAACAGTAGATTAGATGAAGCAGAGAATCAAATAATCGATTTTGAAGATAAGGTAGCACAAAACACCCAATCAGAACAACAACAGGAAAAAAATCCCCCCCCCCACAAAATGAGGATGGTTTAAGGGGCCTCTGGGACAACATCAAGTGTATCAACATTCACATCGTAGGAGTACCAGAAGTAGAAGAGTGAGAACAAGGAATTGAAAAATGGATTTGAAGAAATAATGACAGAAAAATTCCCTTAGTTAGTGAAGGAAATAGATATTCAATCTCAGAAAGCCCAGAGAGTCCCAAACAAGATGACCCAAAGAGGCCCACCCCAAGATACATTATAATTAAAATGCCAAAGGTTAAAGACAAAGAGAGAATCTTAAAAGCAGCAAGAGAAAAGAAGTGAGTTACCTGCAAGGGAGCTCCCATAGGACTGGCAGCTGATTTCTCAAGAGAACCTTTGCAGGCCAGAAGAGATTGGCATGAAATATGCAGTGATGAAGAGCAAGGACCTACAACTAAGATTACTCTATCCAGCAAAGCTATCATTTATAACTGAAGGACAGATAAAGAGCTTCCAAGACAAGAAAAAGCTGAAGGAGTTCATCACCACCAAACCACTATTATATGTTAAAGGAACTTGTTAAAAAGAAGAAAAAAAGATCAAAAACATGAATAAAATGGCAATAACTACATCTCTATTAACAATTACTTTCAATGTGAATGAATTAAATGCTGCAGTCAAACATGGGGTGGTTGAATGGATAAGACTCACTTCAGATTGAAAGATATACAGAGAATGAAAGTAAAGGGATGGAAAAAAATACTTCATGAAAATGGAAACAAACAAAAATCTGGGGTAGCAATACTTGCGCCAGACAAAATAGACTTTAAAACAAAGGCTATAAAATAGACAAAACAAAACAAAACAAAACAAAACTGAGTAATCCCCCTTCCAGGTATTTATCTGAAGAAACCCAAAACACTTCTTCAAAGGAACATGTGAATCCATATGTTTATTGAAGCATTATTTACAATTGTCAAGATATGGAGGCAACCTGGGTGTCCATCAATGGATGAATGGATATACATATACAATGGAATATTATTCAGCTATATAAAAGAATGAAATCTTGCCGTCTTTATCAACATGGACAGGAGGGTGTGTAGGTGAAAAAGGGGAAGGGATTAAGATGTACACATTGGTAGTTACAAAATAGATTTGGGGATGTAAAGTATAGCATAAGGAAAATAGTCAATAATATTGTAACAACTATGTATGGCATCAGATGGGTGTTAGATTTATCGGGCGATCACTTTGTAAATTATATAAATGTCTAATCACTATGTTGTACATCTGAATCTAATATTGTATGCCAATTGTAATTGAAAAGTAAATTTTTTAAAAAAAGAGATATATAAATCTACTGCTTAGAATAGAGATGTAACAGGAGGCTTTTTGACTTCTCTCTGGGATGTGCATTGCTGAACCTCTCATTTGCCATTTGTAGAAGCTCAGGCCCTCATTGAGTACCTGGTAGCATTTAAACTAGTTCTGGCCTTGTACACTTTGATTCTTACATACTGTCAGTTGTAGGAGCAATTTTGTCAGAAGAGGCTGAACAACAGAAAGAACATCGGACTGGGGATCGGTAGATCTAAATTCTCATCCTGGATCCATATCAGCTGTGCAATCATAAGTAAATCTGTTTAATAAATAAAGTTTTATTGGAACACAGCCATGTCCATTCATTAACTTATTATCTATGGCTGCCTTCATACTCCAACAGCAGAGTTGAGTAGTTGCAACAGAGTGTCTGGCCTGTAAGCTGAAAATATTTACCATCTGGCTCTTTAAAGAAAAAGTTCGTTGACCCCAAATCTAAGTTAATGGTATTATAGCCCACACAATTATTCAGGCCCCAAATTGGAGTCACCTCTTATTGCTGTCTTTCATACTTCCATGCCAATTCTTTAGAAATCCCTTCAGCTCTCTTTTAGAAAAATATTCTGATTCTGATGTCTCATCACCGCCACTAGCTCAAGTGACCATCATTTCTCTTTTTCTACCACCATCTCTTGCCTGCATTAGTATCCCTGCTTTAACTCTTGTCCTGTAAACAATCTGTTCTCTACATAGCAGGTGGAGAGATCCTTTGAAAATGCTAGTCAGATTACGTCACTTCCTTGTCCTAAACTTACAATAGTTTCCCACTGCATTTAGAACAAAATTGAGAATTCATATCATGGCCTCTGAGGCCCTGCATTATTTTCCCTGCCCCAAGACCATCCCCACCATGTGATTGACCTCATCTCCTTCCATTCCTTCTCTCTGTTCAGTAACACTGGCCTCCATGCTGCTTAAATCTCTAAGTATGTTCTTGCCTCAGAATCTTTGCACTTGCCATTCTCTCTAGCTGGAATATACTTGCCCTGGATATACATGAGTTAACTCCTTCAGTGCCTTCAAGGATCTGCTTGAATGACATCTTAGACAGACTTCCTTGACTGCTTTATCTAAAACAACACCCCCGGCCGTCTCTATCCCCTTATCCTGCTTTTTATTCAGAGCAGTTATCTGGTTATTGTCCACTTTCCTCATTAGAATGCAACTCTAGATACTGTATTCCAAGCACAGTGTTCAATAAATATCTGTTGAATGAATCTGTTGAGTGAATGGACCTGTTCCTTCATGTGTAAAATGAATGAGAGGGCCATCTGGCCAGAGCATCTGTTACTGAACTGGTTGCCAGGATTGTTTCCACTGATCTGACTGGCTAAGTGGGCATCCCTTTTCTCCTTATGTCAGTCCTTCCCAAAGACTATGGGCAAAATGGTCAAGAGTATGTGAGTCCTGCTGCTTTATTGATGGAAACTCAAAACAAGCTGTTTTCTGAAGGGGCCACCACAGTAATGCCTTTTCTGCCTACCTCTTCTAGAGGTAGATGATAGGTCTCAAGTAATTCTGGGATAGAATGGGGCACATCAGTGCATAGGGAGCTGAAGGCAGAAGCAACTGACATTCCTATTGCAACATTCTTCAGTGACTTCCCATGTAGCAAGACACGTGCACTACAACCATGCTTCTTAAACTGCAGTGTGAGGAGGAATCTCCAGGGAATCTTGTTGAAATGCAGACTCAGATCCAGTAGGTTTGCAGTGGTGATTGAGACCCTGCATTTCTAACAAGCTCCCCGACAATGCCAATGTTGCCAGTCCATGGACCACACTTAGTTCTAGGCTTGGCTTGTACTTCACACCACTCTAAATAAGCTATTGAGTATGCATCTTTAAAAAATATCTTGGGCAAAATAACATTATAACACAAAGTTAAAATTATGCTAATTTATTATCAACTAATATTTAGTCAATATTCAAATTCCTCAATTGTTTCCAAAATGCCCTTTAATGAATCAGAATCCACTCTAGGACCACACATTGCATGTGGTTATTTCTCTTAGGTCTCTTTTATTCCAAAACAATCTCTTTTTCATGACTCTGACTTACTGATGGGCAAGTTGCCCATAAAAATATTTTACTTTCTAGATTTGTGTGGTCGCTTCCTTGTGGTGTCATTCTGTTGAATATAGCCATATTTCCTGTAAACTCAGAGTTGGCTCTAAAAGCTTGATGGGTACATGTTAAATATTTGCCACTAGAATTGGTCACAGATGATAGGTATGTTATAATCCATCACATCATGTGACATGTGATACCTCCTTGTTCTACCATTAGTGATACAAAGACTGAGCCCTAGATTAGGATGATGACAGCTTGATCCCTCGGCCTACACTGAAGTTTTACTCTTTGAGATCAGAGTTCTAAGATTGCTTGGTTTTTCTTTGGCATCATATGAATGCCTCATTCCTCATCAACCATTAGTCTTTTTTTTTTTTTTAAACACCAATTGATAATCCTTGCCCAAATAAATAATTTCTTTGGGGGCTGCAAAAATGATGATTGTATAATTCTAGCATTCCTTTTACTTGTATTACTGGCATCATTCTGCAATGAAGAGCTGTTTTTTATCAATTGGGGCTATTTGGCTACTTTCCAGGATAAATGCTTAACCCTTTTTCTTTAATCACCAACTTTCAAAGGAAGGAGTTGGTTTAAGAGCTACCCTGAATGGGGCCAAATGAGTTTTTTTTTTTTTCTGGCTTTCTCTTTTTTGATTTATGGATTTTCATAGATTCACCATATTTCAAATAAGTACATTGTTCTTTTTGATGCTCATTTGTTACAACTTTGGCCAGTAGGCGGGGCACTTTTAATCTGACTCCTGTGTCCTTTTGACAGGACCCAATTAATCTTCAAAAGCTCCTTTTCTTTCTTGCTCATCTGGTATCTCAGACTCTAATTGTGCCTTCTCTGTTCTGGGCCTGGAATCAGCCATTTTTCCAAGGAGTGCTGGTTCCTTTGAATGAGGAATGGATGTTAAAGGGAAAAAGAATAGTTTCAAGGTTATGTATTATGATTGGGATGACATTGTTTCTAGGACATTTTAATGAAAAGTCAGAATGACTTTATATTAATATATCTGATTAACTTTAACATCACTGTTTTTACTTAATTTTGATTTTATAATTCTTTTTTCTTTTACTCTGAAAATATTGATTCTTAACATAACTACTTGTTTCTTAAACTCTTACAATTAAAAAAGTTTCTAAATAAAAATACCACTATTATGTATAATATTACTGAATAATCTAAAATTTATGACTCTTTTTCACTTTAGATAATATTTCCCTCTTAGAATGAACTCTTTAAGAACTACATTTGGGTTAGATATTAGAAACTATAAATGTTACTTGAATGGTTTGTTGAGTAAATAAAAATAGTTTAAGTACAGTTTTGATTCCTAAATATTCCTAATATGCCCAGACTGCATATGCTTCAGTTATCGATTTCTAACTTCATAAATGAGTTAATTCTTATCTTAATCTTCCTCTCAAATGGAGCACAAGCATTTAATCATTGGCCTTGCATAGAAATAGCCCCAATTGATAGAAGTAGCCCCAATTGCTAATTATAGTAGCTTTCATGGGATAGAGGAGAAGGAAAGAGAAATGGCTCTAAGAGAAAATGATCTCCAGGAGCTCTTCTGGTATCTTTGGGGTGTTGGGGATTTTTCTTCCTATCCCATAAGGGGTCAATAATCTAAAAATTGCTTTTTAATTTTACTCTGAGTCAAGAAGGACTTTCACAGTCATGTCACTCATGTTTCATTTAGCAATAAGGTTTAAGAAAGGAATGCCAGTTTAAACATGTAATTTAACTCTGTTCCTGACAATAACCAATGGGTGCAATTTATTCATCACACATCAATACTCTTAACTCATAACAACAGGAAGGTTACCGAAGACAGTCATTTGAGAATTAAAGGAGTCTATATACATGCTGACAGAACAAGTAGCTTGAAGCATTTTCTGCCAATTTATTATTGACCCAATGGTTCTTTTGAAAATTCTCTACTCAGCAAGAGAAAATAGAGAGATGTGAAAAAGATATTGTTTGTGGAGGCAATCTAGAAGCTCTTTTACATTGGGATGTTTTAGGTATATTTACTGGGTTTGAGACGTCCATCTCTCTCTCCGAATTCTGACTTTCTTCACTCCTCTCCCCCCGCTCCCCGCTTTTTTAAAAGATGAATAAGCTTTACTTTTTATATTTGCTTACATATAAGTGAGATGTAGCTCTAATGAATTTAAATTGTGTTACTAACTAAAAATCAAGAAACAGCCTAGATCATAGTGAAGGAAAAAAATGGGTATGTGATGACCATAAAGTCATTTCAGAATCCATAAGTAGGAATCTTATTGCTAACAAATAATAAAGTGTCAACAGGACGAGAGACAAGTATTAGAGGTGATGTCTGGGTTCTCATGTGATAGCTTTTTAAAAATCTTACACAAACTGTTACTATTGGTAACAATTAAGTTGATCAACCAATAGTAACTATGTAATTTCAAGCAGATTACATTGTATATAAACTTTTATATTTGCCTCTTCTAACATTTTGTATATTATTTCTAGCTTTACTGAGATATAATTGACATATAACATTGTGTAAGTTTAAGGTACAATGTGATGATTTATCTTCACTTCCTTTTAAGAATAACCTCAGGTCAGGAGCTGTGTGGCTAATTGGAAATAAGAATTCATTTTATGTATCCTGGCATAAATGTCAGAGCCTGACCAGGATATAAATACCCATTGATTTTTTTTTCTTTTTTAAACAATGTCTTTATTGTGTTTTGAGATTGTTGCTCTTTGATAAAGTACATTGTTTACAAGAGGCAGGAACTCTGTTTCTCATGCTTTCAGAGTCCTTAGCATGAGATAGATAATGCAGTCAACTTTCGGGGACCCAAATGTTCAAAAGTGAGAAGCATCTCTCAAAATTTAAGGGCACAAAGAGCAGTGCTACCTTCTTTCCTGGAGACAAATGTCCACTAATGTGGGATTCCTTATCACTAGAAGACTTTCTTTAGGAAACTCCTCCTACAGTGAGATTTGGACATAGCCTACTGATGAGAATCTGGCATTTCATTTTACATATTGTGACCATATTTCCTGAACAAAAATCAGTACTGGATTTGGCAAGATGATAAAATATTTGAAATTGGGACTACTCTAGAAATCATCCACATATGGCTGCCATACCTTGATTTCTTCAGAAAATCCACACCTGATTTGTATTTGATATCATCTGGATATCATATATCATATTCTTTGAATTGTATAAAAGGAAGTTGGACTGATTTTGGTTTGAGGGTTAACCACCATCATTTAGAATTTGCAATAAGTAGAATATGTGCAATAAGTAGAGTATCTGTACTGTCCTTAAATTATTAAGTTTTAGTGTTTTTATTTTATATTTGTCTTATGTTTTCAGTTATATTTTAAACTCCTCAAAGGCAGGTCATTTAGGACCTGTCGGAGAACCTAAAATGGTAGACTTATTGTTTGCTGATTTAATACATGTGTTTGCAGTACCTATCCTACATCCCCAAATCCTCAGTAACTGAAATTTCTAGTCAGAACTGTTTTAGATGATCATTCTCTTCCAATGTAACTTCACTGACATAAATGCAAGCAGCTTGTAGAGGTTATCATAGTAAGGTGGCTATTAAATGCAGGCTGAAATATTACTCTTTTTGTAGGAAAGTCTCTGTTCAGAAAATTAGGCCTTTGGGGCAGGTGGTCTTGGAATAAATGTCCTTGTAATCACCAGTGAATGTGTCACTCCCATAATAATACGTAGATGGAAGAAATGGGTTAGAGCTGTTAGTCACCCATCTAATGTTTTTGGAATTTTAGAAATGGCAACAAATTGGGCCCTGTTATTGCAAGATTTTTCTAGGAGATGTTTGAAAACGTCAGACAAAAGATGGAAGGCAAGGTGTGACACACCTGCCTCCATTTATGTTCATCATCATTCATTGCTTTCTTTCTTTACAAGAAACTGAACAAGTAACCAAGACAGAGCCATAATATACCTTTGTGTTGATGCTTTGAGCCTGGATGGAACAGGAGATGAAAGAGAGATATGAAACACCCAAGTGTCTGTGATGCAGGAAAGAAGGTTCAGCATGAATAGGAAGAACTTATTTGAGCATAAATGGCAATTTAATGTTTCTACTAAACCTTCACTGAAAGAGATATGACTTGGGTTTACTTTGCTTTCTATTTCTTCTGTCTTGGGATATGCAGATAATTTCAGCTTAATAGGAATCTGTCATTGCTCTACTGAGGACAGCTGTACCTTTGAGAGAGGGAGCTGATGAAGACAAGAAAGAGGGTACAAAGGGAGCTTGGTGATTTCATTGGATCCATTCAGATTCAGTGAAAGAGCAAAGTGAAAATTAACATGTTCTTCTGGCTATTACATTGAGAAGAAAAAAAATAATGCTTTTTAAGCTTTGAGGAGGCATGAAAATACTCATCATCTTACTTGTCATTAGCTTTTGAATCAGGAAGTACTGTCCCTTCGCAGAAGTGGAACATTTGCTTTGCCTTGCCCAGGGCTGGGTGACATTTCCTTGGAGAACCCTGATTGATCCTTGTGTGATCTTGAGAAAGCAGCATGTATTTTATTTGCCCCATGAAAAGTACCAAATGTGGAAAATGTACTTAGTTTATGCGGATAAATGTGCATTCTCAGAGCACCTTGGTTTTTGGGTCAGAACTACTGTATTTAGTTCACAGCTTCCTGTGCTGATCAGCAGCTTCATTTATGAAGTCAAGATATCCAACCAGACCCCCAGTCACATCACGCATGTGTTAGAAAAACCTCTAATAGATAATAGTTATTTCAGGAAAAGGTAGCATATAAAGGTAATGAAAGATTTTCAAGGACTATTAGAATACTTAGAACAGAGTTTTTCAATCCTGGCACTATTGACATTTGGGTCTGGGTAATTCTTTGTTGCAAGGCACTCCTGTGCTTCGTAGGATATTTAGCAGCATCCCTGGCCTCTACTCACTAGATGCCAGTGTCATCTCACCTGCTCAACTTTGGTAATCATTGCTGTTATGGTTCTGAGTCTCAGAGTTCCTTGAGCAACAACATGATGTCAGAAAACTCCATGGTTTCCCAGACTTCATTTTCTTTGCTCTTTACCCTCCCCTCACCCATGCCTTTTCTTCACCATGTGTTACATCCTCTGCAAATCCACCTCCAGGTGCCCCAAATGCCTTCTTAATCTTTCTTCCCTCTCACTTTATATAAATCATATTTTGGGGGAGGAGGAGAATCTGATTACCTTTCCACACTGCAGCTAAATATACATCTCTTTTTGCTTTTTCAGACTGGCATTCACAGTCTTTTAAAAAATCTTTAAAATTGACATCATAAAATTATTATTTTTTTGATATATAGTTCTGAGTTTTGACACATGCATAGGTTTGCATAACCACCACCACAATCAGGATACAGAACATTCCATTGCTTAAAAAACAAACAAACAAAAACACCCCTTGGGCTGCTCCTTTGCAAAACCCTGCTCCTTACACCTGAACCCTGACAACAGCAGATCCGCTCTCCATCCCTATACTTGTGCCTTTTCCAGAAGGTCACGTAAATGGAATCATACAGAATGTGACCTTTGAGAATGGCTTCTTTCACTAGGCATAATGCCTTTGAGATTCTTCCATGTTGTTGTTTACATTGTTAATTATACCTTTTTCTTGCTGGGTAGTATTCTACTGTGTAAATGTACCACAATGTGTTCATCTATTCACCTGCTGCAGAACATTTGGGTTGTTTGCAGCTCTTGGCAATTATGAACAGAGCTTCTGTAAACATTCCTGTACAGGTCTTTGTGGGAACATAAGTTTTCATTTCTCTAGGGATAGCATTGCTGGATCATATGGTAAATAGGTCTTTTTATTTTCCAGAGGTATTTTTACTTCATTTAGGTCCAGGAATGAATTCAACATTTAAACTGTAATGATTTGTGAGTGTGGGATTTCATGCTGTGCTTCTGAGATTTGGAGTAAGATTGCATATGTGAATGAGTGTACATGAGTGTATGTGTGAGTGAGTGTGTATGCACATGATGGGTGTGTTAAAAGTTGGGGGCCCTGAAATCAGTTCAGCTCAAATGGGTGGCCTATTCTTTCCCACTGCATGCTTGTGGGTCAATGTACCAATTTTTCTCCCAGTGCTTTATCCTGACCTATGGTATTGGTACAGGAAGAGCTATTCAAATTGGATGAGTGTCTGACAAACAACCGTCTGTTCCTGATGGATTTCCTTCCATCTCTAAATCCCATGATTATGACTGTGACTTTATGCTTAAATCATTCTCTAGCTACATCAATTTCATGCTTGTCAGCAATGCCTGATCCATCCTCCATAGTCTGGAACTACTCAGGCGGCACACTCCCTTGAGGTGAGAATGCTCCTTGTATTCCCTAATGTACTTGCCATCCTTGGGGTGCCTACAGTTTGTGTGTCTTAGAGAATTATTTAGTTTTAATTTTCACAGCAAGAAAAGTCTTTGGTGAAGGAAAATATCAGCAATGCATCAAACAATTCTATTGATATTGCTACTTTTTAAAAATGGCTTTCATTGCCAGAGGTTTTGTTCTGAAGTTCTACAATTCAGATTTTGCAAAAATATTTTTTTAATCTTAAATATCATTGTCATCATGTATAGCTTATCGTAAGTGTGCACTAATGTTTGTTGAGCTGAATAAATGAAAAAATAATTTGGTGAAAAACAATAAGGTTGATATAATTTTCTTCCTTCTGTTATCATTATTTATATTATTTCAAGGCCTCTTTTTTTTTTCTGAGCAAGACTTTGCTTTAGATGCCAAAAATGTTTATTCTCTATGTTTTTTTGATTAGGCATTTTATATTGGAAGCTTCGGAGCTCACTTATCTTGGAAAATAGTGACCCCTCTGAATTTTGAAAGAGGGATTCACTGATTATTCTACTAATTGGGGTATCAATTTCTTTTACTACCCCAGTTACCACATAATGCATACTCATCTTTTAAACTCAAAATAAAATGCCACCTTCTCAATGAGATTTTTCAGAACATCCCATGCAAAATTGTTCTTTTATCCATATACGACAGTTGTATAGTAATATATTTGAATTCAGGTCTACCTCTCCCAATGGTCTTTGAGCAACTTGAGGCTGGGACACACTGTGGTAAATATTTCACATTGAATAAGATACCTGAGGTATAATGATAACCTTAGCTAACATTTTAGTTTTTACATGCATTTATATATGTGAGATATATATATATATATATATATACACACATACATATGTATGTATGTATGTGTGTGTATATGTATATACATAATTTGAGAAACAGGTGGTAGAAATTAATGAAAGCAGAGCTCTTTCCTGGAATTATATACACTGGGCAGGTGGATTTTTAAAAAATGGGGCAGACAAATCATCAGCAAAGGAAAAAAGTGAGTTTTATAGTGTTTTGTTATTTAGAGGGGAAGTAGGTCTTCTTTGAACAACTTAAAAAGACAAGGGCCCTAATTTGCTCTGCTAATTTGATTTCAAGAGCTCTTTGAGCATACCTTGCACCCAAATTTCTTCTTGAAATGGCCTTCTAAATTGCAAAAAGTAATTCTGTTGCCATAACTCGAAACCACTGTAGAAAGTGATGGCAAAGCTAGCTACATGGGAAACACTGCACATAGACTGTGAACCCCAGTGAGGTTAGCAGTGCAAATCGTCTTCCCTTCAGTTTTATCTTGCAGATCAAGTCCACAAAATTCCTAATAAAATAATGAGCTAAGGGCTATGTCAAATTATTTTAGCTGAAATGAGATGGGAGTAGTGACAATTTAGGCCAACAATTGCATGTTATTGATTTTTATTTTAGGTAGAGATTTAGCTTTTAACACTAGCCTTTCCCAGGTGGCTTGTTGTAAGGTAGACATCTGTCTGATATAACCTTGAACTGGCAGTGGGGCTCACTGGGTAGCTATGCCAGGCAGCTGGCCAAACTATCTTGGAGAAAAGTGGTCTGATTAGATTCCTTCTGAAGAAGAAGGCCACACAAAGAAAAGCAGACTCTTCTTACTGGAGGATAACTCTTGGTAGCACACTGTAGTAGGCTGTTGGTGCTCTACTCAGATGCTCTTTACTGGGCTGGGGCATTATACTATGAGAGTTGGCAGTTTATGGCTCACAGTTGTATACTTCTTTGGAGCATTATCCTTGGTCAACTGAAGCTGCTTTCCTTGGAGTTGCCTGGGAGATTATTTCCTTTCCTTGAGGGCTGCCCACAGCCAATGACTGCCTACTTTAGGGGGAGGGTACAAAATCCTGTTCCTTACCCTTGCCTCAAGGTGGGACAACCCTATGGTGCCTTTCATACTCCAGAGCTCCTTGTAGAATAAAGCTGAGGCTAGGCTTTAGCTGAAACCACATCTTTGCTTGACTTCTGTCCTATCCTGTTTCCCTCTTTTTTGTACTCCTGGGAGTACTTCTTCGATAAATCACTTGGACAAAAATCTTCATTTTAGGTTCTGTTTCTAGAGAAACCAACATAAGATACATGCCTCTGACTAAATGAGCTGGCACGGCAGAGTACTAGAAGAATAATATATGTGGATTCTGAGATTTCTAAGAATTACAAAAGGAGTAATGTTGGAGAGAAAGATAGTTATCTGGGTGTTGAAATCATTTAGGATGAGGCAGAGAGACCTGGGGTTCAAAAGGGGACTCTGCTTATTCCACATCTGCACTGAGGAGCTTAACATGGTTGAAGAAAAATCCATAACTATGTCATGTGAGTTCTAGGTATAGTGTGGTCATCCTACCACATTTCCCAGTCAACTTACTGTCTGAATTATCTGTGTTTGTTCGTTGTTCTACCTTAATAAATAGACTAAAAAGATAAACTCTTAATATCAGTGGCGTAATCCAATAAAAGTTTCTTTCTTTTTATATAAATCCCCAAAGAGTGTTCCTAATTGGCAGGTGGCTCTACTGTAGGTGACAATTCAGGATTCAAGGCTCTTACCTTCTTGTCACCTTGACATCTCTGACTTATGGTTTCTAAGGTTTCAGTTTGGGGAATGAGCATGGAAGATCACATGTAGGAGGAGTTTATGGGAGCACATCATTCTCACATTTCACTGGCTATCTGATTACTGCATACCAGATCTTCCACTGACCACATGACAGTATGTAAATGCCCCATGCATTTGACACAACAGTGGGGAACGGGTGCTGCTAAATTGAATGAAATTAATTTTCTACCATTGACTGAATGGGGGCCTAACAAAAAGTTAAGTTTAGCTACAGAAAAGCCTTGGCAACCTGATTTTGTGTACTGAGATTCATATGTACTGCATGTGTTTGAAATGGTATCTGGAGGGGGTGGTTTTGAAGTAGAAGGGAATAAATGAAGTAGAAGGAATATGGAATTGAAAAACCTGATGAGAAAGTTTATAATTGCATACAGTGGGTAAACAGTGATACAATAGTAGTTTTTGTAGCCTTTAATTGGTAAATTTCAAACAGGGCTCCAATTAACCCATGTAGTGTTTTTATTAGAAAAAGGACACAACCCCATACCAGAGTGCATGGCTTTGGGGAGTGGAGTGAGGGCTGGAGTCAAGCCCTTATCATCCCTTTCACCAGGTGCTGTTGTGAAGGATACACCTGCATACCATATGTGGCAGTCCTGATATCAAAGCAATTGCTTTAGCCCTTCCCCTGTAGTAGATTGAATTAATTGCTCTATTTTTTTTTTTTTACTTCTTGTATGCATACCCTTTGCCATGGGACTTTGCAATTCTTTCCACTAAAAAGGTAGACTATATTTCTCTGATGCTTGACATTTTTGGCTATGTGATGAGCTTTGGCCAATGGAAAGTTAACAAATGTGAGATGACCCAAAGGTAGAACCACCTGCATGACTGAGATTTCCTTCTTATATCTCTGCCAACACCCTGAGAAGCACATGCCCAGGTGAGCCCACTCACTGGTCCCAGGAAGAAGATGAGAGACACGTGGAGCACAGCCAAGTCACTCAAGCCAAACCCAGACTAGATCCATAGATCTTCAATCAGTCCTACAGATGAGTAAACCCAGAGGAGATCAGCAAAGCCACTGGACCAAATCCCAACCTAGATCACCTGAACTCCTTTCAACTCAGAGACTCATGGGCCAAATAAATGCATATTGTTGTTTGTCACTGACATTTTATGGTTGCTTGTTACACAGCATTACTGTGGCCATGGTTAATTGGTATATACTCTTTCTCCCCAAAAATCTCCAGGAGTATGGAACATGTAGATTGTTGCTCCTGTCATGACTTCCCAATTTCATCAGGAATTAGCATTCTTTTTCAGAATTAATGCCTTCTCACCTTTCCATCAGAATCAGATAAAAACACACATTAGAAAAGATTTAGGGATGTTTCATTTAAATGGTTCTGATAGAAAAATCAAAGGTAGTACTAGGTCCTACAACAAAAGGAGGAAAGCCATTAGAACTGATGGTCAAATGATTCTGATAAAAGAAGTGTGGGTGGTGGAGAGTAGGTGGAGGGGAAACAGGTTCACCTCTTTATTCTTGGTGATGATTTTTCAGTGCAACAGTATGTCAATTCATAACTTCCCTTCTCTCTATAATTCCTTTCATGTAGGATATAGATATATAGTATAATTTTAGCAAGCCATAACTTTCTATTAATAGATAGGAAAGATGTTACTTATCACCTTGATGGAATACTGGAAATGAATATATATGAAGTCCCTATACATAATGAAGAAAAGTAAAGAGACTCAATAATTCTTGACATGTGATACCTTACAATGTTTTTATTTCCTCTTTGTTTTCTTTGCCGGCCTATGCCTGCAAATGAAAGAGTTGATGACACTTTTCTTGTCACTAGTCACATTAAAATATATCTCTATCATTCTACCTAGTGACATTGAATAATTTTATTAGCTAAATAAACATTTTAGTCATCAGAGAAACTCTTCCAGTAGCAGAAAAGATAGATTAAATTGTGAGGTCAAAAGAGAGCACACTGTAATAGCTGTCACCACTATAAAAAATTTCAATAATGACTTTTTTTCTTTTTTAATCTTGAATGCTTTGGGGACCAAGTAGCAAGTCCACCTACAGCAATTGTCAAGCATATTTCTTTTTTCATCACTAATGAGGAGCAATCCTTACCTTGCCTAAATTTATCATCTTAGAAAAAGATCTAGAGATTTAAGTTGCAATGTTGAATTCTTTTTATTTTGGTCTTACAATTTCTAACTAGTCAGAACCTGTAATAGTAATATTAAAAGGGAATGTCTAGATTTTCTAACTCCGAATGTTTACTACATTGAATTTCCTTTTTCATAAGATTTAATTGTTAAATATGTGCCTTAAAAAATTCCAGTTTCCCCATATTTTCTGGTTATCAGCCAGAGTAGCTCATAAGAGATGGTTATGTCCATAAAGGACATTGTGTTCTTCTTGGCTAGTGGGTACCTTGGATTAAATCTACCCACGTCTAAGGTCTGACTAAACTCAGATGAAACCATATTTAAGCTAAATGGATATAAGCATTTTATTTCCTTATGCTAAGTGCTATAATGCATAGCAACACTACTGCAGGTTGGGTTTCCCAGGAAGCAGATCCTAAGATGGAGTTTAGTGGGCCAGTTATTTATTAAGTAGTGCCCTTGGAATCATTACATTGCCATTCAATTTCTCCCTCTGCCCAATTCTGCTTCCTTCCCTTCCCTAGCACTCACATTTAATTGATTTGTATAATATTGAAAATTAGATAAGATACAACTACAACTAGAATAAACAGCTTTGAGAATAAAAACCCAACTAATTTTTTTAAGCATACAACTTAAAAAATGAGAGCTGAGATGTGTGGCTGGACTGGAAGGGAGGCTGTTATCTGTGGGCATTCCAAGTGTCGTGGGCTTTGGTTACCTTATTTTACAGAGGAAATGATAGAGTCAGTTAAGTGGAAGACTTATAAGAGGACTTATACCTCCACTTCAGAGGCAAACTTATGTTTTCACCTGAAGTCATGCTTGGATACAATATAAAGCACTTGTAATACAATTTTACATGTTTTAAAACATTAGTAATTTAAGGCATTAATAAAAGAAATTAAAGAAGACACAATATAAAGATATTCTGTGCTCATGGATTTGAAGAAGTAATATTAAAATGTCCATACTACCCAAAGCAATATATAGATTCAATGCAATTCCTATCAAAATTTCAATAGCTTTTTTTTCACAGAAATAGAACAAACAATCCTAAAATTTGTATCTAACAACAAAAGACCCTGAATAACCAAAGCAATCTTGAGAAAGAAGAACAAACCTGGAGGCATCACACCCCCTGATTTCAAAGTATATCACAAAGCTATAGTAATCAAAACAGTATGGTATTAGCACAAAAACAGATGTATGGCTCAATGGCATAGAATTGAGAGCCCAGGAATACAACTACGTATATATGGTCTATCAATTTATGACAAAAGAGACAAGAGTATACAATGGAAAAGGACAGTCTCTTTAACAAATGGTATTGAGAAAACTGGACAGCCACATGCAAAAGAATGAAACTGAACCACTATCTTATACCATATACAAAAATTAACTCAAAATTGATTAAACACTTGAGTGTAAGATCTGAAACTATAATATTCCTAGAAGATATCATAGGTGGTAAGCTCCTTCACATCAGTCTTGGCAATGATTTTTTTGGATCTGATGCCAAAAGCAAAGGCAAGAAAAGCAAAAATAAACAAGTGGGACTACGTCACACTAAAAAGTTTCTGCACAGCAAAGAAAACCATCAACAAAATGAAAAGGCAACCTACAGAACAGGAGAAAATATTTGCAAATCACATATCTGATAAGGAGATGATATCCAAAATATGTAAAGACTCATATAGCTCAATAGCAAACAAACAATCCAATCAAAAATGGGCAGAAGAGCTGAACAGACATTTTCCCAAAGACAACATATAGGTAACCAAGAAGCACACAAAAAGATGCTCAATATCACAAGTTATCAAAGAAACGCAAATCAAAACCACCATGAGATATCACTGCACACCTGTTAGAATGGCTATTATCAAAAAGACAAGAAGTAAGTGTTGGCGAGGATGTGAAGAAAAGGGAACCCCTGTGCATTGTTGGTGGGAATGTAAATTGGTGCAGCCACTATGGAAAACAGTATGAAAGTTCCTTTAAAAATTAAATATAGAACTACCATATGATCCAGCAATTCCACTTCTGGGTATTTATCCAAAGAAAGCAAAAACACTAACTTGAAAAGTATAAGCACCCCCATGGTCATTGCAATATTATTATAATAGCCAAGATATGGAAATAAACCTAAGTGTTCATGGACGGATGAATGTATAAAGAAAATGTGGTGTACACATATATGCAATGGAATATTATTCAACCATGAAAAAGAATGACATCTTGCCATCTGTGACAGCATGAATGACCTCGAGGGCATTATACTAAGTGAAATAAATCAGAAAGAGACAAATACTGTATGATCTCACTTGTATGTGGAATTTAAAAACAAAACCAAGCTCATAGATACAGAGAACAGATTGGTGGTTGCTAGAAGTGGAGGTGGATGAAGGTGAAATGAATGAAGGGAGTCAAAAGGTACAAACTTCTAATTATAAAATAAATGTCATGGGATTGTAATATACAGCATGGTGACTAAAGTTAATACTTTATTGTATATTTAAAAATTTCTGAGAGATCTTAAAAGGTTCTCATCACAAGGAAAATAATTTTGTAACTGTGTGGTGTCAGATGTTAACTAGAGTTATTGTAGTGATCATGTTGTAATACATACAAATACTGAATAATGTTGTATATCTGAAACTAATATAATGTTATATGTCAATCAAACCTTAAAAATTAGTAATTATTTTTATTATTGTTAAGTTTGATTTCTTGTGTTGAGCAGTTTCTAGCATCTGAGGGGACCATGGGGTGGAGAGAAAAGGGGAGCAAGACATTTTCTGGAGAAAAGCAGAATGGGGTAGGCTGATGAATGGGTTATGCCTAAAGTCCCAGATCAAGTAGAGTAATAACGCAGAAACATACAGGATCTTAGGGCTGGAAAGACATTGGTGGGGATATGGGAGGGTGTTGTGTTTGTGGGTGTGTAAGGGGGGAGGTGGGGACAACTTTAATTTTTTAAATTAAGACTTCACTTTTTAAGAGCAGTTATAGGTTCATAGCAAGGTTGAGGGGAAGGCACAAAGATTTCCTATTTACCCACTGCCCTCCCACACACATAGCCTCCCACATTATCAAAATTGCTCACCAGAGTGCTATATTTGTTACAGTGGATGAACCTACGTTGACACATCATAATCACCCAAAGTCCACAGTTTACATTCTGTAAACACAAATATACAGCAACATGTATCCAACATTATGGTCATATGGAGTATTTCCACCGTCTTAAAAACCTTCTGTGCTCTGCCTATTCATAACTTCCAGCTCCACCCCATCTTATCTCTTCCATCCCCCACACTTTGCCACCCCTGCAACCACTGATCTTTTTACTGTCTTCATAGCTTTGCCTTTTCCAGAATGTCATATAGTTGGAATCATATAGCCTTTTCAAATTGTTGTCTTTCACTTAGTAGTATACACTTAAAGTTCCTCCATACCTTTTCATGGTTTGCTAGCTCATTTCTTTTTAGTGCTGAAAAATATTCTATTGTCTGGATTTACCACAGTTTATTTATCCATTTACCTACACGTTGGTTGCTTCCAGGTTTGGGCAATTATGAATAAAGCTGCTATAAACAGTTTGCGGGTTTTGCTGTGAATGTAAGTTTTAAATACCAAGGAGTAGACTTTAATTTTTATTTTCATTTACTTCTAAATTGTTTGAGATTTTTAGTGATGATATGCATTAATTTTATTTAATTAACTAAAGTTAATTAAACACTTAGTAACCAAATTTAATTGAACTGGTGAAAAATATACATTAGCTTGTGAATGCACCAAACCAAGAGTGTGGGATAGAATCATTGCACAGTGTCAATGTGATATTGACCAGAAAGCACAAATAGTGTCTTACAATGGGCAGTGAGGCATTATGAGTACATGCAATTTGATTTGTTAAATGAATTCTCTCACACATTTAAATTTATGTAAATTAAATGATTACGAATCCTTTTAGACTAAGCTGTTATTTTAGAGACCAGTTTTCACAAGAAACAAAAAGCCCAGGAAAGCACAAAATTCCACTAAAGGAGTTTCTTAAAATCATAGAAATCTTCATATTTAATAGACTAGCAAATACTTTTCCAATTAAGGAGAAAAACCACAGAGATCAAATGCTCCCTTGAAACTACTACAGTGTTATGTAGGCAATGGTACTTGTCAGAGAGATGGGAAAGGAAGAGGTAAGATGGTCCCATTAAATGGATGGGCACTCACTGCTTTTTTAGGGGGGGGGTGCATATTTTTTATATTCTGAGAGCTGCTTTAAACAACTCTATCCCTTAGAGTTTTCCTTCTCACTTAGTGCCCTCTTCGAGTCATCTTTTGTTTTTTTCCAGGTGGCAAAGCTGCAAGTTTAGCATAGTATTTCCTCTATACTTAGTAAAGGTGCATTTTTGACTAGATCATTTATCTTCTTCCGTTATTTTTTTGTTTCTTGTGAGTGATAACAGTATATTTTAATTTAATTCTCATGGTGTATGTTTTCATAGTAATCCTTTCTAACCAGTTTTCTAGTCTGAATGAACCTATCAACAATGCAATCATGGTAAATTTACAGGATATGAACAAATTAACAAATACTATGGTACTTGCAGTATTTTATAAACAGCTGTTAACTGCTAAGAGTCAACGGGCATTTTTTAAAAATTTCTCTGGAAGGGAGCATATAAAATGTGATTATACATTGACTCTGGTGACTCATCAGATTAAAGGACACAATTATACAGAAGATGTGTGTCAATCGTGGGTCCTACTTTTAGCAGTCAGAGCACTCTGGTAAAACAGTTTCTGACCTTCAGATTGTCATGTTTTATTTACAAGATCAGAGCGTGGCATACTTAAGTGATAATATTGCTTCAGGGACTCTGAGATCTGAACACATGAAGACATAACACAGAGAACCTTTTCTTTTAGCTAATGATCTTTGTACTCTCCGCAAGTTTGCCTGGTGCTCAAAGCCATCACGATTTCTATGGAATCTGTAACACAACTCAATACTATAACTGAAGTCAGCAAAGAAGAAAAAAATGTGTGTTTAACATGTAGCAATTCAAGTCAGATTAGAACATTCACCTTTGGGGAAAAGTTTAAAGTCATTCTCTCTCTCTCTCTCTCTCTCTCTCATTGAAAGGCCCAGCACTTTAAAATCTAAATTCCTGTGTTTCTTTGAACAATACTTATCTATAGTGTAAATAATTGAAATCAAAGATTTACACAGCCAGTTAGACTACATATTCCATGAATTCGACCAATATGTATTATTCTGATATGCATTATTCAGAGGTCTTGAAAAACTCAACATTGATTTGAAAATAAGTCTTTTCTTTCAGAAAATTATCAAAGTAGTCACCAAAGTATTTGTTAGCAGAAATACTTGATCTCAGGGTGATTTTTTTTTTATCTTGGCCCTTTCAAGGAGCTGCATTCTGTGATCATTCTTAAAAGCTTCTACCATGAGCATTGTTACTTTAAATGGTCTGCTTGCTATGTTTAGATACAAGATGCTTGACAAAGAACAGTGCAGATGCTTGATAAACTCTTCATAAATTTATTATAAGGCAATATCTACTTGCCAGTCCTTGAGTCATTACTTTCAACATCGAGCTAAGATACAAATGGAAGGTGAACATAAAGCCTCTGCAATTATTTTAAATGACTAATATATATCATAGGGAGGAGTTGTTAATGAGAGCAAATGAAATAACATTTGCTGGCAATATGATGGTTGCTTTTATAAAACCAAGAAGTAGTTAAAATTTAAAGTTGATTAGGATCTCCTAAACCACAGCTGAGAAAGTGATGTCAAAATAAGTCTAGATTAAAAATTATTTTCACTGCATTTTTTCTAAATATCATTATATACCATTTATATAAAATTTAATCAAGTTTCTCATTTGCAGGTACTGTTAAAATTACATTTAAATAATATTCATGGAGTACTCCTGTGCTAGGTACCACTGAGGATATATCTAATGCTTAGCAAACAGAATTTTAAATACATGGTTGTGATCATATTTTTAGTGATCTAGAGAAGGGACTGAATCCCTATTAAAATTCAACTCCCATTAAGATTAGATTTGGTGGTTTCCATAAATCACTTTACAGATTATTGAGCTAATGTGGTCACAAATTATATATCATCCACCTCCACTGGTCTCTGCTCTTCAGGATCTTAAATATAATTGGGAAGACAAAATATACAGGCATGAAAAGTTAAATAGTTGTCTTAGACAGTGATATAAGAGCTATCACAAATAAATACATGATTGAATATGAAATGATGTTTCCTGTTTCTGAATTAGTGACATTTATTGCTATATACAGAAGAGATCAAGCCAAGAAGTACTACAGGAGTTCAGAGGGGAGAGGGAGGGAGGGAGGGAAGGGAGGAGGGAAGG